>NC_045600.1:112153561-112461641 GCF_009762305.2 Zalophus californianus
GAGCTATGGATTTCTGGGAGGAGAGGAAATTCCAAATACAGCTGGGTGCCCATTACTCAGACCTGCCCCAGCCAGGCTCCCGTGGCTCGGGTCACAGCAAAAGAGCGGAACTTTGCTAAATACTCAGGGACACAGAAGGGCAAAAGCAGCTCTCCCTTGTGGATCCTTTAACAGAGTGTGACAAGCCAAGGGGTAGAAGCACTCTCTCCCCATTTGACTACAGACTTCTATGTGGCTTTGCCACCACGAGGTCTGGGATATTGGCTGTGGTGTTGATGGTGGCAGCAGCAACACGTGGCAGAGCTGGCTGCGTTCAGGAGAAGCTGTAATCATGCATGCGCAGTATGGCAGTTCCGACTCCATCCCAGGAGATGCAATGCCAGTTTCCAATTAATGCAGTGGAATGAAGGAGTCCCACAGAATCTACAGTGATGTCTGGCAAAGCCAGCACTGCCCAGGGGTTGTCAGGTCCAGGGGTATAAGAAGTAAAGAAACTAGCATAGGAACCAAGGAATAAACTGTGGCTAACTAACTGGACAGCTAAAATGGAAGCTGAAAGCCCAAACAATCCCAGAAGCCCTCAGGAGACTGCCAATGCCTCATTGACCATGCCATGCCCACCCTTGCTAAAGAGAAGGTTGAAAAAGCAAGTTTTCAAGTTTTCTGTTCTTAATCTAGAGGCAAGCAAGGAAGAGGAGGAATGGAACGAATCTTGACTTGATAAAGGTAAGTTAAAAATCAGTATCAAATTAAATATAGACAAATACTCTGGAGAACAAAATCTAGAAGAATTCTGCACTCAGATGGTAGTTTTATGACACATAGAAATAAAACGTCTTATCCTTAAATCAAAAACCAGTGAACGGGTGTTCATTTATGTATTTTAAATGGAAATAAATTGTTTAACATATGCCTATTTCATTCTTTATGATTTCCCCCAGGAACTCCCATTTTCCACTTGTCAGCTATGGATCTCTTCATATCCGGTAGATTGAGTAGAAGTCTACCACATTCACTCTTTATTTTGAAAAGAGCTCTATTCTGTTAAAATTCATGCTCATTACAAATATTGAAATATACAAAGAATAAAGTAAAACACGACTGTCAGGGTGAACATCCTCCCAGACATCTCCCTTTGTGTACCGATTAGAATATGACACAAACGGGATCCTGCTGTTCTGTTATCTCCCTTTTTGCACTCAGTTGTACGTGTCGTAGGCAAATTTCTGTATCATCAAATAGAGATTTACATCATCATTTATATATTATCTACATGGATGTGCCATAATTCTTTAACCAATGATCTAACCCCATTGATGAATATTTAGGAAAACACCCATTTTTCACTATTATAAACACAGCTGAGATGAAATCCTTTAGATCATTGTATGCTTTGGCAATTATTGTTTTGAGGAAAATTACAAGAAGTGGGATTGCTGGGTCAAAGGTACACTTGCTTAAAACGTTCATTCCTTCCATCCTTGTGCACTCTAAGAAGGCTGGACCAATTTATGTCACCACCAGCAGAGCATGAAAGGGGTTGAGCCCCAGCCCCTCACTAGTCCAAGGTTTTGTCATTCTTCTGTTTCCGAGAATAAAATTTCAGAAGAATTCTCTTCATTCATCTTTTGTCTACTGTGGGCTTTTTGTAGGTGCTTTTTTGCATAGGTCCCATGCTGTGTTTTTTCCTGCTTGCTTATCTCTAATTGAGGGTGGTTCTATTAGGGGTTACCACTTGCTTAAAAATGGTAGAAGTGAAATCTCCTTGATTCTTTTCCCTGTTGGATCTTCTTATAGGATTTGAGTTGAAAGGCTAGACTCTATAATCAGATTTTCATCCGCTAATTTATTCATTTGCCAGAAAGATTCCGTGAAGGGATAGAGCCCTGATTTCCCTCTGAACCTGTGTGCCCTCTTGCCACCTGGGGGAGTGTGGGTTTCTGAAGAGGCTGGCCACTTTGGTGAGAAGTTGGGTGAGTGATGCCCCATGTTCATCAGATGAATCTGCTCCTCTTTCATAAGGAGAATGGGTGATTGAGACAAACACAAAGCTGGATCCAGGTATAAATAAAATCCAGCCATAACATCCTCCTGGCTCGCTGGGTCCTACCTGAGAAGGGCCACCATCTAGATCACTACAGTCCAAGCACTGTCCCCAGGGGGATCTTCAGGAAGGGTTAGGCCTGTCCTTGGCTAACCCCACAGCTCAGAATTCACATAATTCTATCTGACCCAGTCTCTAGGAAGAAGAGCTGATGTCTCTGACCTCAGGGTCTAGAACCACACCCTTAAAGACAAGACATTACCCTTGATTGCCACAGCTCTGTCCTTTTGGGGCACACCATGCTGTCTTTGGATGCACTGGACCTACATATTCCATGCCCATGGACCACTATTTCTGCTTGGAAGGCTTCAGGTCAAATATGGGGTCACTTCACTCAGAAAAATTAACAGGTAAATGGGACCAGGACCACCACAGGAGAGGCCAGATATCATCCATGACAATAATTGTGTGTAAGCAACAGGCCAAGTTCACTGTTTAGAACCAGAGCCCCAGTAGGCTGGCAGAGCATCCCTGTGAGAATCACAGTTTATGTTTAAGGAATCCCATCTACCAGCCCTTTAGGAAAGTGTAGATGGCCAAGGGCACTCCAAGACCAAGGCCAAGGACTGATCCAGTAATCTCTCTCAGCCTTTCATCTCTGTATTAGTTTTCTACTGAGGTTACCACAAATACAGGGGCTTACCACAACACTCATTTATGTCCTAGTTTGTAGGTCTGAAGTTGGACATAGGTCTCAGAAGGCTAAATTCAAGGTGTCAGCGGGGATGTGCTCCTTGCTAGAGGTTCTGGGGTGGGATCACTTCCAGGCTCACGCAGGTTGTTGGCAGAATCCTGTTGCATGTGGTTGTGGGACTGAGGTCCCTGTTTCCTTGATGGCTGTTGGCCAGGGGTTCTTAGCTTTTAGAAACCACCCACATCCCTTGGCTCATGTGCCCCTTCATCTTCAAAGTCAGCATCAAAGGTTCAAGTCCTTCACCTGTCTTATCTTCCCTGCCTTCTCTTCTGCCACATCTCTCTCTTCAGATGGGAAAATCTTTTCTCTTTTGAGGCCTTATGTGATTACATTAAGCCCTCCCATATAATCCACAATAATCTTTCCATTTTAAGATCCATAACCTTAATTATATCTGCAAAGTCCCTTTTGCCCTGTAACTTAACATATTCATGGTTTCCAGGGAGGAGACATGGACATCGGGGGTGGGGGACCGATTTGGATATCTGGACTACCATGACCTTTTGGGGCCAGGATTAAACCAGGAGCGAGAAATCTCTTCAAAGATCAGTCTGAGGAAGACCTGCATGGTTCCCACCTCTTCGTCCCCCTTTCCACACCCACCCACCTCCCTGGACCAGTTGGCTCAGACCTCCCAGCTGAAAATCTCACCAGACTCATGCCACAATGTGTCATGCTCCGGGAGAGGCTGAGCACCTGGCATAGCCCACTGCCTCTGGAGAGCTGGGGGCAACGCTGGAACATTCATTCCAGGCCCTGAGCCTCCCAATCTGTCAGCTCACTGCTGTTTTCTGAAGCTGAGCCAATGTGCTTGGGAGAATCCCAAGGACTTTGGGCCTTAGTCCAATGTGCCCATAAGTAGAAGGCTCTGCTTTCCCTTTACAGGGGACCATTAAAGGCTGGAGTTAAAAGTTTCAGTATAAATATTATAATGGTATTACAGCCAGGAAGGCTAAAAACTCTCCTGCCACTCAGACTTTCTTGGTATCCCATATAAGGACGAGCAGCAGGATGAGAATAAAAAAATACCTTTTTTTTTTTTTTTTTTTTTTTTGGTATTAACCTTGTTAGTGGCTGATACTCACAGGAAGAAGCTGGTGAAAGGATGATTGTGTGAGTTGGCTGAGGTCTCAGCAACATCCCCCACTTACCCTCCTCTTGAAACTAAATCCAGGGGCAGCGAGTGCAGGTATATGTGGCAGAGGGTGAGGAAGCCCCAGTCTAACTCATTTAACTACATATTCAGGGAGAGAGAGAGAGAGAGAGAGAGAGAGAGAGAGACATGGCTAGGCCCACGCTGAGGTGGCAGCATGGCCTGGGGCTGCTTACCACGTACCTGTAGGAAGCAGAAGCACTGGAAGCCCCAAAGACCATGACCTTCCTAGGCACAAAGTAGGAAGTTGAAGAGAGAAAGTGGAACCTGGGGTAGATGCCATTAAAATACAGTAACCCCACTCGCCAATAAAATGTGGCCCAATGAACATTCTGGACTCTGACCTGTCAGGTGAGCAACTGTTCTCCCTTTGGGCAGGGTGCGGAGCTAGGAAGAAGCTAGAAAGAGGTTGTGCTGGGGTGTGAAGAGTGGGCAATGGGGTGTTTCACTAGGGCCCACCTGCATCTACTTCTGGTCTCAACCCACTGGCTGCCCTTTGACTTCTGGGGATAGAGGATGTGGGTGCTTGTTGACCCACATGTTTGTGAGTCCAGGCTCTTGAAAACCATGTGCCCTGCCACTGTGACTTCTAGCTGACCACAGCTGCCAGTGGAGGGACACCTTACCCAGAGAGAGGCCCTCAGTCAGAGACCTGCAATGGTTTAGCTACTTTGAGACCTCCTGGCCTGTAATGTTGCACCCTGAAATGTCAAGGACATCCTAAACTTCTGAGATTCCAAGGGTCATACAGAATTTTTGTGCCAAATTTCTGCACTGAGATCTTCCTGGCTTGGGTTTGGGGGACACAGATGGCTTCCTGTGTTCAACAAATTATCAAGATTCTCTCCAAGAAGTTTTCACTGATACCCAGGTGAGAGTTAGGTGTCCAACCTGGTTTTCCCTGCCTGCCCCATACTCTACTGAAATCACCTTTATTGCTCTGGGTCTCCTAATAAACTGAATTCCTTGAGGCCAGGGACTGTACTTTTTCTCCATTTCTCTAGTCTAGTGTAAGAGGTCACATAGTAGGGACTCAGCTAATAGCTGTTGATGAATACTAATGGTTGAAATACCCACCCACCCCCCTTGGAGGCAACCCTCATCACCAACCGTAGAACACTGTCCAACATCAGGCTCCCCAGGCTTGGCACTTTCTAGAAGGACAGATTTTGTCATTGTCTCTACAGTCTTTCACAAGCTCTCCCTGACTCCCAAAATCTATATTGGAACTCCCTAGGACCTACTCAGCTACAGAAGGCAGATTTCTTCAAATCGTTGAAAACACGAGGACTGTGGGGTGGATGATTGCTCTTAGAAGTTGCAACGTTTGGCCAGCCTGCTATTCAGTTCTCCTCCTGACATTTTGCTGCCATTCCACCTGCTTGACCCTCTTTACTGTGCTCTGCTGATGCCAAACAGTTTTTTCATCCACAAAGGAATAAGGATGAGATCTGATGCTTTGTTGCTTCCACTTTTAAAACAAATGGGGAGGATCATGGAAAGATTCCCTGGAGAGAGCCAAGCCTGACGCCCTAAACAGTGAATCGTACCCAACCTCATTGCTTCATGGAATATCATTGACTCCATACCTACCCCCACCATAACCCCTGCTCCACCCCAGGCAACTACCCAGTGCCTATAATTTTACCCTCGGCCACACTCTCCTTGGCCTTGAACCCAGCTGTAATTTCTATGGATTTTTTTTTTTTTAAGATTTTATTTATTTGACGGAGAGAGACACAGCGAGAGAGGGAACGCAAGCAGGGGGAGTGGGAGAGGGAGAACCAGGCTTCCCGTGGAGCAGGGAGCCCGATGCAGGGCTCAATCCCGGGACCCTGGGATCATGACCTGAGCCGAAGGCAGATGCCTAATGACTGAGCCACCCAGGCGCCACCTAGATCTTGCTTCTCATTCTCTGCTTTGCCTCCTTGGCACTGATCTTCTTCCAATGAGTACGCTAGACCCTTGGGTGCACATTGCTGACCATTCCCTAGTCCCTAGCTTTCAGACACCATTCAAGGCTGGTTCCATGTTTTCCCCAGCCCCTTTCTTGTGCCACCCTGCGGCGGCCTTGCAGATGGAAGAGGGAGTGACTGGGTGACTAGAAGGAATACAGGCCAGGCAGGTGACAGATCCCAGGAATGCAGGACGCTTACTGATGTCATGCTGGGGCGAATGGAGACTAACATAAAATACAGAAGGCCTTCTACCTTTTAATCTGCCTTCCCCACCCCCCAAGTATCATTTCATCACCTGCTCAAATCAGAAGTCTTATAGCCTTCTTGTTTGTTTTTTTATTAGTTTACCCATATATTGGTAAGAAATTGCAGGGGGTAAGGAGAAATTAGCTCCTAGAGGCTTTTGAGCAAAAATATGACATGATCAGAGTTGCTCTGTGGTAAAACTATCATGGCAGTAGAGAGTGGAGGAAACTGGGGACCAGGTTGGGGGTAGCGGTCTAGGCCATGTGAGAGATCTCAACTTGAAGCAAAGGAGGGCAGGGAGACATGGTGATGGTGGTGGCAGAACAGGCCCAAAATATTATGGAAGTGAAATTGCAGGACTCAGGATGTCAAATTTTGGGAGAGGGAAAAATCAATGAAAACACCCAGATGATCAGCCTCGGGTGTGGGACTGGTGCCATTGATGAAAATACTGGCCACGAGAAATAGATGTTTCTGGGAGATCATTTTGAGTTCCTTTTGTGATATATTGATTTTGTGGTGTGGGTAGGATACCCAGATAGGGCTGTCTAGCAAGCAGGTGGGACTATCTCCATCAGTTGGGAGAGGGGAGGGTTGTAGTGCCAGCTACAGGAGTTGTCTGCATTAGAAAGGACAGTTGGAAACAAAAAAGAAAGCAGGCTTGAAGGTGACAATGCTCAGACTGTCCCTCTGACTGGAACGCTCTTTCTCCTACCCCTGGTGCTCCAGCTATCCAGTGTTGAGTAACAAACGACCTCAAAACTTAGTGGCTTAAAACAACAACAGTCATTTCCTTGTCGACTCTTCTGGCTCTGAGGATTGACTGGGCTCTGTTGGGTTGTTCTTGCTCAGGACGTCTCAAGTGGTGGTCATGGACTGATTCGGGCTGAAATCATCTCCCATGTCTAGAGCTCAGGCTGGGAAGAATCCAACAGGTGGGGACAGGAACAGCCGGAGATCCTCAGACATCTCCCTCTCTTCCTCTCTCCCTTCCTTCCTCTTTCTTCCTGGTCTTTCCAGTATGGGGACTCAAGTAGGCGGGTAACCAGATTTCTCACAGGGTGACTGCAAAGGTTCCTGTCTCAAGTGAGAAAGAGAGGCAGGGGGAAGCCTCATCACTTTTTATGATCTAGCCATAGACGTCACACAGCGTTACATCTGCTACATTCCATTCCTCAAAGCCATCATAAAATCCCACTCAGGTTCTAGGGGAGGGGGTTAGAGACACCACCTCCCCATAGGCAAGTGAAAGGTTCTACAAGAACATGGGGGACCAGAAATATTTTTCAGTTACTCCAGGAAAAAAAAGCCTGCCTCTTTTTTCAAAACATAGTGTCAAAAGCCTCCCCAAACCTGATGGTTGGTGTAACTCCCACTCATCAGTATCCTCGCATTTTAGAGCCCTATAGCAACACTTGGCACCGTAGGCATTTCGATCTCATTATATATGCAGGCATCTGTCTAAATTGTAAAACTTTATAAGCCAAGGCCCATGTCTTGTTCGGTTTTGGTGAAGCACAAAGTAGCAGGTAGATATAGCTTACTGATTTAAATTTAATTTCAAGACAAGAGGAGAGGAGTGAGTGTAGAACCCTGGGGAAAACCTGTATATTTGGGACACTGGAAGCGAAATAGCCAATGAAGGAGTCTTCAGAGAGTAAAAACCAAACTGTAATAGTCTTTGCAAAAATATCATGGGCATTTTCCCTACCTATGTCTACAATAAATAGCAACATCTGAAAACCTTCCACAATTAATACTTTGTAAGTAATAGCTGCCAAGCAAGTTCCTTTTTTTTCCTAACAGGAAACTGCTGAATAGTTAAACCTTGGAATAAATCCTAACCATAAAATAGAACCTAAGCTTGCAAGGATATTTATTTTTCTGCCCAGAAACTTATGGTACGACAGGGCATAGCTTCAGCAATAATAAAAGAGTCTTAAAACAATACAGAGATATTATTTTATGCCTATTTAATTGGGAAAGCTTTTTAAAAATTTTGTAAAATGGCCTAGTGCTACCAAGTAGACTCATATTTTTCTGACAGAAAGGTGAGTTGGCCAAGCCTTCTGGAGGATGAAAGACTTTATTTTTTTTTAAAAGATTTTATTTATTCATTTGACAGAGAGAGACACAGCTCGAGAGGGAGCACAAGCAGGGGGAGTGGGAGAGGGAGAAGCAGGCTCCCTGCAGGATCTGCAGAAGCAGGATCCCAGGATCCTGGGATCATGACCCGAGCCGAAGGCCTAATGACTAAGCCACCCAGGTGCCCCAGATGAAAGACTTTAAAGAGTTCATTCCCTATAATGTAATAATTCCACCTTACACATTTTTTCTAAGGAAATAATCCTGGTAGGGTAAAAATTCATGTTGAGGTTGTTTAATAAAGTGTATCTCATGAGAGTAAAATACTGGGAACAAGCGAAATGTTCAGAGGTTGGTTAAATAGATTGTTAATTCATTTACTGAAATTATGTGGCCATTTAAAAATGATGTTTTTGAGGATCTTTGCCAAGACTATGCTCACAATATGATGTTCTCTGTAAGAAAGAATTCAAACTACATAAGTTATAGGAAGTGGTATGATCCCAATTTTGTTTAAAAATTATATATGTATAAAGAATAAAAGCAAATTCCACAAAATATTGATAGCAGTTATGTCTGAGGGATGGAATTACAGTCAGTTTAAATTGTTTTCTCTATGCTTTTATGCCTTTATTATAATTTTTTTACAACCAACATGTAATGGTTTTGTAATCTGGGGGGAAATGTACTTTTCAAAAAAGACCCAGTGATTGTTTCTGTGACTGGCTAGGTGATTAACAAAATGGAGAAATGTTTTTCTGGAGAAGAAATTAAATAATTTATGATAAAGGTCTTGGTGTAGAATAATTCACACTTAAAAAAAAAGCAAAAAAAAAAAAAAAAACCCAAAAAACCTAACATGCAAGCAAGCAGCCTGGACACACACAGAAGTGCTATCTCTGAGGTGTGAAATTTCACACATGCCAAAGCTTGTGCAGTCCCACTATTTCCTTTAATGACACATGGGGACCTGGAGTCCTCTGGCTGTAACTAAGACAGACTCTAATGGGTGGCCGGAGTGCTGAGCTGTGCCTTTCTGGTTGTGCCTCGGACTTCCTGGGTAACAAGGAACAAGTCCATTAACCTCTGGAGCTCTCTAAGTCCCTCTCAGATATGGCAATCCACCAACATCAATAGGGTGCCTGAGGGCAAAAGTGGAAGAGAATAAAAGCCACAAATAAGGTGGCTTTAGACAGCGGGCTGGGGACTCTACACATCTGCCTCCAGTTGAACTGCTAAGATCCTTGGCTGGGGATCGTCCCAGACTCCCGCATCATAGCCCTCATTGCAACACTACTGGGGTAGATGCCCAGGGAATGGCTGAGCCTTCTGCACAGGCAGATGGAGCTGCCTGAGACCCACCACTGCTCCTCTGATAGGAGGAGCCTCCACTGTAGGAACCAGTTATCGTGATGCCACATAAAAATGTCTGCCCTTGGCAATGCATCATGCAGTGGTGACAGGCTCATAAAACCTGACTTCCCTGTGGACACCGAATGCTAGCCCCGAAGGCAGGTATAGTCAGTATTCAGGCCCTTCCCAACTTGCAAATGAGCCAGAATCCTAAACCTTGTTATTATTTTTTTTAAGATTTATTTGAGAGAGAGTGATTGAGAGAAACTGAGAGAGAGAGAGAGAGAGACTGAGGCAGGGAGGGGCAGAGGGAGAGGGAGATAATCTCAAGCAGACTCCGTGCTGAGCTCGAAGCTCGATGCCGAGCTTGATCTCACCACGAGATCACAACCTGAGCCCAAACCAAGAGTCAGGCGCTTAACCAAGTCCACCACCCAGGCGCCCCCTAAACCTTGTTTGTAAAGCAGTCCTTTGGAACCTGGAATGCCAGGGAAATCATGTTATAAATGTGGCACAGTTCATGGCACATAGTATATACTCAGTAAATATTTGATGACCAGTGATAGCCAGGTGGGGGCTAAGGTCCAGTTCTAGCCCTTAGATACATTTGAACCAAACGTAGCCAATAGTTGCATATTTTTCAATATAAGAAACAATTTTGCCTAATGCTAGCAATGAAAATAACAGACCATCCACTGCATTAAATAATTCAATAATTAGTCTTACATGTATTTATCTTAATGTGTTCACTGGAAAGAAAGCAGGTTTAACTAGAGGGAGTTGAAAATGAAGTTTGCAGGGAGACTAGGGAAAAATCTAGGCAATTTAGAGATGGGGTTCAGAGATGAGAGGCACTAGGTTTTTATTATTTTGCTTTTATACCTTTTTATGTAAATGAAGCAGCACTTCCCTTTTGGTTGACAGCCAAGATCAGGGTCATTTTACAATGATTATAAAAGAGGAGGAAAGAGACAGAGAAAAAAGGCAGTGCTAATCCACACTAAGACTTTACAGAGTCAAACGGACCTCCTGCCACACACCTGGGGAGGAGACAGGACCAGCCCACAATTCTAAGATTTAGGACCTGCTTCAGCCACTCCCCAGCTCTGTGACTTGGGATTAGAGACATCCCTGCCTGAGTCTCAGTTGCTGAAACAGAAGAGTACCCTTTTCATAGGGCTATTGGAAGATTGAAGGAGATTATGCATTTCACACTCTTACATTGGCACATAATAAATGCTCAATAATGCTTATTATTATTATCATTATCACTATTATGATTATAGTGGGTTTTCCTGACTTTTTCCTCTAAACTCTAAATTTCACGAGGAGGACTCATGTGCCCATCTCGTTCACTACTATTTGCCCAGCATTTAGCAAACTGGGCACATGACAGGGGTTCAACAAGTATTTGTAGGGGAGAATTTGCTTGTTCTTGTTCCTCATGGTTAATGGCAAAAGGTTTTTGATTTTGCTTCTTCTATCTCCTTTTTGGCTCAAGAGTTTTATAATAAATTATTTATAGACATCACAACACTTCCCCTTTAAATATTATAGTCCCATCTCCAAAAAAAGGTAAGGACTTTTTCTCTATAGCCATGATATCATTATCATAACCAATAAAATTAATAGTAATTCCTAAGTATCATATAATACCTAGTCCACCTTCAGATTTCTTCCATTGTTCCCCCAGCTAGGCTTCACGGCTGATTTCCTCACATCAGGACCAAATAACGGATCAAAATGGCATTTGGTAATCAGCTCTTTTCTGTCTCTTTTGACCTAGTCCCGGCACTCCCTTCTTTCTCTGACACACTGATTTCCTGAAGATGGTGTAGAATAGCCTGTCTTCTGGATTTGCCCAATTGCTTCATTGAGATGACCCCTAACATGCTGGTGTCATGGAAGCTAAAGGTAAAGTCCTGATGTGATTCAGGTTAAATATATTTATCCAGAAAAGCTCATAGATGATGCTTTGTACTTAGCAATGCTTCACACCAGGAGGCACATAGTGTCAGGCCGGCCTACTATTAGTGATGCTAAGATTGATCATTAGATTATGGTGGTGATGGCTTAATCCCTTCATTGCAAAGTAAGCCCCCCTACCCCTTGGAACCAGTAACTAAACTGTGGGGTGATAATTGGTACCATGTAAATATATAATCCACTATCAACCTTTGTCGGACGGTTTTGGCATCCACTGATGATTCTTGCCTGAATCAATTATCCCTATAGGGGTTACAAAATGGTTATTTCCCAATTTTATCATTCCTTCTTCGTTTATTAGCCTGCCTTCTTTGTGAGACAGAATTTTCCCTTGTCAACAGGGGTGATTTTGTTACTCTGAAATATAGCTCCTAATGGAAAGACAGGATTTGTATGTGTGAGTTTTTACTTATTTTTAAAGATTATATTTGTTTATTTGAGAGAGAGAGAACACACAGGTGGGGGGCAGAGGCAGAGGGCGAGGGAGAAGCAGGTTCTCCGCCGAGCAGGGAGCCCCATGCGGGGCTCAATCCCAGGATCCCGGGATCATGACCTGAGCCGGAGGCAGACGCTTAACCGGCTGAGCCACCCAGGCGCCTCGTGTGTGAAATTTTAATAATCAATTTTCAAAAGAAAAGTTATTGGTCAATAGCAATTTAAATAATGGAGCTTGTACAGGGGTTTGCTCTAACATCTGGCCCCATAAGCGCCTTAGCATTAGCCTGGCGAGGGACTGGGGGGCTGGGGACTCTGGCAGCTGCCCAGACTGGTTACTTCATGGAAATCACACCTCCGGTCTTGCCCCCTCCATTCCTCACATTCCTTCTCCAGTTGGCTGATCCCAAATCTAAGATAAAACCTGGGCTCCAGTGTCTCAGGAGGTCTTGGTTATGAAATTTATGAATTTGGTGCTTATCTCCCCTTGACAGTTAGAAAGTATCTCATGATGGGATTTTCCAGTGCTTCCCTGGGAAGAAATATTCCACAAGCTGATGGGATTCAGTGTTCCTTATTTTTCTCTGGCTGAAAATTTTATTTTAAGCATTCCAGTGAGAACTCTTCATTCCGAAACCTCAAATCGGAGTAAGTAACTCCCCTCCTTCCCCGCTGACTACACTGTGTCCGTGTGGTTCGGCCAGCCTAGTGTAAAAGCTCGCCTCCTCTGCAGGCCGAGCAACACAGACTGACTGCTCAGAGTTCTGGAACAGCCCACGCCTGCCTCCCCCGCGCCCCGCGCGGCGCCCCCGGCCCTGTCTCCGGGCCGCTTCCCCCTGAAATCAGATGCACAGTGTCCTACCCTCTCTCTGACCCCTTCGCCGCCACTGCAACATAAGCCCCCATCTAATTGCCGCTCTGCCTCTCTCAGCAGAACTTGACCTCTTTCTGGGCTCCTCTCTTAAAGCAACTGTCTGTGTTTTTCGTTATGTTTGCCAAGATGTATTAGTTTGAACTTTTCCCGGATGAGGCTCATTTTGCTGCTTTGTCTTCAAACCTCTGAGGCTGCAGGTTCAAGAACGCAGCCTTTGGGGGGCCCTTTTAGTCCTGCAGCCAACACAGGTGAGCTCCTCCGACTGTCCCCCTGGTGCCGGGTGAGAACTGGCCCTTTAAGAAGGGGACACTTTCTGGTTCCAGCTGCAAACCTCAGTTGGAAGTTCAAGCCGCAATCTCAACACGCTGGTCCTGTCCAGATAGCTGCCCGGCCTTGGGCGGACTTGCTCCTACAAGGCTGTCAGCCTCAAACTCATCCCACGCAAACACAAACATCTCCTTTTAAACCCTGAAGTCTGAGAGCCTCCACCCTGAAAGGAAGTTGTGCGCCAAGTTCCGGGCACCCTCCGCTTCTCTAGGCTGTCAGCTGTTTGCCTAGCTCAGTGCCCCCCAGAATTCCTTTATGACCACTGCGAAGATGTCATCTCTGTGCCTCTGCTAATCCTTGCAGACAGAGTTGAGAGGGGAAATGCCAGTGATAAGAATGCTAATCAGAACGAAGGGAGTTTTCCAACATTTGCCTTGCTAGCCAAAAAAAAAAAAAAAAAAAAAAAGTCATCTATAAAAAGCGCTGGAAGGCTTTTTCCTGCAGCCGGGGGCCTTTGCCAGGGAACAGATTTCTCTCCCTCATCTCAGTTTCTTCCAGGCTCTGTTCTTGTGTGTTCTCCTTTTTTCTTTCTTCCTTTCTTCTTTCTTCCCTCTCTTAACAGAGTCCTCTCTGTCTGGGAAAGCAATCCAGGGGAGCCAGAGGGGCAGCTCTGTGCAGGACCTGAAAATAGAGGCTGCCCTCTCCCCGCTGAGGGGGTCGCTGGACCACTGGGGTTCGCAGTAGGGAGATCCTAACTCCTCTGCCTTCTGGGGTCTCATGGAGGTCATACCCAGAGCTCCCAGCTGCTTTTTCTATCCCCTTCCCCGCTGTTTCATTTCCTTCTTCTTGACTTCCCTTCAGGGCACAAGCCTTTGCCTTTGGGGGCAAGTTGACCAAGGGAGTCAGAGGGCCTGAGGCTGCCTCCTTGGTTTTTGACACTTGGTTTTTGACAAGGCTGATCTGTGCAGCTCAGCACATCCAAGGATGGCCTTCTCCCTCACTCCACTGTCCGGATGCACGACCCCAATGTCTTTGTAAACAATATAATCTCAAGAGGCTTGCTGTTGTAGAGAGAGGAATAAATAAATCAATATGTAAATAAATCCCCAAGAGCAGGGGAATGTACTAGGACTTTGCACAACTGTGATAAAGCATTTTAGAAGATGGATGTTGCTGTGTTTCTGGGGAGCGCTGATTGAAGGGCTAGGATTCCAGCCGTGGGCTGTGGGAGACAGAAAGGGAGCCGGGACTAAAATTCCCTTGTGCATTGATTTGACTTAAATATATTCCAGGAGCCAGTCTAATTGCCGGTTCTGTCTCAGGCTTTCATTCGCCTTCTCTCAATTCCCTGCATTTCAAATAATTTTTTTTTTTTTTTATCAAGAAGCCCTAAGCTGCCCTCTATCCTATTGAGAATCCGTCCGGGTTTGTGATTTACTCTTCTAAGAACACAGTGCTGGGAATTCTGCCCTTGGCTGAAGGAAGAACCAGACGTTCCCTGCCTACGAGAAGCATGCTGGTAATTTCCAGGGGAAGAGGTAGTTAATTCTCCTTTCGAAGTGGGAAAAAAAGCGACAGGCTCTGACTGTTCACACGGACTCAGAGCCACATTGCTAGTGGGGTGGGGTCCAGGAGAAGGTGGAAGGAGAATTTCCAACCTTGTGAGTCGCCTTGTACTGCCTCCCATCATGGAGGCCACAGACACTGACCTCCAGAGTCTGACCCCATGATCCTCTGGCCAATTCACCATAGTGACCTCTGCTGCTTGGGGACCCAGCTTGGTGGGCCCCATGTCCATCTACAAGAAGGGAGGGGAGAGGAATCAATCAGCTTTCCTTGAACCTTTCACCCTACCACCTTGCGCTCCTCTCTGAGCTCCTCACCAAACTTCCAGGAGATTGTGGTTAAAATCCATCTATTCCAAATTTGTGACCAGAACCCTGGCTCCACAGACCCTACCTGGCATAAGTCAATCCCAGTCCAGGTGGTTGTGTCTACTGAGCACCCACAATGGGGACAGAACAGTAGGAGTTGGTGTGGAAACTCTCGCCTATAAGATGCTTTGAGTCTTAGCTGTGGACTTTGAGGTGGGTGGCTGGAGCTGGAGGGGTACCCAGGAGAGGTTAATATTACTGCTCACCCTATGTTCATGTTTTTATTTCCTGCTATTCATATATGTATTTCTCTCCATGAATCCCATGGCCCTGACAACTTCACTCCCGTGTTCTGGTATCTACGGCCCATGCAAATGCTTCCAGAGCCCACCGCAGTAGGAACCAGGCAAACCTACAATCTCTGAGCCACACTGGCACAGACCTTGCCAGGTATAAGGACCGGTTTTCAAAGCCAATACCCAAGTCAGCAGGAGGTCAAAGGTGCATCAGATCTCTGCCACATCCTGGGGCTTCTTTTTGCAGAGGGAAGCTCCGGACCAACCAGGCCTGCCAAGGGTTAATGTGGTGATGATGATATGGGGCTGCCCTTTGCTTCTACTTGACCCCAGCTCTTGGATCAGCTCAGATCATCCCTAGGATTCACAAAAGTGGCCTTGCTGGGAGCACAGCCTCATTCATATCAGGAACTGGAAGAAAATACCAGGTGTGGTAGTCATTAATGCTATTCACCAAGTAGTCCTGGTTCTTTGCCTTTTGGACACATGACACAGTTGTCTTTCCTGATCTCATTGTGTTGGAGTGTGAACACTTGACTGGGTTTGACCAATGAATTGTAATACGTGATATGTGTCACTTCAAAGCCCAAGGAATTCACCGCTTGGCAAGACACTCCTCTCCCCACCATGATCTCCATTCACCTCTCTGCCGTAACAACGGGTGATGTTTGAAATAGTGGTCGCTGTGTCAGCCTGGGTCTCAGAGTAAGGAGCACAGAGCCGAGCTCTGCCGACCCACGGCAGATGTGTAGCATCACCCAATAAACGTTGGTTGTTACAAGCTACCAAGATTTGGGGATCGTTACGACAGCATAGCTTAGACTATCCTTATTGATACAGGGATCAGACACGCTCGGGGCAAAGTGGCTGATCAGGGTGGCCTTGAGCCTGTACAGTCTGCTTGAAGTCCCAGGGTCTGATGTAAGCTCCTACTGATCTCTCGGACCAGGCGTGATCATCCATTTTTAGTGACACACCCACAGACCTCCTGGCCTGGCTCCCTCCAGGTACTCAGAATAGTGCCCTGGACTTCTGAGGCCTTGCATCTCTCGTGATGCCCTGAACTATCTGTAGGGCATGAGCCAAATGATAGGCCCAGGAAGCCCAAAGTATTGTAGGCAGAATGCCTTCTCCAACAAGAAGTCCATATCCTAATTCCCAGGACCTGGGAAGAGGTTACCTTACACAAAAAAGAGGATTTTACAGATGTGATTAAGTTAAGGAGTTGGACATACAGAGATTAGTCTGGATTATCTGAGTGGACCCAATGGAATGACATGTGTCCTTACAAGTGAAAGAGGGAGGTAGGAATGTTCAAGAGAGAGATTTGAAGATGTGATGTTGATGGCTTTGAAGATGGAGCAAGGGGACAATTTGCCAAGGAATGCAGGTGGCTTCTAGAAACTCAAAAAGGCGAGGAACCAGATTCTCCCCCAGTGTCTCTAGAAAGAACGCAGCCCTGCCAAAACTTTGATTTTAGTCTAGTAAGACCCATTTCAGACTCCAGACCTCCACAGTTGTAAGAGAATGTATTGGTGTTGTTTTAAGCAAATAAGTTTGTGGTGATTTATTACAATAGCAGTAGGAAACTAATACACAATGGAAAAGCCATTCCTGCTCCTGAGCACTCTCGGGGGACCATCACCCAAACTTGCCATGACGCGTATTGGATGGGGCGCCATGACTATGTGGCCTGTGAGCAGACCCTCCTTCTTGTAGTGATGATGGCAGACGTTCTTCCAAGATCCTCTAAATTTGAAGCTTCTGCCCAGGGCCCATCACTCAAATCACTAAGTTCCTTCGAACCGATGCGCTGGGTCTTCCTCATTCATAGTTATATGTTGAGCACGTCGTAAACACCAGTAAATATTAGGTACGTGGGAGAATGAATGAGTGAATAAAATGTCATGAGGAATTATCTGATTATGTATGTAGTTCTTGATGAGTTACTGAAAATCTCCAGCAAGAAACACATCAAGTGGAGTTACTCACAGTACAAATTTCAAACAAAACAGCAAATGAATACAAAAAAGAATTTAATGCTTTGCCCACTCGCAGTTTTGTCAGGTGCAAACACAATCTGTATGATTCTCCTTAGTTGGCTGATTCTTTTCATTTCTTCTGCCGTGCATGTTTTATTTGTGTGTGTGTTGGCAGAGGGGTTTTCTGACAGTGCAACAGATCCAGCCTCCCCTGGGCACCTGCTTCCTCCAGCTTATTAAAATTTCTCTCATTTTCTTTTTAGAGCTATAGTATGATTTTGATAGCAAGGCTGTTCAGTGGGGCTCAAATGAAGCAAAAAATACCACCCCTTATATTTTAGTGACCTGAATATAGTTTCATCCATTCACATGTAATCCGACCCTGATGTTGAATAACGGTTACGGAAAGGGTCAGAGTTTGTGCTGCCATCAAACAAAGTTTTGGATGAGGCCTCGAGAGGTAAAATCCCATTAAAAAAAATAAAACAAGCATATTTCACTTAACATCTATAGTCTGTTCCTGAAAAACAGATGTTCTGCCCCAAACACTAATCATTATTTTAAATGGGGATAATGTATCCCGTAACAACCCTCCATTCTAATTTTCTAAAACATAATTGAAACATGGCAAAATGCCTATATATGTAACAACTATCGTCTTCACTTGTAAAGTGCTTAAACATCTCTCTCTGGTCAAAAATTACAAAATTACAAAGTTTAAATCAAAATGGATCTAACACTTAAATGAAAAATCTAAGCCTATAAACTTCTAGAGGAAACTATTCGTGACTCTGAATTAGGTAAAAATTTCTCAGAACGCCAAAAACACAGTCTATACCAGAAATAAAGATTGCAAAATTGAGCTTCATCAAAATTAAGAACTTCTGCTCTCCCAAAAACCCTGTAAAGAGAATGAAAAGACTAGCCACAGAGTCTTGATATGTAAAATATTGATGTGAAAAAATATTTTCAAGTTACACATCTGATAAGGGACTTGATTCAGGAACATCCAAAGAACTTTTTTATTGGTAAAAGATTTTATTTATTTATTTGACAGCGAGAGAGAGGGAAAGAGAGAGCACAAGCAGGGGCAGTGGCAGAGGGAGAAGCAGACTCCCCACCGAGCAGGGAGCCCAATGTGGGGCTCAATCCCAGGACCCTGGGATCATGAACTGAGCTGAAGGCAGATGCTTAACCGACTGAGCCACCCAGGTGCCCCCATCTAAAGAATTTTTAGAACTCAGTATTAGAAAATAGAAATAATCCAATTAAAAATGAGCAAAAGATATAATGGAGACTTCATCAAAGAAGATATATGGATGACACATAAACACATAAAAATATGCTTATCCTCATTAGTTTAGGGAAATGTACTATACACCTACTAGAATAGCTAACATTAAGAAAAAAAGCTGATAATACCAAGTGCTGATGAGGGTATGGAGCAACAGGAATTCTCATTCATTGTGGGTAGAAATGTAAAATGACAGTCACTTTGAAAGACAGTTTGACAGTCTCTTACAAGGTTAAACATACAATAATATGATCCAGAGATGAAAATTTATGTTCACACAAAAACCTGTATGTGCATATTTACAGCATCTTTATTCATAAGAATCAAAATTGGGAAACAGCTCAAATATTCCTCATTTGGGGACTGGATACATGGACTGACCTCCCCACATGATGGAATGTTAATAGCAATAACAAGGAACAGACTAGGATACACACATCGACACAAATGAATCTTGAATGCTTTATGAAAAAAGCCAGACTCAAAAACTCTACCTTCTTTATAGTTCCATTTCTATGTCATTCTGAAAAGGCAAACCATGGGGACAGAATATGTATGATCAGATGTTGCCAGGGACTAGGGGTGGGGGGAGAAGCGGACCACAAAGGGGACCCAGGGGAATTTTTGGACAGAAATATTCTATATCTTGAATATGGTGCTGTTTATGTTTGTCAAAACTCATAGAGCCATATACTTTTGCAGAAGGTGAATTGCACTGTATATAAATCATGCCTTAAAAAACAACAGCAATGAAATAAACAAAGGCAGTTGCTCGGTAAGCCACAGGATGTATGGTTCCCATGACCCGTGAGGACACTCGGCATGCTTTGCAAAACATTTGCACGTGATTCTGATATTCTACTATTTGTATTCAGAAAGTGAGTTAAGACTTCATTGAATGTTTTTTTTTGTTACAATGTTGAATTGAGGTTCTGGCGTGTAAATAGGATTCTCTCTTATGTAAACATCAGCCAAAAATATATTGACAAATACGTGTGTTCAGTAAAGTTTGGGTATTAAAACCCTAGACGGCTTCAACTGGGAAAGGAAACTGTAGACATTCGGCAGCGTGTGCCAGTCTCATGCTACCGCTGTACCCTATTTTTATATCCTGGCTGACAGCCTGTACCATCAGTGTTCAACTGACATGTATACAACAAATCCTGTTGAATAAAAAATCATCTCTAGTTAGCATATCCTTTTCTGTCACTGACAGTTAAACCAGCAAAAAATAGAGAAATCCAAAGGAGCTGAATAATTCAGAGAATAAGGATGATCTAATATTGATTTATACTAATATTGATTTCCAAACCCAGTAACTAGAGGATACACAGTCTTCCCATGTCCATGGAATATTTACAAAACTTGATAGCTTCGCCTATGAGACATTAAAAAATGTACACATAGAATAAACTATATTCTTTGATTATAATTCAGTGTGACTATAAATAGATAATGGGAGAATAACCAAAAATTTCTAACTACTTGGAACACAAACTGCAATTACAGAATGTTTGGTAAATATCAATATTGCGAATACTATGTGTTGAAACTTTTAGATGTAGCCAAAGCTGTACTTGGAAGGAAATGTATAGACTTGAACACTTTGGTTACCAAATTAGAAAAGATTAAAATGAGCAATGTAATCCATTGACTATGGCTGGCACATATTAAGCAATCAATAAACATTTAGTGAGTGAAGAAATTAGAGAAAAATGACAATATGAGTTTAGGGGAAATAGGATAAAAGAAAATATTTTAAAACCTTATTATTTATTACTTTGGAAGTGGAAATTAAGTCACATAGCTGGATGGGGAAGGAGAGGGAAGTAAAATAGATTATCCATTCAGTCAATTCAAGGAGAAAGAGAACGCATAATGATACAAAATTTAGAATAAGGAGATGCGACCACAAATAGAGATGAAATTTAAAGAATTGTAAGAGACTATTTTTTAGGATATGCTAGACATCTTTTATAAAGATTTTATTTATTTATTTGACAGAGAGAGACACAGTGAAAGAGGGAACACAAGCAGGGGGAGTGGGTGAGGGAGAAGCAGGCTCTCTGCGGAGCAGGGAGCCCGATGTGGGGCTCGATCCCAGGACCCTGTGATCATGACCTGAGCCGAAGGCAGATGCTTAATGACTGAGTCACCCAGGTGCCCCAGGATATGCTAGACATTTGATAACCTAGATGAAATGAGAGATTTTCTACGAGAACATAAGTTACTAAATGTATGCAAGGAGTGTACAACCAGGAGCCATTATTAAAGCAAAGACTCTCTTCATTTCAGGTCTTAGCTCTGCCTTTTGGTAGCTGTGGAAACTTAACCAAATTCCTTAAGGTCTTTATCCTCAGTTTCCCTAACTGAAATGGCACGAACAACAGAATTTACCCCAAGTTTAGGAATACTGTGTGGGGATTAAAAGATAGACGTAAACAGCTTATCTGATGCACTGTGATCATTGAAATTTTAAAAGACCATGGAAGAAATCAACAATGTGATCCAAGAGCTATCCCTTATCAGAACGCTGGAAACACAGAGTTTGACTGCTGCCATTGTTATTGGAGCTGTTTTGGAACTTATAAAAAGAAGAAAGGCATCTCATTTCTTTTTAAGAGACTCGTGCATCCTGACACCAAAATCTAAGATATTAGTGCGTGGAAGAAAAGTACAGACCAACCCGTTGAGGGATACAGATCCACACTTTCCAAATAAGAGATCAGAACTCAAGCTCAGTAGCGTTTATATACTGCACACATATCCAATTAATATTGTCTTACTAGGTTTCGGATCATATAGCCATTTGGTTTCCTACCGCTGCTATGACAAATTCCACAAACTTGGTGCCATAAAAACACACAAATGTATTCTTCTACAGTTTTGGAGGCCAGAAGTCTGGCGGATTCACGGGGCCAAAACCAAGGTGTCTGCCAGGACTTTGCTGCTTCCAGAGATTCTAGGAGAGAATTCATGTCTTGCCTTTTCCAACCAAGAGCTGCATTCCTTGCCTTTTTCAGCGTCTAATGTCTGGCTCTATTCCTTGGCTCATGACCTCTTTCTCCAACTTCAAAACCCAAAGTATCTTCAAATCTTTCTCTCTCTGCCTAGATCACCACATTGCCTTTTCTCTTCTGTGCGTGTGAAAACTGCCCCCCTCTTATAAGCCTAGATGTGATTGCCTTAGGGCTTCCCTGAATAATACAGGATAATCTTTCCATCTCAAGAACCTTATCTCAAGACCTTACCTTAATCACATCTGCAAAGACCTTTTTTTCCATAGAAAGTAAATTGGGATATGGATATCTTTGGCAGAGCATTTATTTTCAGCCCACCAGTCTGACTTTTGGTCCTTTAAGGTTCGTGTCTGTCCCACATGCAAAATACAGTCGCCCCATCCCAACATTCCCAAAGTTTCAACCCATTACTGTGTCAACTCAAGTCCAAAATCTTTTTTTTTTTAAGATTTTATTTATTTATTTGACAGAGAGAGACACAGAGAGAGAGAGGGAACACAAGCAGGGGGAGCGGGAGAGGGAGAAGCAGGCTTCCCGCCGAGCAGGGAGCCCAATGCGGGACTCGATCCCAGGACCCCAGGACCATGACCTGAGCCGAAGGCAGACGCTTAACGACTGAGCCACCCAGGTGCCCCTCAAGTCCAAAATCTTATCAGGAATGGCTGATTCTCTGGGTATGACGCCTCCTGGGGCAAAATTCATCACTATTGGTGCACTTGTGAAACTGGAAAACAGTTCTGTTTCCAAAATACAGTGGTGGTACAGGCTTAGCGTAATAGTTCTAGATCTTCCCATCCAAAGGGAGAAATGGGAGGAATAAAGGGGTCACTGCTCCCAAGCAATTTCAAAATCCAGCAGGGCAAATTCCATTAGGTTTCAAGGCCTGGGAGTAACCTTCTGTGGTGAAAATTGTGCCGTTGGGGCCCAGGGCTCTGGCGTCTGCCTCTTGACAATGACCCATGCTTCTTCTAGCTTCGAGGCCTGAGGCTCTGCCCTCTGAGTTATCCTTGTTTCCCCTTGTTTGCTGCTTAGTAGTTTACCTACCTATAAGATCTGGGGGTCCAAAAGTTCCCTTTATTTCAACCTCCTTCTGTCCCTTTTGGCACAAGTCAGCAGTGTACTGCTGGCATACCATGCTCAGAAACGTTATGGATCCCCTCATACTTCACAGAAACTCATGCCTTTAGACAAGAGGGTCCTGCACAGATCATTCCTGGGTAATCCCACGTCTTTTCCTGGCTTCTCTTGAGATGAGTGAGAGGATTCATGAGTCACACCTTTGACTGCTTTAGCACTAGCAAAATATTATCCACCATGTCCTTGACTTTCTCTCCAGAGCACATTTCCTAACAGTGAATCTCTTAGTACCAGCTTTCCCCCCTCCCCCAATCTGGATAGGCTGAGAATTTCCCCAATCATCGAATGTTAATTCCTTTTTCCTTAATAATTCGTTTAATTTGTGTCTTTCCTTTTATATTTTACATAAGCAATAAGAAGAAACCAGGCTGTATCTTCGACACTTTGGAAATCTCTTCAACTAAATATCCAAGTTCATTGTTTACAAGTTCTGCTTTCCACATAACCTTAGGGCACAATTCAGCTAGGCTTTTCGCCACTGTGTAAGAAGGATCTCCTTTCCTTCGTGTTCCAGTAGCATGTTCTCCATTCCCCTCTGAGTTCTCACCAGCAACGCCTCTAACATTCATATTTCTACCCACCTTCCATTTCCGATGATATGTATGTACTCAGACAATACAGGCTTTCTCCGCCATGCACCTTACTTCCTCTTGAGCCCTCCCTGGCAGAGTCTTCAACATCCCTATTTCTACCAACAGTCTATTCAAGGCAATCTACCTTTCTCCTATCATGTGACCCCAAATTCTACCAGCCTCTACCCATTATACAATTCCAAAGCCACATCCATATTTTTGGGTATTTGTTACAGCAACTCTACTTCCAAGTACCAAAATCTGTATCAGTCAGGGAGCTACCAGAGAAACAGAACCAGTTAAAAAATACACACACACACACACACACACACACACACACACACACACACCACACACACAGACTGAGTGCAAGGGATTGGCTTATGCAATTGTGGGGCTGGCTGGGCAAGTCTAAAATCCATAGGGCAGGAAGGGCAGAATGGAAGCTCAGGCACAAGCAGAAGCTGCAGCCCACGGGTGGAATTTCTTCTCCTTCAGGGAAATCTCAGCTCTACTTTTTTAAGGGCTTTCAACTGATTAAATCAGGCCCACCCAGATTATCAAGGATAATCCTCTTAAAGATAACCCATTAAAGACATTAATCACATGTATATAACACCTTCATAGCAACACCTATGCTAGTGATTGAATAACTGGAGACTCTAGCCTAGCCAGATTGACACATAAAACTGATCATCACACAATGCAAAATATTTAGACAGCCCAGAAATGAAATGTAATGAGAACTACCAGGAAACCCACCATCCAGAAATACCACTGCTAAACTCTCACTGAGTGTCCTTCCAGATTTTATTCTATGCAAATACAAATACACATATTTTGAAAGGAGATCATGATATAAATTCTGTTCATTTTTACAAAAGAAAGTAGCTACTTTTTTTTTATTTTAAAGGTAATACATGTTCATTATGCAGCATTCAGGAAGATACAAAGGAGGAAGTAAATATCATTGGAAGTCCCATCACTCAGATAAATCGCCATGAACATTTTGGCATATTTTAAAACAGTTTTTTCAGAGATACATAGAGATAAATATATCCATATTATTATACACATTTAACTTTAATAGATGTATGCATTTTATTTTAAGGATGTACCTTAATTTATTTAACCAATCCTTTTCTCATGATCCTTGCATTGCTCAGAACTCTTTCTGTTGCAAATGACAAAAACCTAGGTCAAACTAGTTTGTAAGAAGCAAAGGAATGTATTGACATAAGTACCTGGGAGGTGAAGGCACCGCTGGAACAAGGAGTCAATGGGTGTCAGACTTCTGTCTCTCCAGTTCTTGGTAGGCTCTCTCCATCTGCCATGCACAAGGCTACCAGGTGCTCTCAACTCACTTTTTCATAGACGTAATCTGTGGCAGAGACTGCTATTAGTCTACCCAATACCCTAACAGAACCCCAGTTTTATTTTGGGAATCAATGTGCCTGGGTAAAAACGAAATTTCTGAGACACCCTTGCAGGTAGGATGCAGTGCTGACCAGAAATAAAAGTCATAAGATGGGGCTACAGCCAAAAGTTTTAAAGGACTCAGCATGCGTCCTCTATCCTTTCACTTTTTCTCCTTTTTCCCACCTGGAACATGGATATGATTGCTGGAATTGCAGCAGCCATATTGTGACCATGAGGTACCTTTGAGGAGGGAAGCTACATGCTAAGAAAGAGCAGAAACAAGGATCATGGGTAATTAACAATAATGTGGGACTGCTATCCTATTCTGGACTGCTTATCTCATACTTCTTTTACATGAGGAAATAAGTTTATTCCACTGTTATTTGAGTTTTCTGTTATACGTAGCTGACCCCCTAACCAATGTACAACCCCAGTAGAAAGAATAGGTCTGTAGAAATAACTCTGGCATAAAAGTCCCAAGGAAGAATCTGACTGGCTTCACTTAGACCTAGACCTGTCTCCCCCCTGAATCTATGGAAGTGGTACATCAATTAGGACGCATGTTGTCCCAAGAAACAGAAAAACCCAACTTGAAATACCAACCAACTCAAATGGAACCTTCTGCAGTGCTCGTGGGAATCTAAAATGGTACGCAGCCTCTATAGAAAACAGTATGATGGCTCCTCAAAAAATTTAAAAATAGAATTACTATATGATCCAGCAATTCCACTTCCAAAAGAATTGAAAGCCAGGACTCAAAATGGATATTTGTACACCCATGTTCATTGCAGCATTATTCACAATACACAAAAGGTGAAAGCAACCAAAATGTCCATTAATAGGTGAATGGATAAACAAAATGTGATGTATTCATACAATGGAATATTACTGAACCTTATAAAGGAGGGAAATTCTGACACATGCTAGGACGTGGATGACCTTTGACCATTATGATAAATGAGGTGAGCCCATTGCAAGAGGACAAATACTGTATATTCCATTTACAGGAGGTACTTTGAGTAATCAAACACAAAAAATAGAATGGTGGTTGCCAGGGCCTGAGGGTACGAGCAATTGGGGCATTACTGTTTACTGGGTACAGAGTTTCAGTTTTGTAAGACAAAGAGTTCTGGAGATGGATGCTAGGGATGCATTGCACAACAATGTGAATGCACTCAATATCAGTGAACTGTACACTTAAAAATGGTTAAAATGGGAAATTTTATGCTATGTATATTTTATCACAATAATAAATAATTAAAACACAGAAATACCAGCTTAACAGATGTCACTTCTGCCTCAGTGGCCAGAGCTAGTCACACACAGAGTTGTCAAATGAAATACAGAATTCCCAGTTCAAGTTGAATTTCAGGTAAATGAACATTTTTTTTTCATCTAAGTATGTCCCGAATATTGGCTAACACATACTAAAAAATTATTTGTTGTTTATCTGAAATAGAAATTTAATTGGGCATCCTGTATTTTTATTTGCTAAGTCTGGCAACCCTATTCGCGGGACCATTTGGAGTTCTAAGGGAAGTTAGGAAAGTGAATTGAATATTTAGGTTTTCTAGCCTTTGTGTTAGAGGAAGGATGTGATGAAGAGGTGGGCAGTCAGCGTTAGATCATCTAACCAACAGTGTCTGCTCTCAGACTGCCTTGGTCATTTAGCCTCAAACTCTTCTTTGTCTGAAATTAGTTTTGGGACCCAGATTTTTGTTGTTCATTTTAACCTGGAATATATTGGTCCACTGTTCTATTTTCTTTTTCTTTTCCTTTTCTTTTCAGATTTTATTTGACAGAGAGAGAGAGCACAAGCAGGGGGAGCTGGAGAGGAAGAAGCAGGCTCCCCGCTGAGCAGGGATCTCGACATGGGGCTCTATCCCAGGACCCTGGGATCATGATCTGAGCCGAAGGCAGACACCTAACGACTGAGCCCCCCAGGCGCCCCAATCTTTCTCTTTTTAAACTGGCTATGTTATTTTGTTTTAGGTAGAGCTTTAGAATGTAGTTTATAGCTTGTTTTTAAAATATAATCCCAATTTAAAAAAATAATTTTAAAAAATAATCCCAATCTCAATCTTTATCTTTTAACAGAGGGATTCAACCCTCTTATGTATTTTATGGTATTTGCCTCTTATTATCTCGGGTTTTTTTTTCCTTGCCTCCTTTTTTGTCACCTCTGACCCCCCCATGATGGCTTTGTTTCCTTCTCTTTTCTTTTAGAATTTGAAAGGGGGGCACCTGGCTGGCTCAGTCAGTTAAGCCTGACACTTGATTTTGGCTCATGGTCTCAGGGTCCTGAGATTGAGCCCCAAGTCAGGCTCAGTGCTGGGCATTGAGCCTGCTTAAAATTCTCTCTCGCTTTCCCTCTCCCTCTCCCTCTGCCTCCCCTGCACATGTGCTCTATCTCCCCCACCCTCTCTCTCTTTTTTTTTAAAGATTTTATTTATTTATTTATTTTGAGAGAGAGAATGAGAGAGAGAGAGAGCATGAGAGGGGGGAGGGTCAGAGGGAGAAGCAGACTCCCTGCCGAGCAGGGAGCCCGATGCGGGACTTGATCCCAGGACTCCAGGATCATGACCTGAGCCGAAGGCAGTCGCTTAACCAACCGAGCCACCCAGGCGCCCTCCCCCACCCTCTCTTAACAACAACAACAACAAAAGGATTTGAAAGGTACCTATTCTATTTCTGATTTACCTATGGTTACCTTTACTTTACAATTTGTAACAAGAATATCTGAGCACATATTTCTCTGAGAACTCCTTGCTCAACAAGAAAAGGCTGTTTGCAGCTGTTAATTCCTCCCTTTTCTGCTACCTTTCGATCTTGTTGAAGAATTCCAAAGTGTTATTGATTTTGTTTGACATCATAGATCCTTCTCTTTCAAGAAACTTTCAAAAATATTTGCACTGTAACTTACAACCCCGGTATCAGCATTTAGATTTAACTGTTTTTCAGACTCTTCACCCTTTCTTGATTCCTTTATTCTTACTTATTTTGCATTTGGATGAAATTCTTCTTTGAGAAAATTTCCTGAAAGGATTCATGGGTGGCATCCTTCCCAAGTCTTTGCACATCTGAGCATATTTTTCTCTTGTCCTTACACGTGAAGCATCACTGGGCTTGGCATAGACTCTATAGGCACAACCCTCTACCCTCAGATGTCTGTTAACATTGCCTGGTCGTCTCTCAACATTTAATAGTGCAGAGGAAAAGGCTAGCACCAATCGGCTTCATTTTTCATGGTAGGAAACGCACTGTTTTCTGACAGGATGATTTTAGAATGTTCTCTTTGTTCTTTGGAATCCATAACGTATGAGGCTTAAAAACAATCAACCATTGTTTATGATAAAAATATCCAAAGTGGGAACAGAAAGTGTATTTGTTTTCTATTGCTGCCATAACAAATTACCAGAAACTTAGTGGCTTCAACAACACAAATTTATTATTTTTCTGAGGTCAGAATCCTGATACTTGTGGGATAAAAATCAAGGTGTACGCAGGGTTGTGTTTCATCTGGAGGCTCAAGAGGCGAATTCATTTCCATGCATTTTTCAGCTTCTAAAAGGTGCCTGCATTCTTGGCCAGTGGCCCCCTTCTACCACCTTCAAAGCCGGCAAAATAGCATGTCTCTGGCTTGGCTTCTGTTGTCACATCTCCTTCTCTTACTCCTTGGACCTCTTCTTCCACATTTAAGCACCTTTGTGATTATATTGACTCACCTGGATAATCCAGGATAATGTCCCTACCTTAAAGCCAGTTGATTTGCACCTGCTAATTTAATTTCCCATTGCCATGGAACCTAACATATTCACAAGTTTCAGGGATGTGGGCAAATTTGGGGAGTCACTATTCTACCTACCACAAAAGGGAACTTCTTCAACCTGGATAAAGGGCATCTGCAAAAAAACCCCATAGCCAGCATCATAGTTAATGGTGAAAGACTGAATATTTTCCTACTAAAATCAGGAATAAGACAAAAATGTCTGCTCTTATAGACATTGTGCTGGAGGTTCTGGCTAGGACAATTAGGCAATAAAAATAAAAGAGATCCAGATTATAAGGGAAGAAATACAACTATTTTCAGAGGACAGGTTCATATAGACAGAAAATCCTAAGGAATACACTAAAAACTACTAGAACTAATAGACAGCAAAGCTGCAGGATACAGAGTCAGTATACAAAAATCAATTGTATTTCTACACATTTACAATTAAAAAAATCTGAAAACAAAATTAACAATTCTGGGGGGACCTGGATGGCTCAGTTGGTTAAGCATCTGACTCTTGGTTTCAGCTCAGGTCATGATTTCATGTGAGATCCAGCCCCGAGTTGGGCTCTGTGTTGGGCTCAGAGCCTGCTTAGGATTCTCTCACTCCCTCTCCCTCTGCTCCTCCCCTCTCCCTCTCTCTTAAAAAAAAAATTAACTGTTTTGTTAATCAAAACAGAATTTTATTCTTTGATGCTGTTTACAATAGCATCAAAGAATAAAATAAATAGGAATACATTTATTTTTTTTCTTTTTTTTAATAAAAGCACAAAACATTTATTCTGAAAACTCCAAAACAGTTTTGAAAGAAATTAAGAACAACCTAAATAAATGGTCATAGATCCCAAGGCTTAGTATTGTTAAGATGGCAATACTCCTCAAATCGATCTACAGAGTCAATACAATACCTACCAGAATCTGAGCTGCCTTTTCTTCTTTTTGCAGAAATTGACAAGGTGATCCTAAAATGTATATAAAAATAGAAGAGATCTGGAATGCCAAAGCAATCCCAAAAAAGAAGAGCAAAGAACACTTACCAATTTAAAAACTTACCACAGAGCTACAGTAATCAAGACAATGTGGTATTCTCATAAGGGTAGATATATAGGTCAGTGAGAATCCAGAAATAAATTCTTACATCTATGATCAATTGGTTTTCAAAAAGGGTGCCAAAACAGCCGAGTAGAGGAAATGATAGTGTTCCCAACAAACAGTGCTGGGACAACTAGATATCACATGGAAAACAATGAAGTTGGGCTCCTACCTCATACCGTATAAGCAAATTTTAAGTCAAAATGGATACTAGACCTGAATGAAAGAGCTAAAACTATAAAACTCTAAGAAAACAGAGGCATACATCTTTGTGACCATAGGTTAGACAAATCCTTCTTAGGGAGGTTACCAAAAGCACGAAAGAAAAAATAGATACGCTGGACTTCAGCAAGCTAAAACTTTTGTGCTCCAAAGGACATCATTAAGAAAATTAAAAGACAACCTACAGAATGGGAGAAAATATTGGCAAATCATATATCTGAGAAGAGTCTAGTATCTAGGATATATAAAGAAGTCTTACAACTCAATAAAAGGACAAACCAATAAAGAAATAAGCAAATGATTTGAGTACACATTTCTCCAAAGATATGCAAGTGACCAATGAGCACATGAAAAGATGCTGAACATCATTAGTGTCGAGGAAATGCGAACCCAAGCCATGAGATATAATTTCACATCCACTAAGGTGGTTAAAATAAAAAGGTAGGTGATAACAGCTATTGGTAAGGATGTAGAGAAATCGAAATGCTCATACATTACTGATGGGATTGTAAAATGGGACAGCCACTTTGGAAAACAATCTGGCAGTGCTCAAAATGCTAAACAAAGAGCAGATGATCTCGCAATTCCACTCAGAGGTGTATACCCAAGAGAAATGAAAACAGCCATACAACAATCTGTACACAAATGTTCATAGAAGTATTATTCATAATAGCCAAAAAGTGGAAACAACCCAAATTTTCATCAAGTAATGAAAGGGTTAATAAAATGTGGTCTATCTATACAATGGATTTCTTTTTATTCAGCCGTAAAAAGAAATGAAGCACTGATACATGCTACAGCATGAATGGACCTTGAAAACACGCTAAGTCAAAGAAGCCAGTTTCGAAAGACCAATATTGTATGATTCCATTTATATAAAAGGTCCAGACTAGCTGCCGAAAAATTAAAGCTAGACTCGCATCTGGTGTCCCCCTTGATCCGAAGATGATCTTATATTTTTTATTTGATAATTTCATCTACACTTGCTCAGTTATCTACTTCTGGAACTTCCGTTACATATTTCCAACATCCATCCTCTGTTCAAAGGCGCAAGGTCACCGAACCCGGAAGTCACTGCTCACGTGGGAAGACGCGCCAGCAAGCCATCCAGTTCCAGCCCCTGCCCCAGTGTTTTGCAACATTGTGGCCCTTTCTGTGCCTCTTACTGTTTTTTCTTTCTCTAAATTTTCCTCTGTCTCTTTCTTAGGGTTTTGGGAGAATTCCTTAGCCCAGTCTTCTGAGTGGTCCCCAAATTCTTTATTCAGCTAGTTGGGCGCTTGAAAACGATTTTTATAATCTAATTCCTGGTTCTGCAATATATTTTCTGCTATTTACTGCTCTATTGAGCATTTTATTTTAACAATGTTTCTCATCTCCAAGAACTCTTTGTTGTTCTCAGATTGCTCCTTTCTCATGACGGTTTTTTTTCTATTTTAGTACTGCAATGTCCCCTCAAATCTCACTAAGAATACTAATTAGAGTTGTTGTTGTTTTTTAAGTTCTCTTTTTTCTGTATTAGTTTCTGAGCATGCCTAGAATACTCATATTTTAAGAGACTTTTCTTCTGCTTTGGCCAGTGGTGTCAGGGCTGTGAATGTTCTGTGGTGCTGGACGACTCAGGGGCAACTCAGCGGGAAGAGGACTCAAACTAAAGTGAAGACTATCTCCCTAGCATTGCTGGAAATTTCCATCAACAGTCACCCAACAAATGCTTGTCCAGCATCTTCTTCTTCTTCTTTTTTTAAGATTTTATTTATTTGACAGAGAGAGAGACAGTGAGAGAGGGAACACAAGGAGGGGGAGTGGGAGAGGGAGAAGCAGGCTTCCCGCAGAGCAGGGAGCCCGATGCGGGGCTCGATCCCAGGACCCTGGGGATCATGACCTGAGCTGAAGGCAGAAGCCTAACGACTGGGCCATCCAGGCGCCCCTTGTCCAGCATCTTCATCAGCGGTGGTTCTCCACCTTGGCTGCATATTAGGATCACCTGGGGGCTTCAAAAAATTCCCAGTCCCAGGACTACACCCAGAGCAACGAAACCAGAAATTTCTGCAGCTGGGCCCCAGGTATCAGTTCGTTCTAAAAGCTTCCCAGTGATTCCCAAGTGTACTTAAGTTTGCAAACTGCTGTCATAGTCTAAATCAACACTTCTCAAACTTGCATGTGATGCAAGTCCCTTGGGGGTTTTAACAAAAAGCAGATTATGATTCATAAAGTGTGGCATGGAGCTTGATGTTCTGCTTTTGTTTTGTTTCGTTTTTTAATTAAATAGCCTCCATGCTCATTGTGGAGTCCGATGCAGGGCTTGAACTCCCGGCTCTGGGATCAAGACCTGAGCCGAGATCAAATCCAACGCTTAACCGACTGAGCTACCCAGGTGCCCCGAGATTCTGCATTTCTAACAAGCTTCCATGTGATGTTAATGCTGCTGGTTTCTAGGAACCATATTTTCAATACATATTAAGGGTCTAAAGCAGTGGGTCACACAGTCTGATGTGCGGACCAAGCAGCCTTATCATGTGGGAACATGTTAGAAATTCAGGTTCTCCACGAATTTCTCCTGAATCAGAAACTCAGCGGGTGGGGCCCAGCATGTGTTTCAAACACCTCTCCTGGGGATTCTGATGCTTGCCCAAATTTGAAAACCTACAGCAAACTTCTCTGAGGCATGAGCTGCTGACCGCCTTCATCAGAGTCACCTGGCTTCACAGCACGAAGATTCAGCAGACCCCACCTTAGCTCCCACCCACTCAGATGCTCAGAGGGCAACGCCAGTATTTTGCATTTTTCACAAGCTTTCCCAGGTGATGCTAATGCATGCTAACACGGAGAACTGTCTCCAGTTCCTCACCCCTTGCTAGGCCTCTGAAGATGTTTCAGTGTCCCAACACTGAAGCAGTTTTGGTTATTTCGATGCCCCAGGCTATTTCTACCTGGTTAATTACCTGTGTAGAAGCCGTAACATGATTAATTCAGGTGGATACCATCTTGGAAGTCCCATCGAACCATATAATTATGTGTGAAATACACATTTAATTTAAGCAGAAGGGCAAAGATTACCCTGATGAGGCTCAGGGGCCTAAGGGTGTGCAGAGCAGATTTTGAACAGGTCATAGAGCTGATCTTTCCTCGGCTTCCTAGGCCATGGCCATCTGGTGTGGGTAGAATGTTCCTGATTTTCAAGTCAGTCTTTATAGCATCCAATTAAGTCTTAATGCTGCTAGTTTGCCTAAACTCAGGAAAAAGGATAGCTGAGTCCCTGCAGATAACACCCAGCAGAGATCTAGGTGTAATTATTTGGGTAACTTGACTACAAAATGTGCCAAATGAAATGCAGTTTTCTCCCCCCACATAAATTTTGGGGTCTGAGTGATCAAAATCTCGTTGGTCTCTTGTTTTGGCTTTTGTAGAAACTGGGACTTTAAGTGTTTGTTTTGCAAATTATACATTTTAATGTGTTATGCTATGATGTGTTAAACAAATGGAGAGATTTTGGTTTGGAGATTCTTTTTTCCCTCTGTACTGGCCAAGTATTTCAAATGATTTGGCTTTGGCTTCAGTGTGTTCCTTTGGACAGTTGATTTTTTTTGGGGGGGGGTAATGCCTTAGGCAAAGAAAAAAAATCCAAAGTGCCAAAGGAACAGTTAGAGCAACTCTATAACTGCCACCCCACCCCTGGGCAGACAAAGTGAAATCCAAACAACACAAAACAGCTCAACAGACCATCCCCTAACTAACCGAAAATAGTTTTTCGGGGCAGTGTTTCCTACCTAGTGCTTTTTCTCTCCACTCCTGGGTCCTGGCTGAAACTGGAAAGGGGCCAGGCTTCAGCACCTCCTTGCTTTTGATTGCTGTTTATCCCCTGAGACATGATTGTCTATAATTATGTATAATCTCTCCCTTGTTTACTCTTTTCCACCGAAGCTTGAACACGGTTCAATTGTGTCTGTCTTTGCTCTGCCCAGGCGCAGCGAAGAAACAGTTCCTGTATTTTCAACATTTTTTTTTTTTAAATAAAAGGCATTAGGTCTCCATTTGGCCCTTCATTCTCTGAAAGCTGACATTCTGGCCATTCCTGAATTGATTCATTCAACATCAGATGAGTGCCAAGTACTGTGCTCGGTGGCCTTGGAGGAAATAACACCACTCATCCTTTCTTGACCAACAACATATCAGCTGTCAATCTCCAATGACTTTTCCTCCTCAATCACTTGCCGGTTTAATTCCTGGCCCTGAATTAATTGTTACCAGCTGAGTTTATTAGAGGCAGGTGTCCTTGAGTATCCTACTTGGCTTTTTCCACGACAGGCCACCCCTACTCCCCTATTTTAAAGAGAGTGAAGTCGAATTCTACATGCAAAGCAGATCCCTAAAACCAGAACGGGCATGAGGATACAGCTTACAAGAATATGGATCATGCATGCAGACTCCATGGACGTGCAGTTTGCACGCATGCTCAGGGGCGCCTGGGGGCTTAGTCTATTAAGCATCTGCCTTCGGCTCAGGTTATGGTCCTGGGATCGAGTCCCACGTCGGGCTCCCCGCTCGGTGGGGAGCCTGCTTCTCCCTCTCCCTCTGCCTGCCACTCCCCCTGCTTGTGCTCTCTCTCTCTCTCTCTCTCTCTGTGTCACATAAATAAATAAAATATTTTTAAAAAAAGACCCCATGCTCAGACAGACCCTGTGCTTGGTTTAATGCCACACTGTCACCGCTGTAACATTAAAACTTTTTTAACACAGGGCAGGCATTTTCACTTTGCACCATATCCCACAAATCATGTATCTGTTCCTACAGATACCCCAGACCCCATCTTCCTATGGCATCCTCATCCAGCTTTGAACAAAAATAAATAAAAATTGTTCTAGAATCTGATGGCACCGAGGAATGGAGGAACCAGGAAAGAGAGAAAAAATTTGTGTGTGCTCACGTGCTTATGACTTGCGTGGCACTCCTCCAGCCTGCGTTTAGATTTCTTTAACATCCTTATTAATCTTGTCGCATTTCAGCTGAGCTCCTCTGAAATAAAACTGATCCCAGAAATTTCCTGGCAGGGAGCTGCTCAGACCTTGCCACCTTTCTTGGGGTTTCCTGCTCATGGACGGGGCTGTTAGGGGTTATCTGTCTCTCTCAGAGGGAAGTTGCTAATTCCCAGGATTGAGCTTGGAGAGCAGACTTGGGGTGCGGTGGGGTGGGGGGCAGAGGGGCAAAGATTACCCTGTTCCAAGGGAGGAGAGGCGGGGCCTGTTGGCTAAATCATGAGAGAATTACAGGGAGAAATGAAGGTCCACTCCCCAAAACCTTAATCTATAGATTCCAAAAGGAGAAAGGGGAAAGTTACTTCTCAAGCTGTAAAGGACTGGGGTGGGGGGTGGAGAAAGAGGCCCCCAGAGCTGCCTACATGGCCCAGTGGTGAATGGGAAAAGGGCATTTTCCTTTGACACACCCCTTTGAGTTTCTTATAAGGTTTGCGTTGTATTTGGTGAGGCAAATATTGGCAAGGGAATCAATTTCTTAAAAAAAAAAAGAAAGAGCAAAGTTTTGAAAGCTTTAAAAAGTCCGGAAGAAAACACAACAAAGTGTTACAACACCACTTGATTTGGGTGGTAGGATGATGATGATTGGGATCTCCCACGCCCTTTTTATTTTTCCTTCCCTCCAAATTTTACAGAGACCTTATAATTTTCATCGTATAAAAAATAAGTCTAACAACTATTTGAAAAGGGAGGGCTCAGAATTTTAAAATAGAGAGGCACGGGCACACCTTTCAGCACGCTTGGGTCATCAGCTTACGCTGAGCACTTTCTCCTATCGGTTTCCAGCACTGATCCTCAATGAGGAAGGTAGGAAATCATTTGATTTACACTTCTCACTTCAACATTTTTAAATCTTAGGGAATATTTGTATGCACACGGGGGCATGAGCTCCTAGCGGGCAGAATTCATTTGTACCTGCTGAACTTTCCCATCTGAATCACCTGAATCTCCAGGCACTCCTCCCCAGTTTCCAGAGCAGAGCAAAATCAGAGCCATAAAAAGCTGGCCGTGGCATCAGGCTGTGGAAAGGTGCAGGTGTCCCCGCTCTCACACAGGAAAGAGAGGCATGAGGGCTATTGTTGCAAATTACCTGGCATGTGTACGTACTGATGTTTGCAAGGCAGTCTTTCAACCTTTTTTTTCCAAGAAGTTTTGGTGGCTCTTTCAAGTACCAATTATAAATTTCCAAACCCCAGACATTTGGGTGCCAGTCTGAAACAGGGACTGTTCGTGCTAAGACTTGTAGTAAATTGCAACAGCATGGAAAGTGGGTGGTTTGTTTCCCAGAGTTCAAGCGGGGACTGCAACTGTCAGTGGCACCTTCGAGATGCTTCTACACAGGGCTCCTCGCTATTCCAAGATGGGGAATGGTTTTCATAGGCTCCCGAGAGGGGCTGGCCTGAGGAGTGACCAGTAGGAGACAGAACTCTCAGGCCTGCAGGCTCCAGGCTCATCAATGAAAAAGTAACTACTTACTGCTGCTTCCAGCTAGGAGAGGAATATAAATGAACACTGTGTTCTTCCAAAGGCCTCTCATCTGAGGCACCTGGGGATGATACATATGCATGTATTAAATTTATCTATAAAGAGTCAGGACTTGTGGCTGTCCCTTTATGGCTTACAAGTCAAAATGTGTGCTGCATTGGAAGTTAACGCACAGATACGGCCTTGTGTTAGACAAAAGGTCACTGGGCTGTCACTGAAGAGACTCAGTGAGGAAAAAAAAGAAAAAAAAACAGTGCCAAACGCCTCAGGATGGCAGCATGTTAACTTGGGTAAACACCAGCATGTGGTGTGTTTTACACATGTCTATACATGTATGTTTATACTTCAGTGAGATGAATAGCACCACAAAACTGGCATTTAAGTGATTAAGTGTATCTGATATTTTATTGATTCTAGGAGAGATGGCATTTAAAGGGACGGCTGAGCAGGCAGAAGGGAGTGTGTAGGTTGGAAATAAGAGAAAAATGTGCTGTCTCTAAGGGGGCTGAGAAGTGCCGGGCCCCGAGGGAAATGACTGAATTAGTTACCACCATCCGGGACCAGATCAAATATGGCCGAGGGCTTATCAAAGGTCTAGAGGGAAATCTAGTCATACGATCTGGCATCTTCAAGGGCTGGCATCAAGACCCAGGATCTAGTCGAGAGAACGTGAAATCAGAAAGAGCTTACCTTACCTCAAGGTAAAGCCTCTAAGTCAAAGAGAAGGCACAGGCTTTGTTCTAACCCATCAGAGAGTTCCCTGAAGGACTAAGCAAGAGACCCGTCCGCGGGCGGGTGGGTGGGGAAGCCTGGACTCCACCGGCAGTGGCAGGCACGAAGGATGACGTGAATTCTGACATAAGGTAGTACCACTCAAACTGGGGACCAAGAGTCCCAGAGCAAATTCCTCAAGAGAAAAAGCCCTAAAAACAAGCCCGGACCCTGAGAGACTAAAGTCATCTTTTCAGCAGGCATTTACAAGAGTGGTGACTGGTGACACTGTCCGCACGGGAGGCCTGGGCCGGGGCAGGGAGAGATGGGGGGGGGGGGCAGCAGGACAGACGCAGGAGGAGCCGTGAGTCTGGGAGCTCTGGGCAGCCAAGGTCAGGCTCGGAAGGCTTCACAGCCTCTTCTGTTGGTGGAAGCTGAGGCTGGGGACTCCAGGAGAGAGGAGGGCTATTTGGAAAAGGGGTAATAATGACCGGAAGAGCCTGTTGAAAATATGAACTTAGGAGTTACAGTCCAGAAAGCACAGACCGCGGCATCCAAGAGATCTGACTTCATGGCTTACGATCTTCTGAAGCTTGGCTCGGTTAACCTATTTGAGACTCAGGTTCCTTATCTTTAACATGTGTAAAAGAACAGGTACCTCCAGGGGCTGTTGGGAGAATTTAACAACAAACTACAAAGTACCAGCAAATAGTGGGCCCTCAAAAACCATGAGTTCCCTTCTCCTTCCTTCTCCCCCCTGTTTTATCTTCTTGACTCAGGCCACTTCCCTCTTTTCCTCAGCCAGGCCTTTTTCTCAATCTCCGCTCCCTCCATTAGCTTCCAAAGAATGATGGCGGCTAACAGTACCCACCAGCCCTCGTCCCTCGCTGCGCCTCCAGTTTGAGACCGACGTCCCCCTGGTCATCTGACGGGTTGGACATGCTGAGAGCTCTGGAATGCCACAGAGCTGACAGCAGACCCCAAGTTGACTTGGACCTGCAGCTCAATTCTGGAATAATCCAGAGAACTGCATTTCTCTCGGACTAGGCCACCTGTAACTTTAAATTGGACCCTAGTCACTTCGGGCCTAATAGCACTCAGTTATAAGACTTTTCCGATATTTTTAAGGAATCGTCCTGCTCACCTTCTACTGTCTGCACTCGTGGACCAAATACAACTGACCTTGTTCTAATTTGGACCGCTGATAACTTTGAGGTCGGTTCACTGTTTTGAAGATAGATCAGAATTAGGTCAGCCTCTGTCATCCAAGGCTAAAATCAGCACACAGGTTGAGTAAAGCAGCCGACAAACATCCATGTATAGAAAATTAAGTTCTTGGAGTTCCTTTATTTTTTTTATTAGATAATACATTCTCATGGTTAAAAGTAAAAACAATATAAAAAGCCATAGAGTAAAAGTTTTCTCTCCCATCCTCCATTCACTTTGTTTTCCACTCCTCTGCCCCAAGAGATACTCTTACTATTTTACCTTCCCCCCAGTTTTCTTTATGTCGATGTGAATATGGTTCTATTTTCTCCCTCTCTTACACAAAAGGCAATGAACCATATACCTTCTTCTATGCCTTGTTTTCTTCATTTGGCAATATGCTCTGTTTATTTTAACAAATCAACATATACAGAGGTCCCTATGTGTTTTTCCTCTCGCTCTACAAATGCACAATATTTCATTGTGTGGAGTTACCTGAGTTTGATCAGATTTCAAATGATGGGCTCTTGGGTTGTTTCCAATCCGCCAAGACAAACAATGCAATGACTTACCTTAGGCATATCTGTTATTTTGCATGTGCACAGGTAGAGCTGTAGGATGAATTCCCAGAAGTGGACTTGTTGGGTTAGAAAGCCAGTGCATCTGTATTTTAATAGATACTGCCAAATTGCCCTCCACGGGGTTGTGACCTGCCCCCATCGGCATATGGGGAGAATGCCTGTTTTCCCAGAGCCCCACGAACAGAATGTGGTTGGATTTTCAAATGTTTGGATTTTTGCCTATCCGATATGTGAAAAACGGATCTCCATCATTTCAAATGTCATCTCATTGCATTTCTCTTATTATGAGTTAGGATGAGAACATTTTACATATTTAAGAGTCATTTATGGGGCGTCTGGGTGGCTCAGTCAGGTAAGCATCCAACTCCTGATGTCGGCTCAGGTCACGATCTCAGGGTTCTGAGATCAAGCCCGCATCAGGCTCCATGCTGGGCGTGAAGCCTGTTTTGGGTTCTCTCTCTCTCTCTCTCTCCTTCTCCCTCTGCCCACCCCCCCAAAAAAGAATCACTTGCATTTTTTCTCTGTCAACAGTTCATGTCCTTTGCCTAACTTTTTACTTAATCATTGGTCTTTAGCTTATCAATTTTTAGGTCTATTTATATAATCAGAGATCAGTCCTTTTCTGGTAGGAGTTCATTTTTTTTCCATTTTTGTCTTTTGACTTTTTTATATAATTAAACTTATCATAGTTTTCATTTATGACTTTTGAGCCATTGTTAGAAAGGCTTTTCCTACTGTAATGTTATAAGGGAATTTGTCCATGTTTTCATCTAGTATAGGTATGATTTTATATTTTTATTGAAACATATAGTTGATTCATATAAAGTTTGTCCTAGTGTACAGTGTGAGGTAGGGATCCAACTTAACCTTTCTTTGGATGGCTGCACACTTGTCCCAATACCATTTGTTTATAAATACATTTTTACCTGCCCTTTTAAAAGATATACCCTTTATCATATATAAAACAATCATATATATTTGGATCAATTTCTGGACTTCCTATTCTGTTTCATACAACCCTAGGGATATATCAAGAAAAGTAAGAGGTTTGGAATCAAACTGCCTAGATTAAATTCAAATACATCGCATGCTGTGTGTGACCTAGGCAATTTCCTGTCTCAACCTGTAAAGATGGGATTAAATGTGCCTTGCACTGTGCCTGGCAAATGGGCACACTCAATGTCAACAGGGAGGATAATCATGCTGGTGTGGTTCCCACCTACTACAGTGGGTGATGTGTATTATCTGTGTGGATGGGGGTGGGGGCCAAGTGCCTCATCCTTGCCCCCCTTTGCCCCCTTTGCTGGGTCCTCTGTGAGGACGCTGCAGCCTGTACCACAAGCCCTCTCTCCTCGTGTTCCTGAAGTTGCCAAAGTAGGCTCATACCAGCAGAGTTCCTTACTGCGTCAGAGCCGCTCAGTGATCTATGGGTGTTCCATACTCTGTGGAAATGATTCCTTCTTCCAGTTCCTCTCTTCACACACCTCAGGCCTGAGTCCTCCTCAGGAGGAGGCTGTGGAACAAGGTTCCAGGCTGACACAAGGCTCTCCCTCCATAAGCTCAAACAAATGCCTTATTTTCCATACTAAACCTTCATCTAAATCAACTCTTTCTTGAAGATCTGTGATTCAGTTCATCAGGCATTTCTGGGTAGGTTTAGATCCTATCGCAGGCCCGAGACAGGGCTCTCCCTCTCTCACATGCACACGCATACATACACACGAAATTCATATTAACCAGAGACCTGTGGATCTAAGAATGTGAACAAATGAGTCCCCAGGGATTAAAGAGAAAGGCCGTTTGCAATTCCAAAAAGCACTGAGATAGCAGAATACAAATGTTAGGAACCCACTCTTCGGGCATTCAACCATTTATCCCTGCATAGACCACAAGTAGATTTTGTGGAGGAGAACAGAACAGGGTGAAACTTCATTTTTGTTTCGTTTATCTCAGAGTGTTTCCAGTTTAACAGGTGTGCAAAAACTACACAGACTCACATCAAGCAAAGGAAACAAGCATCCCAGAGCAGCTAGGCCATGATACACACAAACACGGGTCTGGTCCCAATTCCTTCAGCAGTGGCCACCCAATTGGAAATCCATATTGAGCAAGGCACATTACTTTTCAGTTGATAATAACGGTCAGGTATGCTCTAAAAGTCCAAAAATACCAAAGCAGTTAAAAGACAAACAGCTAAATCAACTTTATATATAGAAGTGCATAGTTAAGGTCTCCTGTGAATCACTGATCAATTTGGGCCAAGTCAATGAAAACAGCTATTTCACAGACCAAGCACATAAAATGCAGGTAAACATTTACTTTGTTTCTTAATCCTTTGAGCTCCGTCTCAGGGACTCTCCCCACTTCTAGCCCCTCAGCAACTTCAAGGACACAACATAGTCCTTGAAGATTCAGTCCGAATGGTCCATACAGAGCATTGGGGGCAGGATGAAACTTAAGTGATTTTCCTCTTATGGGGGATCTTTATATAATTGTGTGGAGATACTGACCAGTGTAATCGCAGTGACTAGTCCTAGCTGAGTTCTTGCTGTGGGCCAAGCACTGTGCTGAGGGGCTAAATGTTTCACTAGAGTTTTCATTTAACCCTATCAGCAGCTCTCTGAAACAGATACTATTATTTCCATTTCATGAACGAGGAAATTGAGGCCTAGACAGTTTAGGTGACTTTCCCAAGGTCTCCGAGCTACTAAGTGGCAGGGCTTGAACTCAGGTCTGTCAAAGTGCAAACGCTTAACCTCTGCATGCATTGACCAATTGCATTTGGCTTTCATTCACGAGGACTAATTGAATCCGGCCTGCTAACAGCGCCTGGAATCATTGGTTACACAGCAGTGGCCGGGGCAGGTGGTTTGACCCTATTCTGTTCCAGTTCGTAGGGGTGAGCTCATTGCTAAACACTCTCTTTGCCTAAAAATATCAGATGGTCCACACCCTGGAGCCCCACAGCTGCTCACGGCAGATGCTCAAAGCTAGAAAGTGCCTCATAAAGCCTTTAGAAGGGCTTTTTGACCATGGTCCTGGTGCCGGTAGTGAGATAAAAGGGAGGGAGGTGGAAGCAAGGAAAGCCGAGACACAGTGAGATCGTGGAAATAAGGCCCGGACCCCCAACAACTGCTTCCCTAATGAGATAGGCTGCCAAGTGCCAAAGTCCCTCCTAGAGGGGTCAGTCTAGGCTAGCGAGACCAGCCACCTTTCCCTCCCTGCTTTCATGGATCCTTCCTGAGTTCCAAGGGATAGTTAAGGTGGCACAACCATCCAACAAATATCTATTAAACTTCTACCACATGCCAGGTATTATAGATTCTGGAGCTACAGCAACAAACAACCAACACCCCCTGTCCCCCCAAAAAAGAGACCAGATCCCTGTGTAGGCCTCAGGGAAATTGCATTCTGGAGGGGAAGGAGGGAATCCAACAAACAATAATTTTTAAAAAGTATGTATCATAGGTCAGATGTGATAAGGACTATGTAGAAAAATAGAGCAGGTAGGGAGGATGGGAAGTGAGGTGGGGGGGCAGGGAGGAGAAGGAGCAAACTGCTATTTCAGTGAGGGTGGTCAGGGAAGGCCTCCTATGGTAGGGTAACTCTTGTGCAGAAACCCAAGGTGGTGAGGAAGTGAATCATACTGCTCTCCAAGCAAGCGCATTCTGGCGGGAGGGAACAGATAGGGTGGAGGCCCAAAGGCAGGGACACACCTAGCTTATTTTATGAGTAGTGGGGGAGGGGGGGTGTCAGTGGGTCTAATGTGAAGTGAGGCAGGGTAAGTGAAAGGAGATAAAGTAAGTGAAGTAAGCGAAGGCCCGATTAGGTAGCACCTTGTGGGCCCAGGTAAGGACTTTGGCTTTTGTTCTGAGCAGATGGAAGGCAGTTGAAGGCTCTGGGCGGAGAGGTGACACCATCTTGGATTTTAACGTGACCGCTGTTCTACCGAGGGCAAGAGAGACCAACTGTAAAGGGATTATAATCATCCAGATGAAAGATGATGACTTGGGACAGGGAGGCAACGGCAGAGGAGACAACGTGATGAGAATTGGGCCGTAGTTTGGAGGTGGGGCAGAATTTTCTGAAAGAAAAGCTGTGGGTGTGGAAGAGTGAAGGGAGTCAAGAAAAACTCCAGGGTTTTTGGCTTGAGCAATTGGAAGAACGGAGTTGTCGTTTGTAGCAGTTGGAGATTGCCAGAACAGATTTGGGGATGAAGGAGGAATTGGTTTTGAAAATCTAAGTTTAAGATGCCTAATTACTAGATATCCAATGAAGACCTTCAGTAGGCATCTTGGCATTCAGTGAAGCCTGGGTCCAAGAGAGCTACCAGGGTCCTGTGTGTGAGTTTGCCCAGAAGGACACCCATTTTCATTCATTCTCACTAGCACAGCCTCATTGATTAATTTTGCTGCTAGGTGTATTGGTACAAAAAGATTCATTATTGTTGTATTTCATCACGGATGAAATATTTTCCATTTAGCCTTTATTTTTTGCTTGAGTTCAACTTTATCTGATGATAGTATCTCAATCTCTGCTTCTTTTTTTGTTTGTTCACATTCCTAGCACATCTTTTCCCATCTTTGCATTTCCCATTTTTCAGAGTGACTATGCTGTAAAAGTGTCTCAAGTAGATAACCTATATGATATCATTTAAAAAATAAAAACCCAGGGGGCTCTGCCTGGCTCAGTTGGTAGAGTATGTGACTCTTGATCTTGGGATTGTGAGTTTGAGTACACATTTAGTGTAGAGATTCCTTAAAAAAAATAAATCTTAGGGGCGCCTGGGTGGCTCAGTCAGTTAAGCGTCTGCCTTCAGCTCTGGTCATGGTCTCTGGGTCCTGGGATTGAGCCCCAGGTCAGGCTCCCTGCTCAACGGAGAGTCTGCTTCTCTCCCTCTCCTTCTACTCCCCATCCCCAGTCTTAAAAAAAAAAAAAAAATCTTTAAAAAAACTTTAAAAATCAATAAATAAGAAAATAAAAACCCGGTCTGTGAGTCTTTTACTTTTACTAGGCAGTTTTATCTCATTTACATTACTTGCTGTTGAATCAGAACAGAGTCGGGTAAGATTTCCAATAGTTCATTTGTTTGTTTTAAGATTTTATTTATTCATTTGCCAGAGAGAGAGAGAGCACACACAAGCAGGGGGAGCAGCAAAGGCAGAGGGAGAAGCAGACTTCCTGCTGAGCAAGGAGCCAGATGTGGGGCTCAATCCCAGGACCCTGGGATCATGACCCGAGCCGAAGGCAGATGCTTAATTGACTGAGCCACCCAGGCATCCTTCCACTAGTTCATACGTGATAAGGAACAAGAATCTAATTTCAAACGCTACCAAATATATTTAGGCTTAAAAAAAAATAAGAGTATATAGTCTCATTTCAGAAGACAGGTTTATTAATTCTCAACCCCTTTGTTTCTTTTATAAAGTCCTTCCAGATATTACAATACATACATCTGTGGGTAGGAGGCCACCACTCTGGCCATCGAGGTAAAGGTCCTGGGTCCCAGCGTTGGCAAAACCTGGTAAGTAACTTCCTGTTAAGAATGCTTCGCTGAGTTCGTTTTCATCTGGGGCACAATACATTCCAGGAATCATCGATTAAATCCAACTGGTTGGGAGGGATTTAAGAAGGTTTTCCAAAGGAGAGGGCATTTGAACCAGAGCATGAAAGATGTTGAGAACATGCATATGGGAAATGAAGGGTATTTCAAAGAAAGGGGACACCATGAATGAAGGCATGATCTATTTGGATAGTTCAGAGTGGCAGGAAAGTGGGGTGATTAGTAAAGTGTTGTAAGCCTACAGCAGAACAAAGGGTTAGAAAGGTAAAGCCAGAGTGTGATGGCCCTGAACACCATGCTAAGAAGATCAGACTTCTTAAGTACGAACTAAGGAGCCATAAGAGGTGTATGGAGGGGGGACGTAAATATTCCTAACTATTTTAGGAAGACAATATTATACCGGCAAGAGACTAAAGGTAAGGAGGTAGTGGAGAAGTTGTTCAAATACCTTGGCCAAGGTATACTGGCCCTTCTTCCATCTCCACAGGAGACATCACCAAACAATCTTGACATTCTTTCCCTGGGTACCAGCTCGATGCCTCTGAATACTTTTCCAATGCAGTCCATTTGAACTGGCACAGGAGTTAAATTTGTCTTCTATTCCTGGCTTAGACAAGAGGTATAGAGAGTCCAAGCTGGGCAGATCTAAGATATAGTGTGCTGGTAAAATAAAAAAGAATCGAAAGAGGTGGGTGAGGAAGAAAACTGTGTCTAGGATGAGTGGAATGATGTTCGCCTTGCAGAAATTCTATGATAAAGTGTACTGTGAAAGTGTCCTCTCCAGGGCTCTGATTCTGTGCCGTGAATGTACTGGGCTGTGCTGAGGCAAAGAGAATTGTGTTCAAGAGTAAATATGCAAATCAACAAACCAGCAACTCATTTTGAAATTAATTGGTATGAAAATGCAATGTGAAAAAAATTTTTAAAAATTATTTTTATGTCTTTTCCAGTCTGTAATTGATTCTTTCATTGAGTGTTTTATGTTAAGTGCTTTATGACATGGGGTATTAAGGATATTGCATAAAAATAAAATGGACTGCACTGGGTAGCCTCATATACATAACCCAAACCCAACCCCATTTGTCATTGACTTAAATTAACTTCAGCTATTACAAATTTTCTTTCTTTCTTTTGCAGCTCTTCATTGATTTTTTTCCTTCCATTTCCTCTCAGTGACCTTTATTACACAGTCCTTTCTGATGCTAGTCCCTCCTACTCCATTTCATCTTTTCAATTTCTCCCTGATGAGATACCTTATCTTGCTGGTCCTGTTTCAGACAGAGACTGAATTATATAGATTCCCCAGAGAGCCTGCATCGAACCAAGGAAGTGACTGATCTTTCTACAATAATATATCTGAGTTTGTAAAAATATTCCTCCACTTCCGCCCTATTACTGAAAATTGGCTACCAATTAATTTATTAACTTAGCAAATAATTATTTGGCACATTCTATGTTCTAGTCACCACCCTTGGCACCAGAAATACAAGCGTCTCTCCACAAGCTCCATGTCACAATTTTTGCGCTATTGACATTTGTAATGGACTCAAAAATTTATTCGTACTCCAGTTCAGACGTGCAAAGGGAATGTTGCTTCTTTGTGTTGTCCATTAACAGATCTTCTTCACGAGATCCAATCTGCTGGGAAGCCAGAAAAAAACTCTTACATTTTCGCCCAATCTTTGGACTAAATCTGGTGCGTTGGTACAATCATTTAAACAGTGTCTTTAAGAAAACACTCAATTCTCTCAGAACATGCTCTGCCGCTCAGATTTCCAGCTGCCCTCCCCACTTCTCTACAAGATGGCACCCAGGCTTATGAGGAAGGGGTACGGCTCAGTGACCTTGGCAGCAGGAAAGAAGGCCCTAGAGCCAGATCAATGTGTCTATATGGCTCTCTGAGTCCTGGATGGCCTCTGTGGTAATGATGTTTCTTTCTGACTCATCTCCATTTGATCTGTGAGCCTCCCCTGCCGTTGTCTGTGATCGGGTCTTCAGCTTGACCAAGCCACAGCGGTCCTCCTGGATGACTGGCTCCTCACCTCTTGTAGGCATCACAGACCTGCCTGAGGTTCTGCCTCGTTTTCCACCCAAGCCCTGGACAATCTGACTGTTTGTTCACCCCTCACCATCACAGCCCCCTCTGCAGACCCACCAGCTCTCAACTCAGTGATGTTCTAAACATGCTCCCACTCAGAGTCATGTGGGAGCTTCTAGGTCCTACCGTGGCACAGCAAAACCAGCAGTTATTCGGGAAAACCAAACTCCACTTCTCGCCCTGCACATCATGCTGCCCAACCAAGTGTCCTCTGATGTGACCCCCCCACAGGCTGGGGCAGAGCAACCTTGGAGGTGACCTTCTTCCAGAGCTTGCTTCCTGCCAGACAGGAAGCAAACCAACATCTGCCTCCCCCCAGTATTCCCTATAACCCATCTAACACTCCTCACCACTCTTGAGCTGAGGCCTCCATAAAAATTTCTGGGCACACTCTCCATTCTTTCATTTTTCTCTCCCTTCTTCTTCCTAGCCTCCTCTGCCAGAGGAGGAGGTGTTTCTTTTACTCTGCCTTCCTGTTTGCACAGGACACCCATCTCAGTAACCTGGGCCAGGAGAGATTGGGCACCCTCTTCCTCTTCCTCCATATAACTCTTCCTCCTTAACCCAGCCAGCCTCATGGCTAAGCCTTAACAGCGAGTGGGGAGGGCGGGGAAAGACTTAAATAAAAACTAATCTAAATTGAGAGGTATTTTGAAAATACTATCATATGTTGAAAATAACTAGAATTTGTTTCTAACTGTCAAAAGATTGGGTCACAGGAATTTTGCTCTGAAATTCTGGAACAAAAAATAAGCCTCTGAGATTTCCTTGTGATTCAGATCCTCCATGATACACATTTCTACTGCAGCATGGTCTAGTTGTATATAAAAGTATTATAGGATTTTGAATATTATAATGTTCCAGTTATAAAATTCCATCCTATAAAAGGAAAGTGGAAGAGAAATCAGAGTTAGAAGGAACATTAGAGATCATGTAATTATTTGGTCCCTCCAAATAGGAATCCTGAACTGTATCTCTGGAGTCTCTGACAACACCTGAACTCTAAGAACGAAGACTCAGAGGGCATTCTCTCTCACAGCTAAACAGACCCTATTTGTGAGAAAATCCTGCCTCACGTTGAGTCAGATGTGTCCCCCTGAGACTTCCAGGCGTTATTGCTGATCCTGGCCCCCGAAGCTACAGAGGCGAATTGTAACATCTTTTCTCCATCGTGCCACTTAAAATATTCTAATAAAATATTCTGCCTCTTCCTCAATCTGTTCTCCAATTCATGGTGTGGGTGTGTGTTCATTCTTTTTAATTTCTGCCACCTGGATACTCTTCCCCAGATGCAATTCATTCTCTCAGTACAACATCTCTCTTAAAATGAGGTGCCTGGATGTGAGCGTGATGCCTCCGTTGTGGTCCCCGGGCACTGAGTCCTGCAGCATCTGGGTCACAGATTTCTGGTGTCAGAGTCTATTAACAGAGATTAATAAATGTTTGTTTCCCCCTCTCCACCCTCCAGACCCGGTGCTTCACTGAAACTCCCAGCTCGGGCCCTCAGATGCAGCGGCCGTCACCCCCAACCCCCTTCCACTCCCGGCGTCCCTGCCTCGCTCTACAGTTTATGAAACTCAGGTGCGGGACTCATCCAGGCTCGGCTAGGCGGTAGAGGCAGAGTTATAAAAACAAATACTGAAACGACAAATCTTAGGGCTGCGGCCCTTCATAGCAAAGAAACAATAATGTGGGGTGGGGCGGGGGAAAGGTTAAGAAAAGAATTAAAATTTTATTTTCTCCTGTTTTGGTCTTTGTTGTTTCAGTATCTCAGCACCAAAATCTCTTCTTCACATTTGTAGGCACTATGCCAAGGCTCCTTAAAGAAAATAAAGTTCCTGATGTCCCACTAGGAAAAATGTACCAATACAATCCTACACTTTCTTAAAATGAGGCATCGTTATGGCCAGTACGAACCACTTTGAAATGGATGGGTTTGTCGACCGCCGCCCCCACCCCCATGCAATATTAAGATGGCCACCGTTAGTATGCACGTCTGTAAATACTTCATTCAAGCCTAAGAAAATATTAACCTATGACTGTTGCATTAATACGTGTAAAGTAGAAAGTGTCTTAGATTACTACTCTGCCTTTTATGTGAAATACCTTAAGTGAATGCAAAGATGGTGGTACAATATTCCCCCAAGAACTGCAAAGTTTGCATTTCCTGAATGGGGTAGGTTTCTAGTTACATCATTTACTTTGGAAAAAATATATAGATGGTTTCTGGGTTAGCATGGCAGCAGAAAGCTGTCCCTGATACAGTTCCTCCTGCCTCCCCATTAAAATGCCATGAGCAAAATACAAAACTAGCAATGGCATTTGAAACTATAAATAAGACAATGTCATAGGCCTGCAGTGGGGCAGACAAAAAGAAGGATTAAGAAGCATATGATTTGATTTGCCTCCTGCATGCTCCATCCTCTGAAGGCAGATGACCCTAGAGAAGGAAGGAATTATTTAGAATCTTCCTTTTTTATCTATACATAATTCAGGCGCAGATCAGACGATCTAGACAAATAAATTGCCATTTCCTAACTGTGCTGGAGTCAGGTATTGAATGAGCTGGGCTCAGCCCCCTACAGCTTTGTCAGCATTGCTCCCCAGTTCCCTGGGCACTGTCACCCCCAGTATGCAATAGGACAGGAAGTGGTAGAAGCAAGCTGAGAAGCACCACATCCTAGACAGAGCCACCCCTACCTTGTGAGCAGGAGTGGAAAAATAGGAAGACTGTAGGAGGTGTGTGGCCTTCAAGTCTGACACTATTTAAAGAAAAGCCACCAACTGCATCTGACTCTCTTGTTGGCATGGGTTGCAGGTTGATTGGAGTGTATCTTTGGGTCCAGCAGAAATACACCAACAGATGTCTGGTACAGGCTCTTCTATCAGCCCAATCTATGGGTTTTGAGCTGAAAGAGCAAAGTAAACTTGGAAACAAGTAAAGATATCTTGTCTGTTGGCAGCCCCTGAGTCTGAATCTACTTACTTCACTCATTGATGACTAAACAGAAAAAAACAAACAAACAAAAAAACAACCCTGAGGTTTACGAAAAAGGTTTACATTCTTGCCATTGACAAAGAAAAAAAGATTTACAGATTACTTTTCTCAGCCTAAAGACATTAGTAGAATAATTAAAAATAGAACTTCTGAATTCTAAATTACCACAGAGAACTCAAGTGAATAAAACATTTCTACTATTTTAATACAACATAGAGTATAAAATAACATATAGAAAACAAAGGAAATACCTAGATAACACAAAAAGCAGAAAACATAAAATAAATTGATAAAAACAATCTCTTTGACCAAAGATGTAAATAAATTTATATATTTAATTTCTGTGAAGAAAACAACAAACTTAGAGGTCATGGGAAAACACTTGCCTAATGGAGAGTCATGCTATCTTGCTGATGAGAGAAATTTACTTTAGGAGATACTAAACATTTTTCAAAGCCATAGAAATTAAAATAGTCTGGTTGTGGCATAAAGACGGATAAATGGAATAGAAATGCAACAAATGATGTTGAGACATCTTGCTGGCCATTTTGGGGAAAGAAAAAAAAAAAAGACCAGATCCACACTGTACTTGTTTATATCAAAGTAAATTTGTGAGAGATTACAAATTAAGAATATAAAAGCTTGAACCATGAAGATATCTAAAGAGCAAATGGAAATTTTCTTTTTGGTGCTTGCTACTAAAGGTAGGAACCATAAAGAAAGGTAGATATCCTAAAATTAAAAATTTCTAGAGAGGGAAAAACACTCCATAATCAAAGTTAAAACACAAATACGTGTTTGCAATATATGTAACAAGGAACCAATACCTTTAATAATACAGAGTTCTTATCAATTGGTAAGAAAAAATGAGCACCCAAACATAAATATAGTCAAGGGACATTAACAAACAATTCACAAATGAATACGAATGGCCATCAACCATACAAAACGATGTTCAGCCTTACTAGTAATCAGATATACCAATTGAATAAGCAGTGAGGAAGTATTTTTCTAGCATTTTGGCAAAGCCGAAAAAGACTAATACTCCTCAGTAGTGTCAAGGATGTGGGGAAATCAAATATAGCTCTGTTGTCATCTCTGCCAACATGACACCATGCCACCTCTAGTACCAGATGCCACTTTTGACCTTAATGTCTCTGGAAACAGAATGCTATTTCTGCTAAAGGAGCTGACAGATAAGTAGAGAGCCAAAAGGTCAAAAGGGTAGCTCCAATGAGACCCCAGTGTTGTCGAAGGGCAGATACAGTGGGAGTCATTTGATGAGCAAGATGGGACGGTAAGAGGTTGTGGTTGGATAGCAGGATGTTGAAATTAGTGGCATGGTCATCGGTACAGTTTCTGAAAAATGACAGGATCCAAATTGAGATACTGGGAGGAGATGATGGTGGGGTGGTATGGGAGGGAAGGCCTTTGGTGATGAAGGAGTCAGTGACAGAGAAACCGAGATTTTGGACGGTTGTTCAAGTGGACTGCGAAGTTCCCCAGGATGCTGGCATGAGTTGGGATAGAGAGGCAGCCTGTGAGTCAGGGGGCGAATATCACCTGCAAATGAGGGGGAGATACTAGGCAGTAAAAGGCAGAATCAAGATGAAGAGAGGGGAGTAGGGCCCCAAAATTGGTTTTTTAGCTTCACAGCAGAGTAAGGAGATAATGGTCTAGAGGCAGCATTTTGGAACAAGGAGAACAAGATGCCAATTTCTGACCCTAAAGTACATGAAGCATATATAACTGAACAGCTGCCATTTAAGATGGAAGCAGAAGTGATGTTCCTGGGACAAAGTTGGGTTCCAGTCAAGACTGCAGATGGAGGAAATGCTCAATGAAAACATTGAACATACAGAGAAATTTGGTAATTAAGGAATAAGTTAATTAAGGTAATTAAAGACTGAAGATGGAGGAAATGCTCAATGAAAACATGGAAGATACAGAGAAATTTGGTAATTAAGGAATTAAACTTCGGAGGAGATGTAGAACTTGAGTATGGGAGAGTGAGTACTGAGTTGTACAAGGGTGAATGGCAGGCAGAGAACTTAACCTGGGAAAGAACCACAAGCTTAGCTTCTGACCATGGCTTTGGCCAGTGGAAAGGGTGAGTGATGGCTCAGTGTAGTGTCATTCACCTGGGTTTATTTCCCAGCACAGCCCACCATGAACTCAGGTGTGAAGAGGGGTGGGAGTAATACTGAAAGACAGGTGTCATGGTGTGCTGGGTATACTTGGCTTACCAGTGACAGGAACCCAAATTAAATTAGCTTAAGCAAACTCGAGTCACATAACCAAATCATCTCAAAGACAGCATACAGCTGGGCTTGAAATCCAGGTGTCTGCTTTTCTCTGCATGCTGGCTTTCTTGCCTCAAACCCGTTCTAGAAATTTAGCTGCCAGGAGCTCTCAAGTTCACATCAGATTTACCACTCTAGACACTAGAGCTCTCCAAGTTCAAAAATTTCAGAGAAGAGTTTTGATTGGTTCAGTTTAGATCAACTGCCTGTTTCTGGTGAGTAGGAATGACTGAAGACACACCCATGGTGTAGGCCAGAAAGAGAGATGGTTATTGCCCCAGTGTGCAGAACTCAGGGACAATGGCGCACCAACCACAGGAGGAAGCATCAGTGCCCCACTAGACGCCAGTGCCCCTGGGGGAGATTGGAGCAGGCTCCATGGAAGGGTATCAGACCAAAGGGGGGCAAACAGCAGAACCCCATAGAGTGGACCTAATTTATTTAGAAGGCATGAGAGACACCCCAGGTAAACCCAGAAACGCTTGCCAATTGAGGGGCAACTTTGCACTTGGGTCCCGAGGTTGCAACTGGAGCCAATTAAGCAAAATACAGGTTATGGTCAAAGTAACCTCCTTTATTTATATAGACTGGATGACATCAGGGAACCTATGCTACAAAGAAATGAATTAACGTATGAATGATTGTTAACACATTCTTGTTATAATGAAAAAGGCAATTTATAGGTAAATAAGGAACACTTTCACTTAAACTGAACACGTCTTTCTTGTCCTTTCCCAGAAATGTTTTTCAGATCCAAGCATTTTCATAGGTGTAAAAGGGTGCCTGAAAATGAGCCAATTTATTTAAGAGCAGGGTCCATCAGAGAGATGAGCTGTGTATTCTGAATCCCTCCGCAGGCTGTCCTTTTTCTTGAATAAGAAACACACCCCACATCTCAGTGAATCTAAAATACCATTGTTTGTACGACGCACTATTGTTTCATGTTCTGCTAAGAAATAATGAAGGCTGCCAATTAAACTCTGATCTAATGCTGTGTTCACTTGAATTTTTTATACTTATTGAAAGAACTCTTTAAACTTATTTAGACACAGAGTCTTATCCTGCATTACTCTTGTGTGTACATAAAAAAAAAAAAAAAGGAAAAACCCGAGCAAAACAAACTGGTTACAATATTCTTAAAACTTTTTCACATTTAGGGGCATGTGGGTGGCTGTTGGTTAAGCATCCAACTCTTGGTTTCGGCTCCGGTCATGATCTCAGGGTCTTGGGATCAAGCCCCACATCAGGCTCCCCACTCAGCAGGGAATCTGCTGGAGATTCTTTCTCTCCCTCTCCCTCTGCCTCTTGCCCTGCTTTCTCTCAAATAAATAAGTAAATCTTTTTTTTTAAACCTTTTTTTAATTATTGTGTTCAGTTAGCCACTGTATAGTAATCATTAGTTTTTGATGTAGTGTTCAATGATTCATTAGTTACATGTAACACCCAGTGCTCATCACAGCACGTGCCCTCCTCAATACCCATCACCCTGTTACCCCCTCCCTGAACCCCCTCCCCTCTGAAGCCCTCAGATTGTTTCCCAGGGTCCATAGTCTCTCATGGTTCACAATAGCCAAACTGTGGAAGGAGCCGAGACGCCCTTCAACAGAAGAATGGATAAGAGAAGATGTGGTACATAAATAAGTAAATCTTTTAAAAAACTTGCACATTTAAAATTTGCCTCTCCTAAATAATATTTTGAATTAGAGTTGAAGGCTGCTTCCTTCCCCTCCTTACCTCCCCCCCAACACACACAATCATCTTTGCTGTTGCAACACATTTTTAAAAAGGGTTCTTCACTAATATCTCCCGGATTTTCTTCCAAGTCCCTGACCTAATTTTGTTGTGCGTGTGGGCAATGACAGCCCCTCACCAACTGCTACCTGGACCACACAACCTGATTTCAGAGCTGTTAAAATGTGACCACCAACAACAAAAGATGTTTCAGAAGCACAGCATTCATAACAGGGTATCCCAGGGTGCCCCAGGTTATAGCGGAAGTGTCATGTTAATGTCAAGGGCAAAATTTCTGGTGACATTGAAGATTCCGGACAATGCAGTAGTAACATCTCTTTAGAAGGGACAGTATTCTCCAACACACTGTTGCCAGGTCTGTGACTTCTCTCCAGGCATTTTCTGATAAGACCAACCCTTCCTGTGGTGTTGTAGCAATTATTTCTGAATGAAACTCTTGTGCCCTAAATCAGGAAGACATGTCATGTTCTGCGTGCTTGCTTTTTCTCACTTAATAATATATTCTGCAGATCTTCCCATATAAGCCTTTGTAAAATGAATTCATTCTTTGTGATGTCTATATAGCCTCCCATTGTAGGAATGAACCATAATTTCTTTTACTAGTGCACTACCAATGGGCACTTCACTAACTTCTCGCTTTTTTGTTATTACAAATAATGCTGCGGTAGGCATCTCTGGCAACATAAGAAACCACTGATAGAGGCTGCCTTTCAAAAATGGACCCAGAGATTTGGAACAAGAAGGAGAGTTCTTTCTCAATGTGTACCCTTTTGACTATATTCATTTTTTGCAATATATTGTTTCTATTTTTAAATAAAAGTAAACATTGAAAAATGTGTTTTTGGTTTTGTTTTGTCTGGGCGTTGTTCTTTTTTGCCTTGGTTTTATTTTATTTTTTTAAGATTTATTTATTATTTATTTTGAGAGAGTGAGAATGAGAGAGAGAGAGAGAGTACATGAGAGGGGGGAGGGTCAGAGGGAGAAGCAGACTCCCCGCTGAGCGGGGAGCCGATGCGGGACTCGATCCCGGGACTCCAGGATCATGACCTCAGCCGAAGGCAGTCGCTTAACCAACTGAGCCACCCAGGCGCCCTTTGCCTTGGTTTTAGAATGAATGTTGGTCTAAGCTTCCCCACTGATTCTGCTCTCATCTGGGAAACCTCTGGTTCCCTGTTGCTTGGTTCTTTGCCCTTGTCGGACTTTTCCAGAGAACAACTGGTTTCTGCAAATCCAGCTGAGTGCTCTCTTCCAACCCAAACCGGCAAGAGGCACTTTTCTTTAAGAGAACCTCCAGGATGCTTACGGTATCAAATGCTGCATTTTTTTTTTCTCCCTATATTTCCAGGTAGGAGAGGGGTTATCTCTGGCCTGCAGTACCTTCTTGGGATTCTGCAGTCGGTTTTGTGTAGCAGCTTGTAACTTTCTTTTTCTTTTCTGTTTAACTCTGAGAATTAGTGTTCACAATGCACAAGAAACAGTATCGTTTTTGCCCTGGAAAGTTTCCTCTGCCGCCTTAATTCAGAGGTAATCCCCAGTCCTTAGCAAGGTCTGCTGCAATGGACATCTTGGGGTTCAATATCCTTTTTAATAATGAGGACATATTACAAAACAGTTAAAGAATCTGTTCTGTTGGTATAGTGAATTTTAAAGCATTTTTTCAAAAGTCTTCATTATAAATTTCAAAATGCTATGATTTTCTAAATGTTTTATTTACATGAGTACTCAGTGTCTTCATTCTCTTCTGGTATTCGTCTGAGAGTACTTGACTTTGTTTCAGACCAGAAACATTGAATTTACAGACTGTGTAATTGTGATTTTTTAAAATGCATGCTTCATAAATAAATAGGGGAGAAGAGATAAGTCTTTCCAAATAATATATGTAAATACTCTCCCCTCTCATGCCCCACTACCCAGGATGAGCTGGACTTAGTGACACATTTCCAAAGAAAGAAGTATGAGAAGAAAAACATAGTAACTTTCCAGGGAAGAAACCTGGCAAGCACCACCTTAACCACATGACCAATGTTCCCATCACCAGGGAGGTCATGTGGCTACGAGATGATGAGAAGGGCACATGACCTCAGCAGCATTCTTTCCAAAAACAAAACAAAAACAAGAAACAAAAAAACCTCCATAACCCAATCTATTCATGAGAAAATACATGAGACAAACCCAAATTGAGAGACATTCTACAGAATACCTAACCACTGTTTTTCAAAAATGTCAAGGGCATGAAAGACAGCGAAAGGCTAAGGAATTGTAACAGATTAGAAGACCCTAAGGAGATGACAGTTAAGTGCAGTGTGGTCCCAAAATTGGATCCTGGAACGGAAAACGATATTAGTGGAAAACCTGGCAAAATCTGAATAAAGTGAGAATTCGGTTAATAGTAAAGTACCAGTTTGCTAATTTGACAAGTATACCTTAGTAACGTGAGGTAACACTAGGGAACCCTGCAACTAGCTGAGGGGTACGCAGAATTCCCTGCACTATCTTTGCAACTTTTCTGTAAATCTAAAATTATTCCAAGATTAAAAATTTATTTAAAAATGTTTATGTTTGGGGCTCCCTGCTTGGCAGGGAGCCTGCTTTTCCCTCTCCCTCTGCCTGCCACTCTCCCTGCTTGTGCTCTCTCTGTGTCAAATAAATAAATAAAATCTTAAAAAAAATGTTTGTTTGTATTTCCCCTTTTCTTTCTTTTTAAAAATTTTAATTCTAGTATAGTTAACATATGGTGTTATATTAGTGTATTATAGGTGTACGATATAGCGATTCAACAGTTCCATATGTCACCCCATGCTCATGCACTCCTTCATCCCCATCACCCTGTCACCCACCCCCCCAACCCCCTCCCCTCTGCTAACCATCAGTTTGTTCTCTAGAGTTAGGAGTCTGTTTCTTGGTTTGCCTCGCTCTCTCCCTCTCTCTTTTTTTCCCTTTGCTCATTTGTTTTGTTTCTTAAATCCCACATATGAGTGAAATCATACGGTATTTGTCTTTCTCTGACTGACTTATTTTGCATAGCATAGTACTCTCTAGCTCCATCCACGTCATTGCAAAAGTACCATACTGTTTTGATTACCACCGCTTTATAAAATAACTTGAAGTCTGGAATTGTGATGCCTCCAGTTTTGTTCTTCTTCAAGATTGCTTTGGCTATTTGGGATCTTTTGTAGTTCCATACAAATGTTAGGATTATTTGTTCTAGCTCTGTGAAGAACGCCGTTGGTATTTTAATAGTGACTGCATGAAATCGGTAGATTGCTTTGGGAAATATGAATTTTTTAAAAAGATTTTGTTTATTTGAGAGAGAGAGAGTAAGAGCGTGCACTCAAGCGCATACGCATGAACAGGGGGAGCGGGAGGGGGACAGGCAGAAGGAGAGGGAGAAGCAGACTCCCCGCTGAGCAGGGAGCCCAACGTGGGGCTCAATCCCAGGACCCTGGGATCATGACCCGAGTGGACGGCAGACGCTGAGCCACCCAGGCGCCCCCAGAAGTATGGACTTTTTAAAAAATTTTTTTATTGTTATGTTAATCACCATACATTACATCATTAGTTCTTGATGTAGTGTTCCATGATTCATTGTTTGTGCATAACACCCAGTGCTCCACGCAGAATGTGCCCTCTTTAATACCCATCACCAGGCTAACCCATCCCCCCACCCTCCTCCCCTCTAGAACCCTCAGTTTGTTTTTCAGAGTCCATCGTCTCTCATGGTTTGTCTCCCCCTCTGACTTACTCCCCTTCATTCTTCCCCTCCTGCTATCTTCTTTTTCTTTTTTCTTAACATATGTTGCATTATTTGTTTCAGAGGTACAGATCTGTGATTCAACAGTCTTGCACAATTCACAGCGCTCACCATAGCACATACCCTCCCCAATGTCTATCACCCAGCCACCCCATGGAAATATGGACTTTTTAACAGTATTTGTTCTCCCGATCCATGAGCATGGAATGTCTTTCCATTTGTTTGTGTCATCTTCAGTTTCTTTCATCAGTGTTTTCTAGTTTTCACAGTACAGGTCTTTCACCTCCTCAGTTAGGTTTATTCCTGGATATCTTGTATTTTCTCTTTTCAAGATCATGAGCCTGTGAAGTTAGGACTTTGTGTAGCTGCCTATATTTATCCAGAGCCTTGCGTCATAGCACGGAAAGCTGCTACTGCTGCAAAACTGAGACCTCATCTCTGCCCAAGCCTGATGACCAGGACATGGCCAGAAGACGACATCAAAGCCAGGGCAAGAGTGAGGAAGCGCATGTGCTCTGGAAGACCCTGTGTCTGGGCTTCCTGGCCACTGGGGTACTTGGGTACCACCTCGGTGGCAGCTGCTGCCCTCCATGGTGCTGCTAAAGGGGGTCCGCTCAAGTCTCCAGCTGCCGCAGCTCTCCCCAAAAACACAGGCTGCTGGTATATGTGCTGTGATACGAAGGCAGAAGCAACTTCCTCAACAGTATCTTTAGGCCCCACCTTTACTAGCAGAGTCTTCTAGAACAATCATGCTCGTTGTTTGAACACCATTGAAATGATAAAGATGCTATAAACCAAAGTATCAGTAACTTCTTTCAAAGGATTCCAATCCACAAATGAGAGAGGGAAACACAAACAGATTTTTTGTAAAGATTTTATTTATTTTTTATTTTTCAGAGAGAGAGCAAGCACAAGCAGGGGGAGCAGCAGAGGGAGCAGCAGAGGGAGAGGGAGAAGCAGGCTCCCTGCTGAGCAAGGAGCCAGATGGGGGACTTGATCCCAGGACCCTGGGATCATGATCTGAGCCGAAGGCAGAGACTTAACGACTGAGCCACCCAGGCGTCTCCACAAACAGATTTTTATCACAGGGTCACATTTCCGGACCCACAGTTTAAAGACTGGCCTCCCTCTCCAGCTAAGGGGAACCATGCAGGGTTCCTAAGGGAGAAGATTTTGCTTCTCTTTCCTCCAACCTGCAGGAGAATGAAGGCGCCTGTGATGGACCCAGTTGTGCCCCCATGCCTCCCAGTTCATTTGTTGAAGCCCTAACCCTCCATGGGATGGGAGTTTTTGTTAAGTGAGGCCAGGAGGGTGGAACTCCGATCTGGTAGAACCTGTGCCCTTATACGAAGACGAAGAGACACCAAAGCTCTCTCTTCTCCCATGTGGCATCTGCAAAGCCGAAGAAAGGCCTCGCCAGAACCCGACCCAGCCAGACCTGGATCTGGGTCTTCCTGGACCCCAGAACTGGGAGCAATAAATTCCATTGGTTAAGTTACCTAGTCTGCGGCATTTTGCTATGGAAGCCTGAGCAGACTTATACAGCATATTAAGAATCATTTCTCTTTTCACCAGAAGGGAAGAATGTTATAGGTAAAACTCAGAATGAGGTTGTTAGAAACAGAGAGAATTGGGTCCATTTTAATCCCAGTAGTGGCCGCTAGGGAGGGGACAAGAATGATAGAAAGCAGGAGGGAGAAGGAGAACCCATCACCTTCTCTGGGCTCCACTCAAACTTCCAGGCACAAAGGCAGAGGTTAGTTGGCCAGAACCCTAACTCCTAACTTGTTGATAGTAATAATAATAATATAAAAGACTGGTGTTTGGAATTTTCTCCACTTTTTTTTTTTTTTTTTTTACCATACTAAGTCAGTGACCTGGAGTTTCTTCTTGGGTTCTTTAAAAGCATCTCAAAGAGAACTCACAAAATTTCCCTATCTTTTTCCCACTGTCGAGGTCTCTCAAGGCTCTGGTGGGGAATTGCATGAGGTAATGGTTGCAAAAGTGTTTTGTAAAATACAAAGCATTCCACCCATGCAAGCTATTATTGGAGGGAAGCAGAAGGATGAATTTAAATCCCAAGATCCCCTGAAAAAAATGTGTGAAAGGTGGCCCCATTTAGATTGTCGTCCTCACTGTGAATTTACAGACCATTTAGCAATTTCTCCCAGTGCTCATGCCCGTTCCCCGGGTGACATTTTGCCCTGTGCTTGGAAGAGCAGGGAGGCCCTTCTCTCCCCAGCCCGGCCGGGTGGACCGCAGCCGCGCCTGCGGAGGAAGGGGCTCGGTTGCTAGGAGACCAGCGAAAGTGGGCAGCCAGCTCCCAAGCAGGTTAGAATCCGGCGAGGATGGATTTTAAAAGCCTATTTCCGGCTGCTTCTGTGAGAATTGAAATTCTTTTCAGGGTCCAGCCACCAGTGATACAATCTGCTTATATGACTGGTATTGAGAAGCTCTTGAAAGGGATCTATCTGGCCATTTCTTGTCTCCTCCCTTCCCCAGTGCCTAGAAAGACAGGCACTTAAAAAGGGGTGGGGGGTGGGGAGGCCGGGAGTTGGTAGAGTCCACAGCAGAAGCTGAGAAGTGACAGCAAGAATTAACCCAAGCACATCTGATCACGACCCTTAGACCCTAACGAGGAAATGATTGTGTTCAAGCTATGTGCAATTGCGGTGCACCTTCTGCGGCTTCTAGGAGCATCGAGGTAGGCGGCCACCGGAAGTGGTTTTCAAGTCCACGAGAGGTGTGTCAAGCAGGTCTTTTCTTCTGGAGTTTTCTTCACAGGAACAGCCTGACATGCGTTTCTGGGCTAATTAGATGAGGTTGACACTGGGGTTCAGTCTTCCCTTTGAGGATTATGAAAAGACCATGGTTTTCAAATAAGAATGGCTTGGCGTGGTTTGGTTTTCCCAAAGCATGTAGCACACCCAAGAAATCAAATGCTTTTTCAAAGCCCATGAGCCTGCAGCAAGATATACTGATGCATACAACCGCCTAGAACAGAGTATTGAGCTCAGGAGAATCCGCTGGAAAAACAGTGGAATAATAGGTGCATTTAGAGTCAGTTATGGGCTGAAGCTTGACAGTCTTTGTGTCTTGTTACTGCTAGAGCATTGAGAGCAAAGCGGCAGTGCTGATTCATCAGGAAGAAAGAAGCTCGCCGGGCGTATGAAAATAAACCATCTCTGAAGAGGTTCCAGTGCCCTCAGCAGACATGCTTTATTTGGTTAAAGCATAATGTCTAATGACAAAACGCAACAGCAATCTCAGTATTTACCGGGACACTCTGGCTTCCAGCCTGCTTTTATAGGCAGTTGGGGTGGGGTGGAGGGGACTTCCAGGGGGCACAGTAATTGGTTGAGAAAAGAGAGATTCGGGAAAATCGAGGACATGCACAGGACAGTGCCTGTTTAATGGAGGTTGAAGATGAGGGCAGCCCTGAAATCTGAGAAGACTGTGCATCTAGAAAGACTGAAGACCCTTCGTCGGCTAATAGTAGGATGTGTGAGAAGCACAATGAGGAGCTACTGCGGGGAATTACAGCAAGGTGGGGAGATGAAATATCATGATACTATGCATATAAATGAGAAAGAACTGAATGTCGTATATGCTTTTGCGTCTAACTCCCTGAATGGAGTGGGCAGGCGCTGAAGCCATTTCTCTCTAATTTCTCCATTGTGTATAGTGGAGAGAAGTACTTCGTAAATGGAGACTATTTGGATGAGCGAACAGTCATGGGCTTCAAGGTCATACAGACCTGGGTTCAGATCCTGGCTCTGCCATTTCTTAGTGTGGGACCTTGGAGAAGATGTTTCATTTTCTGAGTCTGTTTTCTCATCGGGAACACAAGGGAGCTGTTGCGACAGTATTTTGGGGAAGCTCAGTTCCATCTCTCTTCTGCCTCTGTGTTCTGGCTTCAGACTCAAACACCCGGGAGAAAGGGTCTGAGTGGGGATTGTGACGCAACGGGCAGGGCCCCATGGTTTGTAGCTTTCTTCAGAATCACATAGTGTGAGGAAGGGGCATTTCTCCCAAAGGAAAGAGGCCTCCCTGACAAAAGCATAATTCAAACAAAATGAGTTAAAAAGAATTTTTGAACATCTTAGACTGAAGACCAGGCACAATTGTACTTCTTCAGAAGGGTGTAATTTGGTGGTGGCAGCTTTGCAATTTCAAAGAAACCACTCCAGGATTCGGGTCACCCTGACAGCGTTGTCTACAGCTCCTGAGAGGAGAGCCAGGAACCTGTCAGCAGGTGTTTCCGAGGCTGTCTCACGACCAGCCTAAATACCAAAATGCCCTCCCAACCCCTGGGTCCTGAAGGGCCAGCTCAATGCCTTCTGCTGGGCAGTGAAAGCCATAGAGCCTGGTTTCTCTGAGGGATGCCTTCTCCTTCCTCCATGAACGAACATGGCTCTGCAGGCTTGGCTGCACCCTTTACAGATTCAGCTTTGGAAGTGCTGCGCCCCTTGGCCAGATGGGCAAGTAAGAGCAGGTATGGGCTCTCAGCAAATGCTGAATTCAGGCCTGGTTAGCTGGTGGGACCTTGGCTCACTTGTTTTTCTTTTCAAACAGCACCAGGACCCTGTTGGGAGCAGCTGAGTCCGGGCCAGAAGGCAGCCCAGCGCTGAGCCTGGTGTGAGGCTCTAATTGAAAGAGGAGGAAGGGGGCAGCTCCTTGGCTTTCTGCTTCCAAGGAGACAGTCTGTGTGCTCTTGGATCATCTGAGCACCAGGAGGGGAGTAGGCTCAGAGTCCCCCAGGGGAGAAGACTGCTGCCCCAGGTGCAGGCTATTGTAGCCACAGTCCAGGTCTTTCTGGCTCAAGCTTCTTAACCTAGGCATAACCTTGCCACCTGACCAGTGTCGGGGTGCTTCTGGAAAGAGTCTCATTTGTCTCTCCATCTCCCCCTTCCCAGCATGGACCTGACAACCTCTTGCCACGCCTAAGGGAGCAGGTTACCAAATAAATTGTCTTTGCCTACATGTCTAGTTGCACATAAGGATGACCCACTTTTTACCCTTCTTGGGCAGGTGGAAACCCAGAAAGGCCGCTGGGACAGTTAATTCTGTGTGTCCACTTGGCTGGCCATGGGGTGCCCAGATTAAACATTTCTGAGTGTGTCCGTGAGGATGTTTCCGGATGAGGTTAGCATTTGGATCAACGGACTCAGTAAATTGCCCTCCCTAATGTGAATGGCGTCATTCAATCCACTGAAGGCCTACATAGAACAAAAGGCTGAGGGAGGAAGAATTTGTCCCTTTTATCTGGCCTCACTCTCTGAGCCAGAACGTCTCATTTCTTCTCCTGCCCTTGGACTAGAATTTACACCATGGTTCCCCAGGTTCTCAGGCCTTTGGACTTGGACTAAGTTACTTTTCTGGGTCTCCAGCTTGCAAACAGCAGATCATGGGACTTCACAGCTTCCGTAATCACGTGAGCCACTTTCTCATTTTATAGATATATCATTGTATATCCACGTCTATATATATCTGGTCTGTTTCTTCAGAGAACCCTGGCTAATACAGCCATTCTCTTGGTCACCCTGAGAATTGTCAAGTGTGTAGGGTTGTACGTCTTCCAGCTGGTATCAACAGTTTCACTACTTCATTCACCAAAAGCTAAAACCTCTTCCTCATGCTAACCAGGTTCATCACTTTCATGTTCAAGGTGTCGTGGGCGGATTTGTGTCAGGGTCTACATTGATCGGGAAGGGGCTGCCTCCAGGGAAGCAGACAGGTGGAGAGGTACTGGGGCCCAAGTCACTTGTGACCTGGCAAATAGGTCATGGGACTCGTGGGCTAAGGGGCGGAGATCTGAAAGCAGTAGTGAGGGAGTTGAACTGAAGTCAGAAGCCAAGAGAACTAAATGGTTTACTGAGAAGCGTTAATGGAAGATGAGTCTAGGAGTGGGTGACAAAGAAACCAGAGAGAGCTGCCTTGGTTCCAGGGCAGGTGTATGTGTGTGTTTAGAAGAGTCAGACCAGGTGAGACAGAGATGTAGGAACTGGTTCAAGGCTGGAGAGGGCCGAGGTGAGGTTGGGTGGGGAGGACACAGAGCTGGTTTCAGATCCCGGAGGCTGAGACCTGGGCAGGTGCGGGGGTCGGGGGGAGGGGAGAGGGAGCAGCTGATAGAAAGCCAGCAGCTGGCCACCACAGAGATCCTCAGCCCAAGCTACTGGAGTCGAAGAACACTGGCCACACCTGAAGTTACCTTTTAAGGAAAGCAGCCCAAACCGGTTGTTTCCTGTGTCCGTGGCTATTGCTTATGACACGCTTTGAGTGAGACCGACTCAGTGCTCTCACCAATAACTGGCTTTACCAGACACCGATGCCAAGCTAAAGGCAATCAGTCAGTCACCCATGAGCCAACCACAGCAACCATCTCTGAGGCAGTGTGGCATAAAATCTGCCCAGGGAGAGCCACTTCCTAGTGGAAGTTATGGGCTGAACTGTGTCTTCCCCCAATTCCTAGGTTGAAGCCTTAACCCCTACTACCTCGGAATGCGATTGTATTTGGAGAAAGAGCCTTTAAAGAGGCAATTATGTTAAAATGAGGTCGTCTGAGTGGGCCCTACTCCAATCTGACTGCTGTTCTTACAAGAAGAGGAATTTGGACTGCACAGAGAGACACACCAGGGGCGTGCATGCAAAGAGGAGAGACCATGTGAGCAGCAAGAGGTGGCTGTCCACAAGCCAAGGAGACAGGCTTCGGAAGGAATAACACCTGATGACACCTTGATCTTGGACTTCCAGCCTTCAGAACTGTGAGGAAATACATTTCTTACACACTAGTATACATCCAATTCAGTTCTCCCTTTAGGGGAAACTAAGTGCAAGGTTAGGACCCCTCACACTCCAGTTGGAAGTACTGGAATCTAGACAGGGTCCAGCTGAGAAGACGTGTCCCTTATGACCTTGCATTCTTAATTCTGCTGGCCATCAATCCTCATCACCAAAGATCAGCCGTGCTGGTCTCTTGCTTGAAACATTATGGAGGGTTAATACACAGGACGCTCCTGAGGGGGCAGGACCAAGAATGCAGGTAATGGGCTGCGTGGGGGCACCTAGGCTGGGCCAGGCAGAAGTGTGGCCAAATCCCAGGCCCTGACCATGAAGAGGAGGCACTCTCAGAAAGAGAAACAAGAGAAGATAAAAGACTGAAAATGTATACTCCTATTTATAAGAAACACTAGGATGTTAATGAGCCTCTCACTAGACTTACAGACTTAGGAGCAAGCAAGTGTGTCCCAAATCAGCCCTGAGCCAGTGGCCAGGGTCCACAGAGAGTGGATATTTGAGTCTTGGGGACTGCTGAGGCTCTAGGAGAGTCCTGGAGGTAGAATTTCTATATCAGATGGGGAGGAATAGGTCCTGGTGAGGACAGGGCTTGCCCAAGGGTGGTGTAGATTCCAACTCTTTAGGCTGAATATCACCTATTTGTTTCCCTTCTCTTCTCACAGAAAGAATAAATTAGATTTATTTTTCTATAATCAACTCACACAACAGTGAAACCAGTTGTTCGGGCATATTTGTTTATCCCTCTTTCTTACAACTGTTTATAAGGATATTTTAAAACTGTTTGGGGGAATACTGATATTTTGTTACTCCACAACAGGTTTTTTTCTGGACAGATGAGAATCCAGGGAAAGGGAGACAAACTCCAGTTACCCTTTCAAATGAATTCTGGCCACTGTGTAAAGGAAGTTAAGAGCTCTTGGAGCGTCCAAGTGGATGGTCAGGCAGGGTGCTGAAGAGGGTCCTCGAGACCTACAGGCTCCCATGTGTGGTCTGCAGTTTTGCTTTGTCTGCTTTGCTTTCCTTTTCTTGATTCGCTCAGCGCGAGGACGGACCAGCAGGAAGAATGGCAGAGCGTGTGGGGAGGGGCATGCTGGACTGAACATGTGGGATCAAGAAGACCATCTCTGTCACTCACTGTGCAGTTTGTCCTTCCGCTTCTCTTTGCATATTCCTTAAGGAATGAGCTGGTGCACTGGGGGCCGTATGTCTCTGGGGGATGGCCGAGAAATGAATAAAGTATAAGATTAAATCTGTTTTGCAATGGACTATGAGAGTCTCAGTTCCAATGGGGGGCCCAGAAGAGCATAGCACTCTTGCCAACAGCTAAATTTATTTTTGTTCTGTGCTCCCAGGAAACTAAGATATCTGGAAATGGCCAGTGGTCCCATGGGCAAGAGGCATCAAGTAGATCATCAGCCTTGCACCAGCTGGGCTGTGGTGGTCAAGCACCTGAGGACTCTTGAGGGCAATGGGAGGGGAGCCTGGAGGAAATAGAATTGGCCCCATGGACTCGAGGGGCATTTGACATAGAGTTTCCCGTCAGGTTTTCTTTCTTTCTTTCTTTCTTTCTTTCTTTCTTTCTTTCTTTCTTTCTTTTTTTTTAAAAAAGATTTTATTTATTTGAGAGAGAGAGTGAGCAAACAAGAGAGAGAGAGAACCCAAGCAGGGGGAGAGGGAGAAGCAGACTCCCACTGAGCAGGGAGTCCAATGCGGGGCTGGATGTGGGGCTCAATCCCAGGGCCCCGGGATCATGACCTGAGCTGAATTTAGACGCTTAACCGACTGGGCCACCCAGGCGCCCCATCTTGACAAGTTTGCTAAGATCATATGCCTAACGCCTACCCTGAGAAGGAAAACAAATACGATCCTTCTTATTTGTGGGAATTCCCAAGAGGCTGTTTGTTTGATGGTAAGAAAACAACTTTAGAGGGCGCCTGGGTGGCTCAGATGGTTAAGCGTCTGCTTTCGGCTCAGGTCATGATCCCAGGGTCCTGGGATCGAGTCCCGCATCGGGCTCCTTGTTCAGCAGGGAGTCTGCTTCTCCCTCTCCCTCTGCCTCTCCCCCTGCTTGTTCTCTCTCTGTCTCTCTTGCAAATGAATAAATTTAAAAAAATCTTAAAAAAAAAGAAAACAACTTTAGATATATAAATAAGCTTCATGGCAGAATAGAGATCTTCAATAAGGGAACATCAACTCTTAATTCTAATTAGTTTAGACATTTCCTCTGCTTACAGATAGGTAGGTCGACAAGATGATCTCTTGAGAATTCTCTCAGATCTATGGTATGATATTTTCTCTGGGTCGGGTAATATTCCAATGGTCCTATTTGAATTTATGACAAGGGAAATGAGTGACAAGTATCTTTTTGATTCCGTGTTCTGTGTCAATACGTGCGCTATGTAGGCATGCCGTATTTTGAATCTGCTTGCCTACACATTTATTTTTCACTCCGGGGCACCACTGTGACCATGCATTTCGAATGGCCTAAATAAAGATAGTTTTTAAGACTTGCATGTATTTCTGTATAGGCGTGCAGAAGAATGACCTCTTTAAAAGCACCAATTCCTTTGGCAGCGATTCATTTCAGGGGCTCCCCGTGGTGGGCTGCTCCAGTTCCGTGTGGTACAAGGGTATGTGAAAGGCTGAGCGTAGGGCTGTTTAAATCAGGGTTTGTTAGAGGGATGTCGGGGAAGCAGCGGTACCAGGGGAACGGCAATCAAAATCCAGAAGGCAGCCAGGAGCACGTCACACTCGAGCACCAGAAGCCCGGGGACTGGGAGCCCATCTGCCTGGATGCCACCACAGCTGCCCTGTCTCCTCTAGGAGAACCAGATTTCACAGTCGGCTTACACAGCTGAGTTGAAGACATTTGTCCTGAACTTCCAAAGAGCATATAAAACACAGAGGAAACTAGCCAGAGGCAGTATGCACAGAAACTAGCAGGAACGCAGAAATGCGAGGGGGCAGAAACAGCAAAACAGAACGCCCAGCGCCGGGCGTGGAGAAAGGGAGAAGAGTTTGCACTACAAAGAAATCAGGAGTTGATAAAAGGAGAAGGTGTGTACAAACCGAAAGCGCAGAGAAGGAGGAAGTTATTCCAAGCGGGATGGGATAGCACAAAGAGCCCTAGAATTGCAGTCAAAGGGCTTGGCCTCTGTTCACCAACCACTGGCTCTTTGATCTTAGGAAAATTGCTTTACCTCTTCTTACCACTGCTTCCTCAACAATAAAAAGAAGAGAGGGAAAGAGAAAAGGCAACCAATCCTGAGCACCTTGCCATGAGCAAACAAACGCTTTACACACACTTTAGTGCAACCTCATGTAGGGGATATTATCATCCCTATTTTACAGATAAGGACTTGGGAGGCTTAAAAGTGACTTGCCGAGGAAGCTCAAAGGGTTTAAGCGATCTTCCCAAGTTCACATGGCTTGTATGTCACCGAGTGGGAATTTGCACCCAGATCTACCTGGCCAAGGTCCAGGCTCTTGCCACAGTAAAATGCCACCCCTCCCTACCTTACAGAAATGAGAGTTTAAGGAGCATAGTGTATGTGAAAGCCTTTTGACAACTGTGAAAAGCTTAGAGTTGTAAAGAATTTTTATTATTTAAAGTCAAATCTCTCCAGACAAGCCCGTGATGAGATAGTGGAAAATTGTGGTTCAGAGAAATGTTCTCACTTGCCAAGTCAATGACACTCTTTCCCAGATCACCAACAGTAATAAAGTGAGTTAATGACTAAATAAAGCTTTTAATGGTGGGTTGGGCTAGATGACCTCTAAGGTCCTGCCAAGTCAGTATTTCTGAGAATCAGGAATTTTATCAAAGCAGTAAGAATGTAGCCCTGTGCTGAACCTGACCCCAGAGAAAACTGGAAAGTCAGCAAAATGTTTCCTTTTTGTCTCTCAATTCATTGCTCTACTCTTTTCCCTTCAATTTCAACCTTCTTGCCAGGCAGTCATCACTCTCAAGGCTATCCTTACTTAGGTTTTGTGTGCCACAGAGGAAAGGAATTTGATAAATGAATTCAGTCTAAGGGAAAGAAAGGTCACTTTTGAGTACTGGCTCCAGCATCGAAGGCTGTGTGATCTGGGGGTTTGTCATTTAACCTCTCTGGACCCTAGATTTGTCACCAGTAAAATGAGAAAACCTACTCTTAGAGATCAGGGTAGGAATTAACCAATGTGGCATGTAAAGTGCCTAGCACGTAGTTCAAACCCTTTCAGAGTCAGTTCCCTGCAATCTTCTGGATGCACTGACTGTTAGCAGAGTGTGACAATCTTCCAAGAGGTGTCTGCATACTTTAAAAAGGAACCAAAGGAAGGCAATTCAGTACAGGGTGATAACCAGTCCAATGATGGATTTTTTTTTCCTACAATGAGACATCTGGGTATAAGAGCTAGATTGGGGGCAGTAGGGAGAGGGGAATATGGGTAGATGGGACTTCCCTGGCTACTCCCAGTTTAGTCCATAACTCATGCCATTCCCCAGCATTGTACTTCCAAGAACAATGCAGGTGCAACAATGTGAGAATATCTCCTTACCTCACTTGATTAAGTTTCAATTACTAAAACTTCTTTTTCTTATGCCAGAGATGTTTAAAGAATGGTTGTTGCATGCGGATAATCAGATAAGCCTGAAAAATAGTTGGTTATTTCTATAAATTTATCATTCCAAGGATTCAGATGTTCTTTGTCCAGAAGTGGTTACAGCAAATTACTGATGGGTTTAACAAACACCAATCTGGGCAGAGGAGGAGTTTGGAGATGAATGCCTCTCAGTCCTTCCTCCCGGAGGGTACCACCCAGAAAGAAATTTACAGTCTGGCAGGGAAGCCTGGATTTCTTTGGATTCTAATAATCTTTTATGCTCTGCATTTACTTTTAATAAGCTGGTACTATTTAGGAAACGGAGAGTTTCTTCTCGCAGCTGTCAAGTGCAGGGAGTTTTCTCTATTTTGTTTACTCCTGTAATTCCCGTGTCTAAAACAGTGCCAGGCTATAAACATTCGAGAAACAAGTGAATTGTGAAGGTGATACTTACAAGAAACACTTCTTCAGATTCATGGTAGAGATGCATTTTAGCAGGCACTTGGTTAACAAATTCTTAGAAATAGAGTCGATGTGGCATGATTTCTTTGATTTCCTTTTTTCCCCTAAGCTTAGGGATGCTTAAGTGCTTTTGCTAAGAACTCATGTGGGTGACACAGAGCCTTCTATTACAGCCTTTGCCTTTTTTCTTAATAAACAATAAATAATTCCTTGGAAACATCTGCCCTTTATGGGTAGTTGGAGAAATGTTTACTTTGGTGAAAGGATGAGAAAGATGCGAACTTTTAACTTTTATTCAATTGGTAACTGAAGGAAAAAAAGGAAAAAAATTAGAAACTGGAGAAGATAAATATTCTGGCAAGCTTTCAAAAAATGAAAAACCAGTATAGTTTAATAAAGCCCCAAAACTTTGTAGGTTCCAGCTCTTTTTGGCAAAACTGCTTCTTTGGTCAAAACAGAGGAAATTGCTAAAAGAATTCACGAGGCTCTCTTAGATATCAAATAACATTTTAAAACTACCTTATTAAGTGAAAAGAGATGATAATCATGATTGAATGTCCTTTGAAGCCCAAGATCAGGAGACAGATTTTAGGAAGACCACATTTTGCATTCTGTTGAAAACCAAACATTTGAAAATAGTTCTAAATAGCTGGTTGAATACACAGTTCTGCCATATATATAGCTCCCTAACATACATATATTGTTTTGAAAAACAACAGAGCAAGTTACTCCCCATTTTTAAATTAAAAGAAGAGGAGGCTCAACATTCAACAATAATTTAGGTTTCTAGGTTTTTTCCATAAAAGTACCAAAACTGCATTTGGGGTGGGTCTCAGGAGGGAGTGGGGGTGATATAAAAAATTGATTCAAGTGATTTATCTGCTTATTTCAATAAATATATATTAGAGATAGTTCTTTAACTTCATAACTACTCAGAAATATGTGCTTCCTTTAAAAAATTTTTTGTTGTTGTTGTTTTAACTAGACAGGAAGTTAAAATACCAGATTGTCTGTTTCAATACCAGACACCTGGCAAACCTATTATAACTTTGTCAATTCTTACAGTTCTTTCCCTGGAAACTGTGAATTTGTTCTGTGCCACCTTAGTGGGGGGTGGAGGATGGGAGATGCCCACCACACAGGTCCCAGGCAGGGACCTTCCTTTCCACAGCTGAGGTAAAACAAGGCGACCAAAGCCAAAAGAGGGGGCCCCCAAAGCAGTGGCAAACTTGACAGCGAGGTGCAGAAGCTGGGCCCTCATTCTGAGGGTTAGCATTCCAAAGGCAGAGCCAGGTCCAAATGGACAGCTGTCAAACTGACTAGTGTTAAACTCACCAAGGAGCAGACAGAGCACAGACCAAGAAGAATTCCAGAGCTGAGCTGTGTGTGATTGGCCATCCTCATCTTATGGTCAGTCTCTGAGGCCACGATGGACCATCCCTCAACGCCCAAGGTATTGGTGACGTATGGACAGGTTTGAAAATTCCTTATGCACTGTGCTAGGATCTCGTTTAAGGACAGTGGTTTAGTGACATGTGACCTACCACTCTCGGTGAGCAGTCCAGGTGGCATGGAGGCAGTAGGGTTTCCCCTAAAGAGGAGTGATGCATGGGTCCTGTCCTAGGGAGATGGGTGGGCCTGGCTTCAAGAAGGGTATCCAAAACAGGTCGCCAAAGCAGGAAGGGCTAAGGTGAGGCTGGCTCGGTTGCTGAGGGGCAGAGAAAAAAAGGAGGTCAATGAAACAGGAGACAAGAGTATAGAGCAGCAGGTTAAATAGGCAAAGTAGGAAGTAGCCTCAGTGAATTCTGGCGATTGGGCCAGACCAGATACAAGGAGGTGAAGAAGATCGTACTAACAAGATTACCTACCAGGGACAATATTAGGTGTTGTTGTGTCTCATGGGGTGGGCATAAGACTCCCAAAGAGTGGGCTTTCATACCAACAGGTGGTTACTAACTTGCCTTCTAAAAAGGGTGAAAGGTCCACTAACGGCAAAGCTCTTACTGAGGGGACTGTGCAAGTTGGGGGCAGAGCTGAATTTAAGGGGCCGTGGATGAAGGGTAGTAGAAAACTGGTAAGGAGAGAAACACAATGCTCACGTGGATAATGATGACTGAGGGGTGCTTCTGTGTGTTATAGATTCCTTCCCTCTCCCCAGTGAAATCTTCAGCAAAGTGTGTATTACTCACTGGGGTTTTCGTGCCAGTGGATGAAAAGGAGGGAGGTGGGAGCACAAATAATGTGCTGTAGCTGCATCAAAGCAGTGTGTGACGGGAACAGAGCATGCACTTGGGGACACCTGGCAGAGCAGACGGCTCTCTTAGCCCTATGAGCCCTTTTCTTTGGATGAGATTGGACTAGGCTTCCTCCTAGGCACATGGTAGAAGGTCCAATTGATCCCCAGGATAAGGTGGAAGAAGGGGTCTCACCACCACTTTTCTGGCCCATGTTCCCCCTAGCAGTCCAGATAGAGAGCTGGCAGAGGGTCCCCGGGGAGTTAGCAACTTTTCCGTGACAGTCATCAGGCTCCTTGTCGTGGTTCACTGGGGACATCTTTGGGTCCTAGTGAGCTGAATGTAGAAATGAATGAAAATGAGATGAACATGCCTGGAGAGGGGCAACTGGTATTTTAAAACGTGTGACTTTCCTTACCTCAAAGGGCCCGCAGTAGGCTCCTTCAATTATTAGGCTGGGCAGACCAGATATGTCATGGCTTTTTTTGTTTTGTTTTGGGTTTTTGTTTGGGGTTTTTCTGCTGTAATGTGAATATAATCCCTTCTGGATAAAGAGAACAACCTGGTGATAATAACTTCCAGACTGGAGTGCAGTAAGTAAAGAGCCAGTCCTTATTAAGAAGTAGATGATCCAATGCTAGTGAAGTGGATTCTTTGTGCCAATAAGTTGTGCTCAGCAATCAAGGACAGAACATGTTTATCCCTTCCCCCACAGCCTCCTCCTCAGTCCATGCAAAACAAATTGGAGTGAAACAACACCATCTGCTCATTTCACACTCAGTGAAGAAGCACGTCAACTCCTTCTCAAGGTTAGGAAGTCCAAACTCAAAAAGACACTCTTCTAGTTATGCAGTAAAAATACCTCCTGAAAGCAGGAACCCTGCAAGCTTGGAAGTTTCCCCAAACACGACATGGTAAGGGCTGAGCTGATCAGAGCTAAAAAGCTGAGGGCTTTCTTACAGGGGTGTCACGTGGAGCTTTACTTAGTGGCAGAAAGCCCTGTTTCACTGGCCAATTGCATTTCCATAATTTGCAGCCTCTGATTTCGATGAGAATAGCAGTAGACAAAACCATCATAATCACCCTAGTTCTAGCAAACAGTGCTGAGAGGAAGTGGATGAAGTAGAAAGATAAGTCTTGCTCAATCCGAAATCCTATTTTGTTCTGATATTTTCCTTTGGTGTAGCAACTCCCCCCCCCCCTTTTTTTCTTTTTTGCAATCACTTAAAAAAATACTAAATCCCTAGTTAAACTCTGTTATTCTATTCAGAGATGATGTTTTGAATTAGAGAAGAAACTTACTTGTTTGGTTCTACCCCTATTTACTTTACTCAACTAAACTCTGGGTTCAGAAGTAAAGATAAGGGAGGGTTCTTAGTCATATGAATGCCTTCAGAGATTAGAAGGAGGGCAGTCCTTTGGCTTTTGCAACATATCTTAAACTCCACACAGTTCTAACTGACCACCAGTAAATAATGTTGCTCCCAAGAGAACCCCTGGGACCGTAATTGTCTGGCCTTGTCTTAGAGATCGGACACTCACAACACAAAGTCTCAAAGAATCAAATCTTATGCTACTTACAGCACGCCTCACTGGTCTGTGTGTTGGCAATTTACGATCTCCTGGGAGAAACAGGAAATTAATATAAAAGGATCGATTGTGACATGCCAAGTACCAAATAAGTGTGCATATGTAAAATTATACCTCTTGTTATTCATAAAGCTTTTGTACCAGAGTTTTGAGAATTGGTGAACAAGACCACATTAACCGGAATTCATTCATCCATTCAACCATCTGTTGGTGTGTCCATCTGCCCAACAAACGTTACCCTGGTGCCTACAGTTGCCAGCCCTCTGAATTACCAAGACAAATAAGGCGTGGTCCCTGCCCTAGTTGGGGAGACAGACCTGCAAATCATAATATGGCAATAAGTGGAATCACAGAAGTATGTTCAAGGTGGACAGGGAACCAAAAAGGAGGAAACAGTTGGCCGTATGAGGGTGGGATTGTGGGGGCATGGGGTTCCAGGCAAGAAAAACTTCCCAGAAGAGTTGAAACATAAAAGAGGAGTTGGAATTTACCAGGCACATTCTAATCAGAGGGCACAGCTTGAGCAAAGGCACAGAGGCATTAAAATCATGGGGTCTCCAAGGAGCTAGAGGCTCCTTGCCGCAGGGTTTTGTGTGGCCATGATAGGAGATGAGTCTGGAGAAGTAGACACAAGCTAGAATAAGACAAACCTTACAGGTGATGTTTAAACATTTCTCTGTTGACAATGGGCTTCACTGGTGGGATTTCAGAAGGACATGTATTTAGAATAACTTCTATGATGGCTACATGGAAAATAGAAGAGAGTGAGAACAGGACAAGAAACCCAAGAAGGGCAAGTTGTCACTGTGTTCACACCATGCTTTTTTAAAAAGCTTTGTTCCTTTTTTAAAAAATAGATCTTATTTTTTAGAGCTGTTTTAGGTTTGCAGCAAAATTGAAGGGAAGGTCCAGGGATTCCCCACATACACCCTGCCCCCACACATGCATTGCTTACCCCGTTACTGACACCTGCACCAGAGTGATACATTTATTACAATCAACAAACCTACACTGACACACCTTCACCCAAAGCCCATAGTTTCAGACTTTGTATATCTAGACTGAGAAATGCTACTGTTAGTCAACCCAGTATTTTTAATATGGATCTCATAGAAACTGGTCTTATTTTTACCATGTCTGGTGTTTTTGCCACAAGCATTTTCTCTGCAAACATTTTCACTGCATAACTAATTGGCCATAAGGCAATTCTGCCATAAAAGATAAAAAAAATAACTAGTTAATAGTTTGGCTTGACAGTTCGTTGGTTTCATCAACTGGTTGACAGTTGGGTTTAATTTCTTCATTGACATAGTACTCTCGTTTTTATAGTATATACATTTGAGTCCTCATAATCGTGTATAGAACAGTGCAGAGTTTTGAACCCATATTTCCCATAGAACTTTGGAACATCTGTCAGCAGACATGTGACAATATGCCAAGAACAAACAACGATGTAGAAGGCTTTCACAACACAATGCAAAGCTCAGTTACAAATATGCATCCTAGAAGGAAGAAATTTTAGTGAAAAAGGAAAAAGTGCAATGCTGAACGAGGAGACAAATCAACAAGCAAAAAAAATGTATAACACTATGAACGAAAGACTTTGAAGACAAGTGCTTAGGTACAACCCACAGAATAAAATCAGCTTTTTGTGCACTATTACCATGACTCTACACTACACATTTGAAATGTATTCACATATTTTGTATTTCAACAATCAAGTCTTTTGACTTTTGTTGCTCATTTTTATGTTTCATTACGTCCTTTTGAATGAATGTCCTCTTTTATTTTTTATGATTTTATCTTTTATGGTAAAATTGCCTTATAGCCAATTAGTTATGCAGCAAAAATGCGACAAAAATGCTCGAGGCAAAGATGCTTATGGCAAAGGTATGTAGAACTGAGTTCACAGCATACTGAGGTTGAGCATGCTACTGAGTCGGCTGGTGGCCACTCAGCCAGTCCAAAGGCTGGGGAATCAGCAGCTCAGCTTCAACCATAAAGCCTTGTGCATCAGTGGCATTCAGTCTACCTGTTTTGAAAATAGATTATGTAATAATAAACAAGTTTACCTAGAGTAGAACTGGAATCCAAGCTTGGTGTTTTTTTTTTTTTTTAAAGATTATTTATTTATTTATTTATTTGAGAGAGAGAGAGAGCATGAGAGGGGGGAGGGTCAGCGGGAGAAGTGGACTCCCTGCTGAGCAGGGAGCCAGATGCAGGACTCGATCCTGGGACTCCAGGATCATAACCTGAGCCTAAGGCAGTCGCTTAACCAACTGAGCCACCCAGGCACCCTGATGCCTTTCTATATTGATTAGACCCACACTATTGTTCATAGTTGAACTATCGCTGGGAACTGGCATATGTAGACAGAGGGATTTTGGATACTCTATGAGAAACTGAACTACTGAGTAGTAAAGCTAAGAACAAAAAATGTCCAATTTTTTCAAGTTACAGCTGAAGTACCCTATTTGTCATGGTTACCCTTTCTTTCTCTTTATTTAGAATTTTTGTGTTGGCAAAAAAAGGATCATGCGATAACGTTATTTTTAATTTGCTATTTGGTCTATGAATAATTCATTTAAAGTAAAATCTCAATATCTTGTGAGCTTATTTTGGGGTCCTAAGCATTGATTAAAATATCAGCCTGTTTAACATAACAGCATGGTGCATGGCAATCTTCAGGAACACGTCTTCCCTCTCTGTGCTGTTACACACTTCTGGTGGATTCCTTTTGCATTATATCACATTGCATTTTATTCCAAGAGTTTCTTCTTGCCACTAACTTTACAATCCAGTTATTAAAGGAATTCTCTAATTTCTTGCCTCAATGTTTGTTTCCTTGTGATTAAAAGAGTTAAACCAAATGTTTTGAAGGTAACTGTCAAGTTGACAGAAATAGTAAAAGTTATTCATCCTCACCTCATTTTTTTGTCTTCAAAGCAACACATCTAGCTATGAGTAAGGAAGGAATGTATGCTGCTGGTAACATTATACTTAGTTGTCCTGCTGAGACTGCCAGCACAGTAGCCAAACAACTGTAATAATTTCTGGAAGGCATTTGTGACATTCACACTCGCCCCATTATGAACTGCACCAAACCCCTGAAATCACTGCATATGGGTCTGAAAGCTGAAGTTCAGGTGGTAAAGTTCTCAATTGTTACGGACTTGTGCTAGATTTGCATTCTACTTACAAATTTCTATTTGGTGTGTCTGTTTGTCTTTGAATCAGGGCAGAGGTACATTTGGATCCTTAAAATTCATTCCATATTTCTTTTAATCAATACAAATCAAAAGCAGTCTAAGAAGTGCCTAGTTGTCAAAATGTCCAGCCAAGTCAGAAGTTAAATGTCATGTCTTCTGAGGGTTGCAGCAACGTTCAGGCATATTTGTTACCACCATTAGTCTTATTTAGTGGTTCAGTCAGTGAGCTAGGGCCTCTGGCACTCAGCAGAGTAATTTGATTTCTTTTTTTTAATAATTTTTTTGTTATGTTAATCACCATACATTACATCATTAGTTCTTGATGTAGTGTTCCATGATTCATTGTCTGTGCATAACACCCAGTGCTCCACGCAGAATGTGCCCTCTTTAATACCCGTCACCAGCCTAACCCATCCCCCCACCCCCTCCCCTCTAGAACCCTCAGTTTGTTTTTCAGAGTCCATTGTCTCTCATGGTTCGTCTCCCCCTCCGACTTACTCCCCTTCATTCTTCCCCTCCTATTATCTTCTTCTTTTTCTTTTTTCTTAACATATGTTGTATTATTTGTTTCAGAAGTACAGATCTGTGATTCATCAGTCTTGCACAATTCATAGCACTCACCATAGCACATACCCTCCCCAATGTCTATCACCCAGCCACCCCATCCCTCCCACCCCCCACCACTCCAGCAACCCTCAGTTTGTTTCCTGAGATTAAGAATTCCTCATATCAGTGAGGTCATATGATACATGTCTTTGTCTGATTGACTTATTTCACTCAGCATAACACCCTCCAGTTCCATCCACGTCGTTGCAAATGGCAAGATCTCATTCCTTTTGATGGCTGCATAATATTCCATTGTGTATATATACCACATCTTCTTTATCCGTTCATCTGTCGATGGACATCTTGGCTCTTTCCACAGTTTGGCTATTGTGGACATTGCTGCTATAAACATTGGGGTGCACGTACCCCTTCGGATCCCTACATTTGTATCTTTGGGGTAAATACCCAGTAGTGCAATTGCTGGATCGTATGGTAGCTCTATTTCCAACTGTTTGAGGAACCTCCATACTGTTTTCCAGAGTGGCTGCACCAGCCTGCATTCCCACCAACAGTGTAGGAGGGTTCCCCTTTCTCCACATCCCCGCCAACATCTGTCGTTTCCTGACTTGTTAATTTTAGCCATTCTGACTGGTGTGAGGTGGTATCTCATTGAGGTTTTGATTTGGATTTCCCTGATGCCGAGCGATGTTGAGCACTTTTCCATGTGTCTGTTGGCCATTTGGATGTCTTCTTTGGAAAAATGTCTGTTCATGTCTTCTGCCCATTTCTTGATTGGATTATTTGTTCTTAGGGTGTTGAGTTGGGTAAGTTCTTTATAGATTTTGGATACTAGCCCTTTATCTGATATGTCATTTGCAAATATTTTCTCCCATTCTGTTGGTTGTCTTTTGATTTTGCGGACTGTTTCTTTTGCTGTGCAAAAGTTTTTATCTTGATGAAATCCCAATAGTTCATTTTTGCCCTTGCTTCTCTTGCCTTTGGCAATGTTTCTAGGAAGAAGTTGCTGCAGCTGAGGTCGAAGAGGTTGCTGCCTGTGTTCTCCTTTAGGATTTTGATGGACTCCTGTCTCACGTTTAGGACTTTCAACCATTTGGAGTCTATTTTTGTGTGTGGTGTAAGGAAATGGTCCAGTTTCATTCTTCTGCATGTGGCTGTCCAATTTTCCCAACACCATTTGTTGAAGAGACTGTCTTTTTTCCATTGGACATTCTTTCCTGCTTTGTCAAAGATGAGTTGACCATAGAGTTGAGGGTCCATTTCTGGGCTCTATTCTGTTCCATTGATCTATGTGTCTGTTTTTGTGCCAGTACCATACTGTCTTGATGATGACAGCTTTGTAATAGAGCTGAAGTCTGGAATTGTGAGCCACCAGCTTTGCTTTTCTTTTTCAATATTCCTCTGGCTATTCGGGGTCTCTTCTGTTTACATACAAATTTTAGGATTATGTGTTCCATTTCTTTGAAAAAAGTGGATGGTATTTTGATGGGGATTGCATTGAATGTGTAGATTGCTCTAGGTAGCATTGACATCTTCACAATGTTTGTTCTTCCAATCCATGAGCATGGAACGTTTTTCCATTTTGTGTCTTCTTCAATTTCTTTCATGAGTATTTTATAGTTTTCTGAGTACAGATCCTTTGCCTCTTTGGTTAAATTTATTCCTAGGTATCTTATGGTTTTGGGTGCAATTGTAAATGGGATCGACTCCTTGATTTGTCTCTGTTCTGTCTTGTTGTTGGTGTATAGGAATGCCACGATTTCTGTGCATTGATTTTATATCCTGCTACTTTACTGAATTCCTGTATGAGTTCTAGCAGTTTTGGGGTGGAGTCTTTTGGGTTTTCCACATACAGTATCATATCATCGGCAAAGAGTGAGAGTTTGACTTCCTCTTTGCCGATTTGGATGCCTTTGATTTATTTTGTTGTCTGATTGCTGTGGCTAGGACTTCTAATACTATGTTGAATAGCAGTGGTGAGAGTGGACATCCCTGCCGCGTTCCTGACCTTAGGGGAAAAGCTCTCAGCTTTTCCCCATTGAGAATGATATTCGCTGTAGGTTTTTCATAGATGGCTTTTATGATATTGAGGTATGTACCCTCTATCCCTATATTCTGAAGAGTTTTGATCAAGAAAGGATGCTGCACTTTGTCAAATGCTTTTTCTGCATCTATTGAGAGGATCATATGATTCTTGTTCTTTCTTTTGTTAATGTATAGTATCACGTTGATTGATTTGCGGATGTTGAACCAGCCTTGCAGCCCAGGGATAAATCCCACTTGGTCATGGTGAATAATCCTTTTAATGTACTGTTGGATCCTATTGGCTAGTATTTTGGTGAGAATTTTTGCATCCATGTTCATCAAGGATATTGGTCTGTAATTCTCCTTTCTGATGGGGTCTTTGTCTGGTTTGGGGATCAAGGTAATAGTGGCCTCATAAAATGAGTTTGGAAGTTTTCCTTCCATTTCTATTTTTTGGAATAGTTTCAGGAGAATAGGTATTAATTCTTCTTTAAATGTCTGAAAGAATTCCCCTGGGAAGCCATCTGGCCCTGGGCTTTTGTTTGTTGGGAGATTTTTGATGACTGCTTCAATTTCCTTAGTGGTTATAGGTCTGTTCAGGTTTTCTATTTCTTCCTGGTTCAATTTTGGTCATTGATACATCTCTAGGAATGCACCCATTTCTTCCAGGTTATCTAATTTGCTGGCATAGAGTTGCTCATAATATGTTCTTATAATTGTTTGTATTTCTTTGGTGTTGGTTGTGATCGCTCCTCTTTCGTTCATGATTTTGTTGATTTGGGTCATTTCTCTTTTCTTTTTGATCAGTCTGGCCAAGGGTTTATCAATCTTGTTAATTCTTTCAAAGAACCAGCTCCTAGTTTCGTTGATCTGTTCTACTGTTCTTTTGGTTTCTATTTCATTGATTTCTGCTCTGATCTTTATTATTTCTCTTCTCCTGCTGGGTTTAGGCTTTATTTGCTGTTCTTTCTCTAGCTCCTTTAGGTGTAGGGTTAGGTTGTGTATTTGAGACCTTTCTTGTTTCTTGAGAAAGGCTTGTGTTACTATATACTTTCCTCTCAGGACTGCCTTTGCTGTATCCCAAAGATTTTGAACAGTTGTGTTTTCATTTTCATTGGTTTCCATGAATTTTTTTAATTCTTCTTTAATTTCCTGGTTGACCCATTCATTCTTTAGTAGGATGCTCTTTAGCCTCCATGTATTTGAGTTCTTTCCCACTTTCCTCTCGTGATTGAGTTCTAGTTTCAAAGCATTGTGGTCTGAAAATATGCAGGGAATAATCCCAATCTTTTGGTACCAGTTGAGACCTGATTTATGACCTAGGATGTGATCAATTCTGGAGAATGTTCCATGGGCACTAGAGAAGAATGTGTATTCCGTTGCTTTGGGATGGAATGTTCTGAATATGTCTGTGAAGTCCATTTGGTCCAGTGTGTCATTTAAAGTCTATTTCCTTGTTGATCTTTTACTTAGATGATCTGTCCATTTCAGTCAGGGGGGTGTTAAAGTCCCCCACTATTATTGTATTGTTGTCAATGTGTTTCTTTGCTTTTGTTATTAATTGCCTTATATAATTGGTTGCTCCCATGTTAGGGGCATAGATTTACAATTGTTAAATCTTCTTGTTGGATAGACCCTTTAAGTAGGATATAGTGTCCTTCTTCATCTCTTATTACAGTCTTTGTTTTAAAATCTAATTTGTCTGATATAAGGATTGCCACCCTAGCTTTCTTTTGGTGTCCATTAGCATGGTAAATGGTTTTCCACCCCCTCACTTTCAATCTGGGGGTGTCTTTGGGTCTAAAATGAGTCTCTTGCAGACAGCATATCGATGGGTCTTGTTTTTTAATCCAATCTGATAGACTGTGTCTTTTGATTGGGGCATTTAGCCCATTTACATTCAGGGTAACTATTGAAAGGTATGAATTTAGTGCCATTGTATTGCCTGTAAGGTGACTGTTACTGTGTATTATTGTCTGTGTTCCTTTCTGATCTATGCTGCTTTTAGGCTCTCTTTTTGCTTAGAGGACTCCTTTCAATATTTCTTGTAGGGCTGGTTTCATGTTTGCAAATTCCTTTAGTTTTTGTTTGTCCTGGAAGCTTTTTATCTCTCCTATTTTCAATGACAGCCTAGCTGGATATAGTATTCTTGGCTGCATATTTTTCTTGTTGAGTGCTCTGAAGATCTCATACCAGTCCTTTCTGGCCTGCCAGGTCTCTGTGGATAGGTCTGTTGCCAATCTAATGTTTCTACCATTGTAGGTTACATATCTCTTCTCCTGAGCTGCTTTCAGGATTTTCTCTTTGTCTCTGAGACTCGTAAGTTTTACTATTAGATGTTGGGGTGTTGACCTATTTTTATTGATTTTGAGAGGGGTTCTCTGTGCCTCCTGGATTTTGATGCCTGTTTCCTTCCCCACATTAGGGAAGTTCTCTGCTATTATTTGCTCCAATATACCTTCTGCCTCTCTCTCTCTTTCTTCTTCTTCTGGGATCCCAATTATTCTAAGGTTGTTTCGTCTGATCGTATCACTTACCTCTCGAATTCTGCCCTCGTGATCCTGTAGTTGTTTATCTCTCTTTTTCTCAGCCTCTTTATTTTCCATCATTTGGTCTTCTATATCGCTGATTCTCTCTTCTGCCTCATTTATCCTAGCAGTTAGTGCCCCCATTTTTGATTGCACCTCATTAATAGCCTTTTTGATTTCGACTTGGTTAGATTTTAGTTCTTTTATTTCTCCAGAAAGGGTTTCTCTAATAACTTCCACACTTTTTTCAAGCCCAGCTAGTATCTTTAAAGTCATGATTCTGAACTCTAGGTCTGACATCGTACTAATGTCAGTATTGAGTAGGTCCCTGGCAGACGGTACTACCTCTTGTTCTTTTTGCTGAGGTGATTTTTTTCGTCTTGTCATTTTGTCCAGAGGAGAATAGATGAATGAGAGAACAGAATGCTAACAGGTTAACAACGTCTCCAGCAAATATACTCTATACAAATCAGAAAAGATCTGAAACCAGGGGACAAGAAAGGGAAAGAAAGAAGAAAGAGGGGAAAAAAAAGGAAAAAGAAAAAGATAAAAACAAACAAAAACAGAACAAAACAAAAAAAAACCAGAATACGATCAAATATGGTCAGGCTAGTGCATAGATCAGTGATCTATGATCACTGATCACTAGATTTTGGGAGTATTTTGGTCTGTTAGAAGAAAGTGCCTGCTAAAATTTTAAAGGAAGAAAGACTTATATATGTACAAAATAAGGGTTGATACAATGAAGGGATGGAAGATGACTGTAAAGATGAAAATTATAAAAGATTTTATAAAAGGAATTGATAAGATAAGAGGTTGTTTTTAAAAAGAAAGAAGAAGATTTAAAAAAAGAAAGAGAAAAAAGAAAAAAAAGGGAGAGAATGTGATCAGGCAGGAGACTAGAACAAAGCCATACACTAGTGATTTGGGGTATATTTTGATCTGTTAGAAGAAACTATCTCGAAATTTTAAAGAGAGAACAACTTATATATATATATATGCCAAAAATAAGGGTAACTACTATGAAGGGATAAAAATATGACTCTAAAAATGAAAAATGAAAAATGTTTTTTTAAAAAAGGGATTGATAAGATGTTGGTTGAAAAAGGGAAAAAGAAAAATTCAAAAAAAACAGGTAAAAAAATTAACTTTGAAAAACTAATGAATTATGGTAAAAAAGCCATGAATTCTATGTGCAGTATTCCTCTAGTGCCGGAGTTTTCCCGTTCTCCTTGATCGGTAAACTTGGTCTTGGCTTGCTGGCTGTTCATGCTGATCTTCTGGGGGAGGGGCCTGTTGCCATGGTTCCCGAATGTCTTTGCTGGAGGCGGAATTGCCCCGCCCCTGTGAGTCCGGGCTAAGCAAGCTGCTCGGGTTTGCTCTCAGGAGCTGTTGTTCCCTGCAAGCTCTCGGTACAGCTTTGGAGGACCAGGGTGAAAATGGTGGCCTCCCAATCTCCGCCCGGAGGAGCTGAGAACTTGGGGCCCCGCTCCTCAGTGTGCCCCCAGAGAAAAGCAGTCACTCCTGTCTCCTTGGTCTCCGGCCACACTCCGTGCTCACTCGGCGTGTGACCAAGCATTTATATCTCTGGCACCGGACCCCGTGTGGAGTCTCCAAACCCAGCAGATCCCTGCGGTGCGCTTCTGCGCTGCTCCTCCCGGGGGAGGAAGGGGAGACTCCCTGGCTCTGCCGCTTGTTGGGTCCCTGCTGGAGGAGCAGTGGCCTGACTGGGCCGCGGATCACGGTTTATGGCCACCCCGAGCTGAGAGCCCGCGCCTCGGCTCTGTCTCTGCAGCCGGCTTCCCCGCTCCGATACCTGGGAGCTCTGCCGCACTCAGGCACGCCTGGTCTTTCTGTGACCTCGAGGGTCCTGAGACCCCACTGTCCCGCGAGGGTTCCACCCCCCGCTTAGCCACTGGAGCGACGTCCCTCAGCGGAGCCGACTTCTAAAAGTTCTGATTTCGTGCTCCGCGGCTCTAGCACTTGCCAGAAGCGGCTGACGGAGGCCCCCTCCCCCACCGTCTATCCTCCCGAATATCGCCTCGGATTCACTTCTCCGCATGTCCTACCTTCCAGAAAGTGGTCGCTTTTCTGTTCAGAGTGTTGTTACTATTCTTATCTTCGATCTCCTGTTGAGTTCGTAGGTGTTCAGAATGGTTTGATCCCTATTCAGCTGAATTCCTGAGACCAGACGAAATCCAGGTCTCCTACCGAGTAATTTGATTTCTAAGCTGCTGGTAAGGGACTAAAAAACCATCCAAAACGCTAACTCCACGTCCTGAAAGCAGATGTACAGATCTTGACGTTCTTGGTGGCATAGTTGTCAGGGAAATGTGCTGGTCTCAGATACAATCTCCATCCGGGACTAGTGGCCCTCGGTGTCACATGCCTGGAGAGTCTGACTTTGACCATCAGTTCCCTGAGAATGCTGGGAGGTGACAGGAAGGGTGTTCTTTTTGGAAATTCAGTACCCTCAAGTGATTCTTTTTCTTCTCTACTGCCTTTAGCTGCCAAAAAGTATAGGCTGACAGTCCTGAAGATACTACTGCTGGGCATGTTCTAGAAAGGGAGCATGTTCTGCTCAAAGGCTATCAATCTCGTCTCTTTTCCCCTCACTTCATCCAGAGGCCATGAAACTAATCTTCTACTGCTCAGATAGGTGCTTTGGAAAAGTGGTCACATCGTGACTGAGACTTCTTAGGACCTCAACCCAGTGGCAGAAACGGTGGCTTGCATTATCTACATAAGAGATGAGGAGCATGGTTACCAAGATAACCTAAACCAATGTATTCTCCTCTCTTAATTCCCTAAGTGATTTGGCCAATGTAACATCAAAAATAATTATTTATTGCCGCTAGAACTTAGAATGCTATCTAGCCTGCATTCCTGCCTCAAGAGTAAATCTCAGCTGTTTACAAAAACATATCAGCTGGGAATCATTTGGTTGCAAGTGACAGAAAACCAATTCAAATTCACCTGAGCTAAAGAGGAGGGTTTATTGGACCAAGACTGAAGCATTTCACCAAACCCGAAGTATAGCTGGACAACTATGGGTGCAGAGATGCAACTGTGTCTCAGGAACAGCAGAAACTAAAGACTTGGATGACGTTCAAATACCGTCTCATTCATTGCTGCTGAGATTCTGTGCGTCAGCTTCATTCTCTTTTGCCGGTCTTTAGTTTTCTCCACGTGTGGAAAAACAAGGCCTCGGACAGTTTCTGGTTTGAAAGGTTTGGACGTTAAACCACCAGAAAGAAGGGGCTCTCTCTCTCTCCCTGCATTCTCCAAGTCGAAGAGTCTCTTCCAGGCTTAGTTTAAGTCCGGCACTCCTGAACCGATCGAGGGTGGTCGGAGTGATCAGGGTAGAATGACTGGCCGATCTCGGGTCTGGTGTCCACACCAAGCCCAATCAACTGTGGTCAGGAGGTGAGATCGCCCTGCACTGACGGGGTAGCTGCAGTGGGAACCAAGGGATTGGAAGGGAAGGGGTGGATGACAGGCGTCCCCACAGGTGTCCACTGACACAGCCAAAACAAAAAGGAAAAAGTTGGAAAATAAAAGCAACACAGAGATATATTACACACAGCGGCGCCTGGGGGATCAGTCGTTAAGCGTCTGCCTTCGGCTCTGGTCATGATCCCAGGGTCCTGGGATCGAGCCCCGCATCCGGCTCCCTGCTCGGCGGGAAGCCTGCTTCTCCCTCTCCCACTCCCCCTGCTTGTGTTCCCTCTCTCGCTGTGTCTGTCTCTGTCAAATAAATAAGTAAAATCTTAAAAAAAAAGATATATTACACACAAATAAGCCAAATAAACATAAACAAAGTAAAATTTAAGGCCAACGCCATTTAGCAAAGAGCGTAATTTTATTTGGTAAGAGGTGTATTTCAGAATAAAAACATAACAGTAATAAATCCTAAACCATCAAATAACACACAGTAAAACCTGTTAGAAATAGTGTATAAGGAAAAATAAATGATACATCTCTAAAAATAAATGATACATCTCTAAAACCAAAGAGATGCCATTAAAAAGCTATTTGGATTGATAAAAAGAGTTCAATAAAATGGTAGGATTAGATAAATATACAAAAATCAATAGCTAGCCTGTATAACAGTAATAATGTAATAAAAATGTGATGAAAAGGGAAATCCCATTCCTAACAGCATCAAAAATACAAAAATGGTAGGCAGCAGACTTGGATGAATATTTGATGAAATTAGTATAAAATTTATTTAGAATAATAAATCATAAAGAGTAACAAAAAGAAGATATGTTAAAGGTAAGCATAATGAGGGAGAATTAGCCCTGACAGGTATTAGAATGTCTTATACTTAAATAATTACACAGTATGGTATTGATGCAAAGTAGAAAGGTGAATGAACCAGATAAATAACTTTGACACAGATTCTGATATACTTTAAAATGTTAATACATAATAAATGTAACTGCACAAACCAGTGTATGAGGAAAAAAAATCATTTAGCAAAGAGTGTTGGGACAACTCGTAGTTATGCAAATAGAGAGGGGCACACCACCAAAGTTAAAAGTCAATCAAGAATTTGGAAAAGTGATTTGTAGCAAATATGATAAAAGTTAAACTTTTCCTCTTTTATTTTTTTAAGAGATTTTATTTATCGGGCGCCTGCGTGGCTCAGTTGGTTAAGCGACTGCCTTTGGCTCAGGTCAGGATCCTGGAGTCCCAGGATCGAGTCCCGCATCAGGCTCCCTGCTCGGCGGGGAGTCTGCTTCTCCCTCTGACCCTCTTCCCTCTCGTGCTCTCTATCTCTCATTCTCTCTCTCTCAAATAAATAAATAAATAAATCTAAAAAAAAAAATTTTATTTATCTATTTATCTTCCAGGGGGGAGGGGCAGAGGGAGAGGGAGAAGCAGACTCCCCACTGAACCAAGCCCCACCTGGGGCTCCTGGAGGGGCTGGGTTTGACGTTCCTTGCAGGCAAGGCTCCTCGTGGGGCTCCATCTCACAACCCCGAGATCATGACCTGAGCTGAAACCAAGAGTCAGAATCTCAAATGACTGAGTCACCCAGGTGCCCCAAACTTTCCCTTTTCTAAAAGCTCGTTCAAATCAATAAGAAATTCAAATCAGCAAAGATTACAAAATAGTGTAAATATCCCTGAAACTAATAATACACTATCTGTTAACTAAACTGAATTTAAATTAAAAATTTTAAAAAATAGTATAAATACCCAGTGATCCTATCTCAAAGGTGGGAATACAGATTGGTCCAACTCTTTGGAGTGTCATTAACAATATGTATCAATGAATATATTCACACTTCTTCATTTAGTTAATTCTTTCTCCAGTAAACTATCTTGGCAAAACAATTTTAAAAACTTAAAAGTATTATGAACAAATGTACTCATTGCAGTATTATTTGTGTTGACCATGCTATATAAAACATAAGCCCTGTCATCCTTTATCCCTTCCCTGTTTTGGGGGGGAGGGCATTTATTATCACCTGACATTTATTTATTGCCAGTCTCCCTCTCACTAGAATGTAAGCCCTATGAGAATTCGCCTACTTCTTCACGACTGTATTTCTAGGCCCCAGAACCCTGCCCAGCACATAGTAGAAAACTGATAAATATTTGTAGAATAAATAAACAATACCAAACATCCAACAATAAGAAAATGGTTTAGGCAATTATGATTTATCTATTCAACATAATATTGCAAAGTATTGCATATATTTTTAAAAGATTTTATTTATTTATTTGAGAGAGAGAGAGAGAGAAAGAGAAGTAGACTTACCTGCTGAGTAGAGAGCCTGACATGGGGCTCAATCCCAGGCGCTGAGATCATGACCTGAGCTGAAGGCAGACGCTTAACCGACTGAGTGACCCAGACACCCCAAGAATTGCATATATTTTTAAGAATAATAATTTATAACATAAGGAAGTATTATGATAAGTTTAAGAAAGCAGAATATATAATAATAAGTTTAAGAAAGTAGAATATGTTTACATATATATTATGATTACAAATTTTCTTACACCAGTTTCTTACAAAGTTAAAAACTAGTATAAGAAAGTATATATAGAAAAGATTACAAAGTTTTTTTCTATATATAATTACAAATATAGAAAAAAGCTTTGTGGAGATTAATAAAAATGGAAGATACAGCCAAACATTAAGAATGGTGTGGGAAGAGAGAATATAGGTAATTTTACTCTTCTATTTATTTTTGGGCATTTTCCATGTGTTCCATAACATTCATTCCTTCAATATTGGGAAATTTGATAAATGCAACATCAAAAGGGATGGTTTTTAAAATCACCAACGACAAGAGGATATGATTTCAAATGCAAATAATGACAAGAAGGAAAAAGAGGAGGAAGAGCAAAAGTGCTAAATACAGGGAGTTATGAGTTAATGTTTTGGTTTATTTTAATGTAATTAGAGGAGTTTGGGTTTAAGAATATGAAAATCTATAAAGCTTATTATCCTTTGAGTCACTGCTTACTTCTGTTAACCAACTACATCACCACCCTTAAGTTCCTGTTAGATAGAATCTCTGAAGCCATCTAGCGATTTCTCAAAAATACATATTCCTGGGGCCACCCCTAGGAGTTTAAAATTCAAGAGGACTTAGGGGGAGCCTAGGAATCTTTGCGTGTGTTAGAATCACCCTGGGTGATTCTATATTTGGGAATCCCTGCACTAAGTATCAGGGAGGCTTTCTTTCCTGAGAGCAGTACCCTTGAACTTCTGGAGGAAACTCTCTCGTATCTGCCCTTGGGTCACTACTGCTCCTGCCATTCTGCTCCAGCTGCTGTGGTTGTGGCTGTCCCCCTGAGGGTTTGTGCGCAGAATCTAGAACCCTCAGAATCTAGAGCCCAACAGATTGGCCCTCCTCCTCCCTTAGGCTTCCATGGACTTATTAGAACACTGAAAGCTGTGTCGGGCTGGGCTGGGCTCCTCACAGGCCACAGTCTTCACCCTGATACATTGGCTTGGTGTCACCACTGATTCAGAACCTCTCATTCAAGTGGTCATTGTCCTGCAGGCTCTTTTCATAATGTTCTGCACTTGCTCCCCACTGATGCAAGCTCTCAGTGCTTAACCTCTCTAACGAACATATCCTCTGTTCCCTTGGAAGTCCCACCGGGTTGTAAACAAATGCCTCTATTTACCCATTCTCTGCACAGGCATCCCTTCTATCTCCTGTTTTGTTTCAGTTTTTAAATCTGACTTTCTCCTGAGGCCACTTCTGTGGACCTCATTTGTTCAGATCTCAAGTGACCAGTAGGTGGTGTTAATATTCATCTGGGATCCCACCAAATCACTTACATTTTGGGGTAGAAACAAAAAACCAAAGGAGCACAAGAGCTCTGTTTGATTTTGGGAACCATGGCATCTAGCTCAGTGTCTTTTGCTGTTGTTGTTGTTGTCATATAAGATCGACTTATGAGTCATTTCTCAGATACCTTTAAGTGTCAAGTGGCTTATATTCTTTCTCTCTATTCCAACTACTCCCTGCCTGCCATCTTGGGTGACTTCATTGGCTTTGTGGGTGACCCATCTCTTAGTCACACTAACCCTGCTCTCCTCCCTCTCCCTCTCCACCATCTTCACCACCAGACAGGAACTTGCATGGCAACATTCAAGGCAGGAAAATGCCAATATAGAATAGCATTCCCATTGATTCCTTCTACAGCAGAACCTCGAGTGAGGCAAATCTCTTTTTTGTTTCCCAATTAGTGGTAAGGTTGAGGGTGCCGTCTGCTTGGGAGTTTTTCAGGGCTAATAGAAAGGGATGAAAACAGAGGTAGCTCTGATATTGGACATAAGCTAAAGGAATAAATGAGCTTCTTGAGGTTTTTATGTTACTGAATTCAGCTCCCTAGTGTTGGAGAGCAGACTGGGTGTGTGTGTGATTGGTGGTGGGTGGGTGGGAGGGTTGCAGCTTGGAATAGAAGTCAGACTGTCCTCTGGTAATCTCCTTTTTTGGCCATTTCAACTCCATTGTAGAAAGTGGCTTGGTGTGGTGCGTGCATGTGTGCGTGCGTGTGTGTGTGATATACAAGCTCAATGGCAGGCAACTGGATAGAGCTGAGTCCACAGCAGGGAGAAGGAAACTCCTAACATTTCCAAAACATGTAAGCAATGCACCAAAAAGTAATGCACCAAACACTATTACTAAAAGTTTCTTGGCTTCCTTGGCTCTTCTGAAACAGTCAACTTCTAGTCTCAAAGACGCAACCTTCTGTCTTTATGCTCTTACTTCCTTACTCATACATTGTACATCTACTCTTGGATCTTCTTGATTGTTCCAATATGTTGACACTCTCATTTTATCCTAGTCATTCTAACCATTCTGGATTTATTTCCTTCCCTATCTAGACTAGCACACATGGTTTACCAGTTTATTAATTCACTTCTCGGCATCCTTGAGTGCCTCCAACCCTTGTCTTTTACTTCTTCACCCACTCCTAGAAATCTCCAACTCTGGGTCAATCCAACCATCCACATTCTTTCCTCTTAGTATGTTTTGCCTTAGAAACACTAGATGGACAAAAATCACAAATGTGTCGTTAGAAATTTCTGCTGGACCCATGTATTCTGCCCTATAATAATCCCCCCTGACTCTTTTTTTTAAAGATTTTTATTTATTTATGTGAGAGAGAGAGAATGAGAGAGAGAGAGAGCACGAGAGGGAAGAGGGTCAGAGGTGGAAGCAGACTCCCCGCTGAGCAGGGAGCCTGATGCGGGACTCGATCCCGGGACTCCAGGATCATGACCCGAGCCGAAGGCAGTCGCCCAGCCAACTGAGCCACCCAGGCGCCCTCCCCCCTGACTCTTCCAAACACATGCCACTCTTCTTAAACACCTTACCACACCCCTTCTCTTCTTGCAGCAGAAGGCCTTGCTCCTACTTCATGGAGAATATCAAGACCCTCCAGAATGAATTTTTTATCCTCTTGTCTATGAACCTATCTGCACAGATGTATGTTTGCTTTCTTCTTTTCTGGCTCTTTTCACCCAAGCAACTATCTTGACCTATATCTAAACTCCCTTCCATAATTTAAAATTTTTTAAGGTTTTTTTATTTATTTGACAGGAGAGAGAGAGTACAAGCAGGGGTAGCAGCAGACAGAGGGAAAGGGAGAAGCAGCCTCCCCGCTCAGCAGGGAGACCGATGTGGGACTTGAACCCAGGACCCTGGGATCATGACCTGAGCTGAAGGCAGTCGCTTAACTGTCTGAGCCACCCAGGTGCCCCTCCCTTCCATAATTTTAAAAATCTTCATATCAACATCAACTACTTATGTCTTAGAGAGATATTTATTAAATGCCAGGTACCAGGTTTGGTAACTGGGATTTGGTGATAAATGGAACCCATCTGCAATCGATGCTTATTGAATTATTTGGCACCTCTTTTCCATGAATTGCACATTCCTCTTTTATTTACTTAATTACAATGGGAGCTGCCACATTACTGCCTGAATGGCTTAGGGTGGGCTCAATTAAGGTGGACTGTCGGTCCTTTCACTGGGAAGTTCGTAACTAGGACGGGCAGTCAGAAGCAGACTGTTCCAGGGTAACTGGGAAGTGGTTGGCAGTGGTCACTTTCTGCCATGTGGACTGGGACAGAGAGCCATTCTGCAACAGATGTGAAGCTGAGGCAGATTCAGAAAGATGCGCAGAGACATGAGACTCTCCAAAAGAGGATTCTCTGGGTTCTTTAAAGGACTCCAGTTTCTAGTTCCATTCCTGAGGTCTGGCTGCATCCTTGTCCTGAGATTCTGGGGTCCTTCCAATAAGATTTCTTTCTGCTTCAGATAGTATTTTGTGTTGGGTTTCTGTTGCTTGCCACCAAAAAGCAAGATCCTGTCATTCTTGCTGGAAAGCTGGACTGCCCTGCTTTGTGACTGTTGTCTGTTGGGACCGAGCCATGTGTCCTTTGAGGAGAGAGGACTGGGTAGCCATCGTCAGGATGTGGCTTCTCATTTGCAGTCTTCATGAAGGTGTTACAAGAACAACCCATGGTCAAATACAGCAGAAAGCTGCCTGGAAACCACAGGGCCAGGGTGTAACTCTATTCTGTGAAGTCCTTTTTGCATATTGCCGGTTGCTTGAGACTACTGAGGTCAGATAATCATGGGCCTTGCTGAATGACAGCTGCCAAATTATCTACTACACTGTTTCAAAGCTATCAATTATCCCCCTGCTCTCTTGAATCTTCAACACTTCCCTCTCTATTCGCTCCCTGGATCAGCACTTTTCACTCCCCACCCCCCCAACAGAGTCCATTCTAGACTTCCCCACTCTTTCTTCCTATTATAAGTAAACACCTTGAGGAAGTTGTTCACACTCAGTGACACGCCATAGCAATCAGGTGGTCTTACTCTCTGCTGCAACCGCACTTGGTAAGGCTGTCCGTGACCACCTTATCATGAAATGCAACACAGATGTTTTTCAGGTCTTACCTTACTTGACCTCTCAGGAGCACGTGACACTATGGACCACTCCTGCATTCCCGAAGCACCTTCTTTCTTTGGCTTCTGTGACACTACATGCTTCTGGTTTTCTTTTTGTACGTCTGCTTCCTTCTTTGAAAGTTCCTTTTCTTGTTCTGTACCTTATACGTGTTGGTGTTCCTCGGGTTTGGTGCTAGTCCTAAATCCTCCTCTCTGGTCTGAAACTTCCCTGGAGTAATCTCAACCACTTCTTGTCATTACTGTATATACCGGAATATAATACCAGCTTCCCTCCCCAATAAATCCCTTAGAAGAGAGAGAGTCACCTTATATTCTGACCTTAAAAAAGTCCTTCATATTACTGGATGTTCTCTCAATTATTTCGAACATCAATTCTCTTTGGGGGAATATGCACTAGTGTGAAATAATCTCATTCAGTGTTCATACGGAAGCCCCCTGACAGAATGGGTAAGAAAGGAAATCAGGAAATTTAACACAGATTTATAAATTAATTCCAGGGAAACACCTTCAAATTTGCAAATGTTGGATGTGCTTGTAAACAAGCCCTTAAGAGTCATTATGGAAAAAAATATATAAGTGAATATGGGTATAGGATGAATGATGTAGTGTGATTAGATACTGAAGCCTGGAAAAAAATTCCCAGTGACAATGTCATATATAAAGTCAAAATTTAGGTGGAAGTAAAGATAATCTGTCTTGGGAAACCGTGTCAGAGACTCAAAATGTGACTCTGGTGATGATAAAAACACTGTGAAGAGTTTCTAGAAAATTGTTTTAAAAATTATATTTCATTAATAGTTTAAAGTATGTAAATATAATTAAGTTAATATATTAAACATTATCAGTGTACATCTCTGATCATTTAATCTACATCTCTAAAAGTTCATATATTTAAGCTGGCTACAAAGTTTTATTGCGGGCGGATTTTAATTGGGAAAATGGGGCATGCTCTGTACTCAGAGGCACCTTATATTTAGGCATAGATGGTATATGCTGATGACTCACCTCCAGCCCAATTCTCCCCGCTAAACCCCATACCCAAATAACAAACAGTTTACTGATATTTCTACTTAGATGTCCCTTAGGCACTTTAAATTAAACTTGTCCAAAGTTAAGCTCACATTTCCTCCCATCTGCTCCTCTTCCTAATTCCTCTCTCAGTGAATGTCACCACCTTCATTCCGATGCCCAAGCTGAAATCTGAGTCACACTCGCCTCCAGTCTCCCACACACCTCTGTTGCTTCTATCACCTAAATCTCTCTCTTATCTGCTCACTTCTCTTAACCCCCTCTGCTTTACTCCAGGGCACCACTATCTCCTCCCCAGACTACTGTTAACAAAATCCGAACTGGTTTCATAGGTCTTGTCCCCTTCCAACCTACGCTTCATGAAGCAGCCTGAGTGATCCTTCTTCTTCTTTTTTTTTTTTTAGAAATTAAATTCCTGGGGATAGACCAGAATTATTACAATTTGTATGGGGAGAAGACTTTTTTTTTTTAAGATTTTTATTTATTTATTTGACAGAGAGACAGTGAGAGAGGGAACACAAGCAGGGGGAGTGGGAGAGGGAGAAGCAGGCCTCCTGCTGAACAGGGAGCCCGATGTGGGACTCCATCCCAGGACCCTGGGACCATGACCTGAGCCTAAGGCAGACGCTTAACGACTGAGCCACCCAGGCGCCCCTAGTGATCCTTCTAAAATGCAAATCCAACGTCAATTCTCACTGCAGGATAGCTAACTCCTACCCATCTTCTTCCATTTGGCTCAATTTAGAGACCGACGCTTCTTCCCTAATTCCCCAACCCCACCCTCCCTCTGCCCCCACAAACAATTTAGTCAGGTTAGATGCTCTTACTTTTTCCCACACTCCTTATCTTTCCTCACCATAACATTCTTCACACTTCTTTGTTATAACTCTTTATCTTTCCTGCTAGACAGGGAAACTTGTCTATCTGGCTCACCATTGCGTTCCTTGAACACAGGGCAGAGCATAAGACACAGTGTTTTATAAATGTTAAATGAATGAACAAATAATTTTATCTCAGCACCCACCACAATATCTGGCAAACAAAAGGTCGTCAATAATGTTTGTTGAATTAATACGTTGTTGTGGAACTACAGATATATGGTTAATTAAGCAACGTGTAACGAGCAAAATTAATATTGTGTAGGCTTTGTCCTTAAGGAGCACATATCCTTCTTAATTAGGCTTACTTCAGAGATGGCTCCCTAGAACAGGTGGCTTTGGGAGGAGAAAGGGAGAAATAAAAATTCTTACCTAGTGAAACGTAAAGGGTGAATGTAAAAATGTCAACACCTATGTAGGAGAAAATCTTGTGTCTATGACATGGGTAACTCCTAGTTAAAATTTTCTGTGTCTAGGAAGTGTTCTATACTTGTATCTACTAGTCAGGGGGCTAGCTTTCTTCTTTGCTACCTTGGATACTGGTATTCAGCCAGGGAATTGGCTACAGAATCTAATTACTGCCAGCAATTAAACACTAAAATATATTGCCTCTCTGAAGTTGAAAAATAATCCTTTTACTACAGAGAATAAGATTCTTACCAACTTTTATATTCATTGGCTTTATTAATTTTTCATTTAATTTTTATATCAAAGTACACTTAGAATAAATTTCACAAAAATATTTGGTCTAGTTATTTTTGGCCTGCACTTTGATAACTTATACCAACATACAATGGCCAGTCTGTTTTCTTTGCTCTAAAACTTTCTTTGTGCTCTACTCCTTGAACATGGGCCTCAGGTTCTAACTTAGATGAAAAAAGTGTTAATTTCACGAATGGCTTAATATCTCTCCGTAGATTAATAGTTTAGACTACATAAAATATGTTGATTAGCAGTGTAAATGTGGATTGAAGTATTAGTTGAAAATCTTGCTGGGAGGATGAAAATGCCTAAGAAAATCTCTCAGAGATGCCTTAGTAAAGAGAAGACAGGTTAATGAATTAAAATGCTGATTTTTAAAGAGAATATCTACCTCAGTTACATTGCAACAAGGTGAGGAATCTGAATTCAAGTGTGTGCCTAGGGTTACTTTTCTTGAACTGATACAGAATCTATAACTTTTTATTTGGGGCTCCATCTATTAGTGGCTTATTAGAGTGGGTTTAATTAAAATTGTGATTTAATCACAAGTCAGAAATACATGATTTAGTCACCCTATTTTACAGAAAGTGCTTTAAACTTTTTGACTTAACCCCGATGTACACTGTGGGCTGAGACATTAGTGGCACAGTTCACAAAGTCATATGTGAAAATCACTGATTACTTTATTAGCCACAACTCATATTTCTTCAACTTGGAGATAAATTTAAACTTCATTTTAGAAGTCACATTATACATTTTATAGTTTTACTAAGGAAAAATTTTCAGACTTAGAAAAGATACCTGAAAATTAACATTTGCAAGGCAATTTATAGCTTCCAAAGGGTTTTTCTCATTAATTAGCTCAGAAAACTGAATAATCACATTATTCATGTGATTATTAAAGGTTAATTAAGCAAATACTTGTGAAGTAATTGGGAGGTAATCTATTTCTAATTTAACAGGTCAATCAGGGGTATTTAGGAAATATTTTTGCTGGTTAACAATTCTAACCAAAACAAAAAGATATTTAAATTGTTTCCCTGGTGGAAAACAATAAGCATGTTTGTTCTTTTAGGAGTCAATTGTTTCAAAGAACTGGGATGAGGGTTCCTAATTCCACCGTTTTGATGATCTAAGAGGTTTTATGAGGAGTCTGAGCTCTTCCCTCCTAATGTTAACGCAAGCCTTACATTGCTTATTTTGGCACGTCAGAATAAAAGAAAATAGCTGAAGAAAATAATTACGAGAAGGCACGTAGAGATGTGGAAAGAGAAATAGCCATCTTCTCGTGGGAAGCAACACATTTTGGTTATTCAGAGCAGTGAACAAAAATCCAACTCATATTAACAAGACATGACTCTTGAAGCGCACAACCACACAAAGAGATTTTCTTAAATTTTCCATGGAGGCAGTTTATAAAATTAGCAGTATTCCCATCAGCAGTGTAACTACAAACTGCTTTCCCCCAACTCTGGGGAAGCCTGGGTGCTGCTTCACGATGACCAAGTGTTCAAAATCACATTCCTCTCGCTCCCGGTTTACCGGCGAAAGACGTGATCTCCCGATTTGAGAGAGCGAAGTGCTCCGCAGAGGTATAGGTAAAAGGTTCGCTACAGCCAGAGGATCAGCCCCGGGGAGCCCTGGGGCTCAGCCTCGGCCCCTGCTCGGGCTGGAGGGGTGGACACCGGGCACCTTTGTTTGCGCCCTGCTTCCCTGGACCCGGGCCGAGCGACGCGGGTGGAGGCGCGGGCCCGGCGGTCCGGGCGGGCCCCGGCCCTGTCCCGGGAAGCGCGCGGCGAGGGCGGCCCGGCCTGGAAGCTGGTCAGCGGCGGCGCGGTGGGCCCCCTCCCACGGGAGCCGCGCCAGGTCCCAGCAAGAGCCGGGCGGGATCGCTATTGTTTTTGGCGAGCACATAAAGCCCCGCGCCGACCCTCTGCGCACCCAGGTTTCCTCCCGGAGGCCATTCGGTTTCCTCTGAGGCCCTATATAGAGGCCCTGGGCCCAGGCTGAGGAGAGGTGCGCTCCCGCTCCGGCCTGCCGGACTAGCCTGAGCTCGGAGCGCTTCTCGCCCCAGGTCTCCGCAGCCCGAGGCGTCAGGGGAGGTGAGAAGGGGGTGTGTGGATTTCTCCCTGGGGCTAGGAGCAGGCGGCGGGGGCGCGCGGGGACTAGGGGCTGCGGCGAGCGGGCGGCCGCGGGGAGGAGAAGGAGGATCCGCTTCTCCGGGGTTTCCCTGACGCCAGCAGCAGCGCCCGGCGCGCGCGCCCCGCTCCCGTCCGCGGCTCCGGGGAGAGGGGGGAGGGGAGCGGCCCGCCGCCGCGGCCCGCGAGGCGGCAGCCGGGATTGGAGCGGGGGCGGGCCGCGCACGGAGCCGAGGGGGTGCGGGCGAGGGAGGCGCGCGCTTGCGCGTGCGCGGGTGTGCGCGCTCCGGGCCCCCGCCCCCCACCCCCGCCGCCTGCGGTCTCCGCCCCCCTCGCACTGGTGTGTGGAGCCGGAGTCGGCGGCGGGTGGCGGCGCCTGGAACCTGGAGACCGACCCCCCCCAACCCCGGCCCGGAATGTACTGACTCCCCCCCTCTCTGCTCTTCTCCCCTCTCCGCCCCCCTGCAGGAGGGAGGCGCCCCCGAGTCTCCCCTCCCGCGAGAGGGGCCGCGCGGGCCGGGCCGGGCGGAACAGTGGCGGCGGCGGCCGCGGGAGCCGAGCCTGCAGCGAGGGACCGGCTGAGGCGCGCGGGAGGGAAGGAGGCGAGGGCTCCGCGGCGCTGCCGCTGCCGCCGCCGCCACCGCTGCCGCCGCTCGCGGGGCAGAGATGGCGGCGGAGCGGGGAGCCCGGCGACTCCTCAGCACCTCCTCCTTCTGGCTCTGCTGCCTGCTGCTGCTCGGGCGCCCGGCGCCCGCCGCGGCAGCCAGGAGCGGCTCCCCGCCGCAGTCCCCAGGTAAGCGGGGGGCGCGGGCCCGGGAGGCGCGGGGTGGGGGCGGGGGCGCGGCACCCGCACCCGTACCGGTGGCTGCGGTGTTTTTGTTTAGGATCCTGGAGGAAACGTGCAGGAACTTCTCTGCCTCGGCACCGGTTGCCAAAGAGAAAGGGGGTCGCGCTAGGTGGAGAGTGAAGTAGGCGGGCGGGGACACGGCCGGGGAAGGGGCGGCCGCGGGGGCACGTCGGGGGCTCCCGGGTCTAGTTCTGTGCTTTGTACCCGGAGGCAGGTTCACCCCTCGCCTTCCTCCCCTCCCCCAGGCTCATCCCACTTGTAAGAGTGGGACATTCTTGTGCTCACACAAGCACCAGTAGAGGCCACTACACACCTCATTAAATAAACAATCGCACGGCCAATTCATTAATTTTCAGGAAAGGAAGGGGGAGGGGGGCTTGAACTCCGCATTCCCTGGCTAGGGATTTCCCAGCTGAGGTCCCAGGGGAGCGCTGGCTGGTCTCGAGGGACACATCGTGCGGGGATTGTAGCCCCGAGGCTGCAGAAGAGTGAGGGTGTCTGAGGGGCACAATTGCCCCCTCACAACCGCTGGTGTTGACTTAACGATGAGGGCGACTTGGAGAACCGCTCCAACTGATTATATCTGTTAGTGTTTCCGTTATGAAATGCCTCTCCTTTCCTGGGGATTACAACTCTATTTACAGCCTGGTAACTGCTCTTAACCTAGGGAATTGTCTAAGCATCGGATTTTAAGTACTTTATGTTTCCAGGTGCAATGTATATATTTAGCCTGAAAAACTGTTTTTAGGTGTTATTTTTAAATATCATAGATTATTGAAATTACTTGCACCCCTATTTATTTAAGGGGGCCAAGCCTGCCTGGAGAAGACCTTACAGTGTAGTTGATCGGGACACACTCAGCAGTTGAAGGGCAAATTAACATGCAATCTGTTTAAATTGTTTGACCAAGGTGGTGTATTGTAAAACTTGACAAAACTCTCACCTACTAGTATGAGATCTGAAATTTTTGCATTTGAACGTCATCTGATCAGGCACAGTGGCAGCTTCTAATCGCCAAGCCTTTACTTGTTTTTTGGATTCATACTGAATAATACTTAAAATCACACTGCAAATGTAACAACTGATTAAACTTTCTTTTGATTTTCTTGCAGAGTATTATTAGCTCATGGCTTTTGCCAACGTTAAAAAGCTTTAAACCTGAATACCGATAGGCATTATCTAAACAGCGATATAAACAAGAGTGTTTTAGTATCAAACCTGCACTTGCACACTCAGCCTGTACCTGGGTTAGAATACACATTTTGGGCCTGAAACGTAGGTTTACTGATCCAGCCTTTCTATTCTTGTGGATGGGCAAGAGAAATGTAACTATTTGGGAAAGACAGATTCCTTCCTACTCTTAATTTTATGTGTAATTCATATTATGTATGTTTTAGGTAATTGGTGGAGTTTGTTTAGAATTTTGTCAGTAATTTTGTAAATAAATAAAATAATTTTATTAGGTTAATAAAAGTCATGTAAGCAGTCTCTTAGAAGTGATTGAAACGTATATTTCAACATTGATTCAGTTGATGGGCTTTTATTTTGCGATGATAAGGTGCAGGCATTGCTTAAATGTGTGTCCTGTCTTCATGGAGCTTCCAGTCTGGTGAGTGGGTAGGAAGATAGCCATTAACTACTAATTAAGTAAGTAAGTAAGGTGATAAGCACTAGAAAGTAGAAGAATGGGTTTTGAGAAAGTATACTGCCAGGACCTAACCTAGTCTGGGTGTCAGGGTGTCTGAGAAGTGAGATCCGAAGGGTGAGGAGGACTGGAGGTGGGGAGGCTCACAGCTAGTTAGTGGTATTAGTAGGGACTTGAGTACAGATCTGATTCTTGGCACAAGCCAGCCTGCTTTATTTCTCATTTCTGCAATAAGAAGGGGCTGGTCAGTTCTGTCATAAGCTGCAGAGAGATCGAGGGAATTGAGAACTGAGTAAGTGGCAACTGAAACAAGTGGTCAGTAGATCCCATGTCATTTGTCAGTGGTTTTAATTTTTTATTTTTGAAGAGTGGTAGACTCAAACCTTTCTGCGGGGGATTACAGTGAGTAGGTGGTAGGGGGATGGAGGTATTTGGTAGAAAAGGGAGAAAATTAGGGTGTGGGACAGCGGGATAAATGGAGTGGTTTTCCAATTTAGGGTGACGTTGAGGAGGACAAAGGAGGGAGATGAACTAGTGATAGAAAATGGTCAGCTGTAGAGGGTTGGAAATGATTAGGCACACTGTCTGGTTTTAGGAAGGAAGGAAGGGAAGATTTCTGAAAAGATGGGTAGGGACCTAGGGAAAGAAGTCAGGACAGAGCAGCCTGCCTGTGCGGTGCAAGTCTTCTCTAATCAGAGTGAGGGTTAAGGAATGGTGATGGGGTAGAATTGAAATGCAAGAACGGGAAAGTAGGGAAGTCAGTGTTGAGAGCTCAGTTGAAATCAGTTTGAATTTAAAGTAGACCAGATGAGCTATTTCCACACTTTCTCCAGCAACTTTCTGTACGCCAAGAGCAGAATTAGTGAAGTTTAAATCCAGTATTGGTTGCTTATGAGTTATATGAAATATGTAGAAACCTTTTAAAAAACTTTTACTAGAGTAATCGAATATTCCATTCTTGGTCAGAATGCAAAAATGTGTTTGATGAAATGTCCTACTGGTGGTGAGGCTAACCTTGCTCTAGACTTCAGAGGTGTACTGTAGCTGCATTTCTCCTTTAAGGGAAGAATCCTCTTGTCATCATCCCACATAGGTGACGCTCTCTGTCTGAATCATTTACTTGATGATGTGATTTGTTACCTCACAAGGTGGTCTCTTCCCATTTTGAATAACTTCTGCCCATAAACTTTGCTTTAGGCAGCACATTTAACTTTAATTTTCAACCTTCTCTTCTTGATTTCTTTTTCCTTTTCTCTTGCCTTTTTCGGCATCACTCTGTTAATTCGTCTCTTACTTTTGTGTTCAGTTCGTTATTTGTTACTCAAGTTTTTCTTTTATTCCCTTATGAAATGTTGGCATCAAAGTTGATCTCCTTCTGTCTTGGCTTCAGTTGCTGCATGTAAGCTAATGACTCTCCTAGTCCAGTCTTCTTCACGTGCCATTCAGTAGCTTCACTGAATAGGCCCCTTACTTAACCAAGACCAAAGGTAAACTCATTTTTGCTCCCCTTCCCTCCTCCTTCACTCATCCCCTTTCTCTAGACAATAACAAACCAATTCCTGGCCCTGGGCTTTCACATTTTTGAATGGTTGCATAGACTTGTCTTCCTGCATTACCTGTCTTGGGCATCTTTGTGTGCCATTCACCCAAGTTGAGATCTAGAAGTCATCCTGGACCCTCCCCATTCCCTCATTCCTATAGCCAATACTTCTGTTTGATTTTTACCCTCCCCATTCCCTCATTCCTATAGCCAATACTTCTGTTTGATTTTTACCTCCTAGATATTTCTTGAATCTGAATCTTTTCATCATCATCCCCACCTAGACTAATAATAGTGGCTTTGTAATTCATCTATCTCCACTGTTACCCTCCAGACATCTGTTTTCCTGCTGGAATGAGTTTTCCTATGTCCTTTTCTGAGCATGCCATCCTCCTACTTAAAATCTCCTATTAGTGTTCCACAGCTTGAGTGTTAGAGTCTAAACTCCTTGGCCTGAAGATTGTGAAGCCTTTTGTGTTCTTTACCACTGGCCTCTCCCACCCCGAATTTAAAGCCTCATCTCTTGGCACCTCTAATGTGTACCTGGTGTTCCACCACTTCTGGTTTATTGCAGAGCTTCATGTCCCCATGCCTTTGACAAGCTGTCCTTTCTTCTTCTTTTTTTTTTGTCCTTTCTTCCTGTTAATGCCACTTCCCACCTTGTCTGCTTCTGAAATTCCTATTCATCATTTAGTGAATTTTTTTCTGCTATCCCCCTGCCCAAAGAGAGAGTTGTTATTCTCCGTGTTCTCATAGCTTTAAATCTTGTATTATGTATTTTCTTGTCTCCTCAACTTGTCTGAACCTCTTGAGAATTGGGACTTCTCTTATTTACCTTTTGTATACCTAATGTAGCAGAAGCATCTGGACCAGAGTGGATAACCAGTAAATGTTTGTTGAAGGAATGTTGAATTGCCTTTGTTTTTACCTTTTAGGGCCATATAGCACAAGTCTGATTTCCTTGTATGATGGCCTTTCACGTGTCTAATGACAACATTTGTGTGTGTGCAAGTATGTCACTTTCCCCTCTATTCCTTTAGCCACTCTTCACATTACTTACTTTTCTGGCCCGTTGTGAGTTTGGTCATCCTCCTCTGGATATGCTGCAGTTTTAGTCTTTATTAGTTTTGTCATCTTTGGAAAGATCAATGATTTTACTGAGTCTTCTGTAAACAGAGACTGATGCCCTGCTCTGCTTGCCTAACAGGATGAGGTATAAAAGAATTTGTAGATTTCCAGGCAGAATGTTCAAAGGAGATAAAAAATATTGCTATTCTTAGACTGTATGAAAATTAGTGTGTAATGTGGGATAGTGAAAAAAGACTTGAGGCAGAGGATTTGGGATTTCACCCATGGTCCATACCTGCTCTTCTATCTGTTGAGGGCTATAGGTAACCTTGCTTTTTACCTAACTGGGTTGTCAGAAAAATGAAATATTAAACTGCTTATAAACTGAAAAGTGCTGTATCTTTGTGGAATGGTTTTAACATTTCTCTATGAACTTTTAAAAAATACTGCAATTCTATTAAATTTTTTCAAAGTGTAGATTTTTTTCTGTTGGCTTAATTGATCATTGTTGATTTCTTCTTTATGAGTTTTCTTTACACTAATAAAAAAATACTGGGGTAACATTAATCTCATTATATATGAAGGCTGTAGGCCCTACTTAATAGTCTTTTCCCAAACACTTTATTTTATTTTATTTATTTTATTAGTGACTTCTGTGTGGTTGCAAGGTATTTACCATGTCATTGGTAGGTGTTTTGGCTTCTAGGTAAAATTGTATGAACAATAGGAGAACAAAAGAAATGACCATAGATAAGATCATGTTGACCAGATAGCTCCCTGAGGTAATGAAAAGTCTGGTGTTTATGATTTTTAAAAAATTGGCATTGCCATGGAACACAAGCCAGTGAAAGATACTAAAATATAACTCAAAATTTTGATTCATTTAGAATGAAAATAGTTTTTTGATTAAGAAATTTTGGAAATAGAGACAAAAGTCATTTAGACCCACTGGTATAACTTTGGTATATTTCTTTCTAGTCTCTGTTAATATTACACGTCAGTATTACATAGTAATCATGAAGTATGTACAACTTTATATGTAGATGTTTTAACGTTATGCTAGCTTTTGGTTGCTATATTATATTTAAATAATTTTATTTTTAAAATTTATTTAAAAATATGTATATATATTTTTGAAGTAAGACAACATAGAAGTAAAGTATCACTTCTACCAACAAATATCTTTTTTACCTATAAATAACCACTTCTGGTATTTTTTTCTCCTGCATTTACATATGTATGTATAGTTGTATTTTTTACACATAAGCAGGAACATACTACCTATTGCTTTTCAACTTGATTTTTTTTTTAAACAGTGTGTTGGAGATCTTTCCAGTATGTATAGATTTTCCTATAACCATTATTGAAAATGTCTGTATAATATTGCAGTGAATGAATATGGCATTAATAGCAAGCAGTAAAAGTAGTATTTATTGAACACTCACTGAACTCTAGGCACTATGCCAAGCTCTTTTACGTGCATTAATTCTTTCTTTCACCTTGTGAGGAAGATGGTAACATCCCCCCATTCTACAGATGAGGTAACTGAGTCTCAAATATTAAGTGACCAAAGGTCCCATAGCTCTCCTGTGGAGAAGTTGTCATTTGAATCCAGGTCTTTCCAGCTCCAAAGCTTATGCTCTTTATGATACTGCATACTGCTTCTAATTATTTATTCTCCCGTTATGGATGCTGAAGTTGTTTTTAGTATTTTGCTATAATAAAAAATGCTGTCATGAACATCTTCTGCATATGGTGTTTCCCTTCTGTTTTTTGGATCCCCACATATGGAATTATTGGTGAAAAGATAGTTTTTGTGTGTATATGAGAGTCAGGTTTCCATTTATTATAGAAGAGTATGATATCATCAAGAATAATACCATTTACTAGTACTTCTACAACTTTTTCGAGGTATATTCACCTTTAATTGTGAACATTGAGTACTTCAGTCCATTATTTTAAAATGCAGGTCCTATAGCTTCTCTGTTTCATCTGTTAACTGCAGGGGTTAATTACCTAATTAATAGGTAATCTCAAAGGTCCCTTCTCCCTTTAAGTTTCTATAACTCTGAAGTCTATAAAATTGAGTCGTGGATATCTGAATGACCTCTATTCAGTTCTTGTGTTTGAACACTGATCATTTCTGTTCTCGGATGCAAGAATTAACCTTTTGTCATTCTCTAGAGCTCCAGTTATGGTACATCTTTTTTTTCTGACATGAAGTTGGATATGATTAGGGAAATCTTTTAAGTTGCCTGTAAACAGGATTGTGTATGATTTGGTATAAAAATAGCTTCATGGCTGATTTCAAGAAATAAAGATTTAAGTGTTAGGAAATTGTGAGATACTTTAAGTTGCAGGATTACTTGAAATATTAGATGCTTACTCTTAGGCTTTATACGTGATATAAAGTAAATTGCCCAGGTTATAGATCTGGCTGAAATGAGCAGGTTGTGATTCCTTCATGTAAAGAAAGGAGAGAGAGAGAGAGAGGTAGTAGTTATATGTTTAAGGAAATCAGTATGTGAATTCTTCTTGAAAGGAGTTAGCTGTTGGGCAGTCTGAAAGTCAAATATGTTTTTTTTTTGCTTTTCCTCTTAAAAAAAACCATGAAAATAACCTTCTTTAAAATTGTTTCATAGCAAGAATTTTAAAATTTAATTTTCCAGTCAGTTTATCTATAGCCAAAACTAAACATTTAGGTAATGTTGGCTAGTTGCAAACATTTTATCGATGGCTAATTGTGCACAAAGCTATACACTGTGGAGATACTAAGATGAACTGGACGTGGTTTCTATCCTTAGGAAGCCTTGGTCTAATAGCAGAGATAAGACATCCTCACAGATAATAGATAACTTGATTTGGATGGAGGAAGTGTTATTACTGCTGTAGGTGGATAAACAAATTCTGGAATCACTGTGTTCCTGTTAATCAAGTAATAGTTCTGCTTTCTCTTATAATTTTGGTTCATAGCTTTCAAGTAGTCCTAACCTAGTTTTAGCAAGTCAGTAGACTAGAAGTCTCGAGGAGGTTATTTTTCATTTCTTCTAAGCGAAATGGTCACTGGAATGTTTGAATATATGAGAATTCTAATAATGGAACCATCTGGGGGGTGCAACTTCTTCTGTGTCTTTGGGAAATGTGGAGATTGATTATACTGGTTTTCAGAATTTATTATTGGTCAGTAATAGCCAGTAAAACTTGGTGATGAGTCCTGAGCAGAGTGAATTTTTAACATGATAGTACATGGAAACTGGATACAGAATATTTGTTTTTCAGATGTAGAGTAAGTGAAAAAAAAAAAAAATCACCTGGAGGCGCCTGAGTGGCTCAGTCGGGTGAGCATCTGCCTTTGGCTCAGGTTGTGATCCCAGGATCCAGAGATCAAGCCCTGTATTGGCCTTCCTGCTCATCAGGGAGCCTGCTTCTCCCTCTCCCTTTGCCCCTCTTCCTGCTTGTGCGCGCCTTCTCACTCTCTCTCTTTCTCTCAAATAAATAAATAAGACCTTTAAAAAAATCACCCTGATATATTTTGTTATAGAAGGTCTATATTAAGTTAAGATGATATCATTATAATTTATAAGTTTAGGGACAGAATCACAAATTATGTTTTATTGATAACTATTCATAGCATAACTTTTAATGCAGCAGCTAAAATTTAAGGGATTTTTTTGGTTAATTCTTCAAAGCATTTGAAGTTTGAGGTGGGGTTATTGTTTTAAATTTATGTAGTGTTAATATCCAAGAGATTGTTACACTTCTTATGGCAATAACCCCTTTATTAATAGCCACCTCACCTACATAGAGTTCAACCATATGGACCCTTACCTCTAGAATATAACTGAAGACTAGAGAATAAGAGAAATACGTTTTCAAAGTCCATGCATCAAAGTAAGTAAGTTTCTCAGAGTCCCAAAGGTTCTGTTTAGAGCCTATTTATCTTTAATTCATGTGGATTTCTAACAGATTGTACTGTCTGATTTCTAAGCCCATTGCTGATCATAAGTGGGTAGAGGCTCTCTTGGGAATGCCCCCTAACGACAGCAAGTTGTGACCTCGTAAGGAAGGAGATTTAAAATAAACGTAAGAATGCAAAGGTCTTCCCTTAAGCAGAAAAAATTGCCTCAGCCATGTTGAAGAAAGTTTCTTTCCCTCTCCATCACTGCTAATGGATCTTGCCTGCCCCTTGCCCTTTCTTTTCTCTTTATACTATAGATACAGTTACTGTTTGGGAGATCTGTCTAAACTTCGAGATCTCTGGAGTTTCATCTCACCTCAAAATAGTATGGGCCAGGTTGACACCTGAGGTGGAGAACAGGAAATGTGATAGGAAGAGAGGTGAGGTGGCAGGGCATGGCTCCTTCTCTGCTAGTGCCGACCCCACTGGCCATGGAATTTATCTTTTTTAGCAGCATCTCTAACCCTGATTGCTAAAATATGTACTGCATTTGAATTTTTAATTTTTGGGTGAAGTTAATTGTTGCCTTGAAATGAAAAACATAAAACTTCAAACAATATGTAAAATAAAAAGTGAAATCATATACTATTTCAGCCTTCTCCCCAGGGATAATCACTTTTAATAGCTATGGACTTTTTTAAAAAAGATTTTATTTAATTATTTGAGAGCTGGGGGGAGGGACAGCGGGAGAGGGACAAACCAGCTCCCGGCTGAGCAGGGAGCCTGACAACGCAGGGCTCCATCCCAGCACTCTGCGACCGTGACCTGAACAGAAGGCGGACACTTAACCAATTGAGCCACCCAGGTGTCGTGGAATTTCTGTTTTATATGTACAGTTAAATATTTTAAATATATAATACATATATAACAATGCATGTATAAACAAATATATATAAATATATATTTAAAATTGGGTTGTGCTGTGCATACTGTCTTCCAGCTTGTTTTAAAGACATCTTTCCGTATGAGTACGTAGAAATTTATCACAGCTGTTTTGATAGCCATATGGTATTTTATAGATGTATCATACTTAATTTAACCCGTTCCAGTTTGATGCTCCCAATTTTTTTTATTGCAAACATATGCAGTGAACCCATTTTTACAAATATCTTTGTGTACATGTTCAAAAATACCATAGAATAAGTTTGTAGATGTGGAATTGTAGGGTAAAAGAGCATGTGTGTTAAAATGTTTGATAGTTATTTCCAAATTGTTCTCCAAAAGGCTGATTTACTATCAACAGCAAGTGAGAGAGTGCCTGTTTCCCCACACCTTTGCCAACATAGTGGTTATTTTCAGTCTTCTGAGTCTTGCCAGTTTGATAGACAAAAAAAGTATATCTCTTCAAATTTTATATTTTAAAATTGTTAATGGAGTTGAGCATCTTTTCAGATTTTTATTGATGGTTTTTTTCTGAGAATTGTCTGTTCAGGTCTTTTGTTCATATTCTATATTCATTCTTGAGTCTTAGGTTCATTTATAAATATTAATTAAACAATACATAATTAAGAATAGGAACAATTTTAAATTTTATAATTGTCAAAACTCCCATGGTTGCTTGAGATTTTTAACTTAATGAGAAGTGAACTGAGTAATTGAGTCAGTCTGCTTATCTGACTTCTGCTCACCACTGCTTGTGTTCGCTTGATACGGATTCATAAGCTTTCAAGCTGTTCTATTTCGAAGGAAAATAAGTATTTTATTCATTGTTTTGCTGAAGAATAGGAATTGAAGCAGGTCCAATACCTCTTTTAAGACAGGATGAGAAACTTTGGTTTAGAGTGAGTAAGTTCAGCTATTCAAATACTCGAATGCCAGTTTGGCTCAAGGCACTTTTAAGTGGTCTCAAGTGGAAAATGGATGAAGAATGTAGCAGAAGAGACAAGTTCAAGGGACAAGAGATTATTTTCATTCTGGACACCTTGAGTCTGAGATGCCAGCAGAACATTTCTGTAAAGGCATTATAGAATTAGGCTCAGGTGAGAAGTCCGGCTAGCTCTCTTGGCTGGAAATATAGGTTCAGGAATTATCTGGATAGAGGTTTGCCGTTAGGGTAGATCATATCACTGAGGAAGGAGAAAGGAGAGAGAGGGCAAAGACTCGAGCATACACCCATAGTTGGGTGTCCAAAGGAAGGGAAATATTACCCTGTCTGCAGAAGAAAAGTACCTAGAGTCAGAGATATGTAACATAATAAAGTTCACTCCGCCTATGGATATCTTCTTCACAAACCTCCATATGAATAAATGGGATAGTGCCAGAGTAATATTGGTTCCTTTCACTTACCCCTACATGCATGGTGTGGCCCTAGGTTAGAGTGCTAGGGAGGGAAAGGGGAGGCTTACCAAGACAATTCTGAACAACTTTAAATAAAACACACACACACACACACACACTCACTCACTCACCATCCTGCTGGACTGAGGTACGAGATGAATGAGTAAATATGTGCCCATGCTTAGAACAGAGCCTGGTTTATCTTAATGACTCATTAAATGTAAACTGTTGTTATTGTTGTTGTTATTTTATAAGTGATGAAGAGCCTAGCTAAAAATACATGAAAGTTAACTAGTGCTTATATAATTTGTTTTATATTTTTTCTTGATGGCTGTGTATAATTAGATTGTTAAATGAGGGTGCATATGTTGAGAAGGATAAGGATTTGTTTAGTTTGGAGTATTTGGTTAAATTTCTTAGAGGAGGTAGGACTTGACCTGGTTTTGAAGGCATGAGGACGCTTTTTAGATGGATAGGGGTTTTTTTGACAAGGAGGATGAAGGAAGAGTAATAGGAGTTGAGGCAGAGGAAAGGCAAAATCAATTGAAATGTTCTTGATCAGTGACTCATTTCTTGAAAAGTTCATTTTTTTATTCTTAAGTTTATCATTTGTTATGAAGTGGAAAGGTGATTATTAGATGATGAAATCATAGGCCAGATTATCTTTTAAAGATTGCAGTGCTAAAGAAGAAACTGGAGACGGTGCTTGTTTCAGTTTTTAATGCCTGAAAATGATATGGATATCATTCCATATCTGCTTTTTAAGACTTCATTTATTTCCTGCTAGATGTTGTGGGCGTCTTTTATGAAACACTGATTTCTCTGGAGTTAATTCAAAGTCGCAGAAAGAAGCTTTGGGATAATGTGTCTTGTGAAGTTCTGAGGAGTTAATTTTTGCCACTCTCTGAAGAAATCTTTGCTTTTTAAAAAATTTTATGACAGTTTTGTGGAAGAGTGAACTTCTTTCTTCAGAGTAGCTGTAGTTAAGTAAAGATTTTGCAGCTTCAGAATTAGTCATATTTGTCAGTCTTTAAAATTTGTGGGTAAGAAATATCAGATAACATTGTGGGTACTAACTTGGTAGTTAGTTCCATTTTGTTCACACTTAAGTTTTAAAAATTTGCCTCTGCTCGTGCATAATAATTTGACCTTGATATAAAATTCCTGTGTCACAGTCTTTTTCTTTCAAAACTCACTGGACAGTTCTCCCTGTAACCCCCACATTTAATGTTGTACATAGTATTAATATCTACTATATCTTTTTAATTTTTTAATATGTAAATTTGTAAAATTATTTTTTTTAGTGTTGTGGACTTTGAGATACAGAATTTTTACCAGAATATGACAAGGTGGGACTTTATTAATTGATTTTTTTTCAACCTGGTACAGTGGAGCTGCATTTTAGTTAGGCATTAGATTTGAAGTCCACAAGTAATATGAAAACTGCATATTATCTTATTTCCCTTCAACATACCTTAGAAAAGTCCCACATTGGAGGCTGATACTTCATCTTTCAATATGTTGGGCATAGATGGCTTTTCCTTTTAGTGTTGGAACAGATTATTTCTTTTGTTAAGTACTGAATGAAGGGGACAATTTGCATTTATATTGTTCAAAAACATTTTTTTTAAAAACTCTGGAATTGTCGTGTGATGAGATGCTCACACTCGGAGCTGAGCTCAATTGGGAGAACAAGTTCATGTCTCAGATTGCGTGCTTATACTGAATGGCAGGGAGAATGGCTTGTTCTATGTAAATTGTTTCACATTTTCTCTCTAATATATAGTTGAATTCTTCTAACTTAAATGTCTGTATGATGTGACTTCTCTATTTAGTGAGTCTTTTTGTTCTGAAGGCACGTGTCTGTGTTAGGGTAGGACAATTTTCTTTTATTTATTACCTATACTCTGTTTTCTTTTTCTGGAATTCCAGAGATACTTGCTTTCTTGTCTATTTCCTCTATGACACTCTATTTCTCCTTTTTTGTGTGTCAACTAAGACTATATTATTAGATGCATACAGATTTGGAATTTTATTTTTCTGGTGAATGGACTCACCATTATCTCTAGTCATGCTATTTACCTTAAGTCTACTTTTTCTGATACTAATATAGCTCTACCCACTGACTTTTGGTTAGTGTTTAAGTGTTTGCATCCTTTTATTTTCAGCCTTTTGTAATCTTATGTTGCTTATGTAGCATATCATTAGGTTCTCTTTTTTGTTTAGTCTGACAGTTTTTGTCCTTTTACTAGAGTGTTCAGTCTATTTACATTTAATGATATATTAATGATATATTTGGCTGGTATATATGGCTTTAAATCTTCCATTTTATTACTATTTTTTTTGCCTGTTCTGTGTTCTCCTTTCTCTTTTCTTGCCTTCTTTTGATTATTTTCAGTTGTGCAGTTTTTCTCTCTTCTAGCTTACCAGGTATATATTCTTTGGCTATTCATTTAATGGTTCCTACATGCATCTTTGACTTCTTTTACCTTTTATTGGACAATGCAAGGCCTTTTAGAATACCTTAATTCAATTTGTCCTCCTCTGGTTTCTGTTATTCTTGTTAATGTATTTTAATTCTTTTTATGTTTAAGATTTATAAGACATTATTATTTTATAAGTCATTATTCATTTAGATTTACCCATATATTTACTTTCTTAGTGCTTTCCATTTCCTTCTGCATCTCTGAGCTTCTGTCTGGGATCATTTCTTAGGCCTGGAGAATATCCTTTAGTATTTAGTTAGTAGTTATGTCTGTTGAAGGTGAATTCACTCAGATTTTGTCTGTTTGAAAACATCTTTATTTCACCTTCAATTTTTTTGGCAGGGGATGGGAGACAGTGGGTGTAGAATTGTAGTATATAGTTTTTTCTTTAAATATGCCATTCCATTGTCGGCTGTGCTCCGTCATTTCTAATGAGAAGTCAGCCAGTCTTAATTTCCTCTTTTGTAGATAATGTGCTTCTCTCCCTCCTTCCCTCTTTGATCACTTTTAAGATTTGCTCTTTATGGTTTTCAGAAATGTGACTGTGTGTGATGTGCTTAGTTGTGATTTTCTTTGTATTTATCCTGCTTGTTGAGCTTCTTGTATCTGTGGGATGATCACTTTCGTCAGTTTTGAAAAGTTCTTGGCCATTATCTCTTCAAATATTTCTTCTTCCCCACTGGAGAAGTTCACTTATGTCTTTGAAACCTCATCACACTGATGCGATCAGAAGGACTATGGGTTTTTGTAGCTTATCTGCCCTGTTTGGGTTGTTAGGTTAAGAGCTACAGTCTCTTGTGACTTTCTACATTCTAACCAGAGGCAGCACTCCTTTTATTGATTTTATATCATTCAGTTACAGAATTTCCATTCAGTTTTCTTCCATAGTATCTAGGTTCCTGCTGAAATTCTCCATCTTGTATCTTTATTCTTTTAACCCATTCTGTCATATGTGTTTCCATGAAGGTTTGCTTTTATGTCTGTTATTTCTTCTGATTTGGGAGTTGCTTTGTCTTTTTATGTGCCTGTTTGCGATTGAGGGACAGGAATTGTGGTATGAAAAATTATAGAAATAGTCTGAACGATGCTCTCTTCTTCCAGAAACGATTTACCATTGCTTCTCTTCTGGTAATGTGGTTATACTAGAGACATAACAATCTCAGATCACTTTAACCCATTCAGGGATGGATTTAAGATGATTTAAAGTTGGGCTTCAGACCCTATGAGTTGAAATGTTTTAGGTTTACCTTTACTTCTTGGATGTAGCCCTTTGAGGTCCTGATCCACAGCTTAAGGGGTTCACCCTCCTCCTTGGCAGGCCTTCATCTCATTTTTGTCCCCTCAGGGCTTGAGTTTGTCAGAAGCTAAACTCATCTTCTCAGGCTCTTCAGCAGTAGTGGCCTTTAGAATCTGTAGATACCTCTAGACAAGAAGCAGCTTCAAGATTTTCTCATTTTCCTGGTATTGGTCCCTTAATTCCTCATCCCTTTGATTGCCTTCACACAGATATTTTGTATTTTGTCTATTTTTTTTTCAGTTGTTCCAGTGGAAGATTTAGTCTGAAGCACCTAATCTGTCTTTCCTGGGAGTTGAACTCTCACACTCACCTTTCATCTTTTCTCTTATTTGTGTTTTGTGAGAAATATTCAAACTTGTCTGTTTTTTTGTCATGTTCAGTCTGCAATTTATTGCCCCTATTGTATTTTTTTCTTAAAAATGATTCATTTGGGCGCCTGGGTGGCTCGGTTGTTAAGCGTCTGCCTTCGGCTCAGGTCATGATCCTGCGGTCCTGGGATCGAGCCCCCTGCTCATTGGGGAGGCTGTTTCTCCCTCTCCTTCTCCCCCTGCTTGTGTTCTCTCTCTAGCTGTGTCTCTCTGTCAAATAAATAAATAAAATCTAAAAGAAAAAAAAAAAAGATTCAGTTGTTTTGTGGCTGAAAGCAGTCTTCCCTTATTTCAGGTTGTTCTCTCTTCATATACACAGTATTCTCTTACACTTGGGAATTCTAATGATATTTTGAAGTTTGTTCTCCTCAGGGAATGTTCCAGGGCAAAAATTTGCTCCAGTTAATAGAACAGTCACTCCTTTAGCTTCTGGGTCTTTTCAGGTATCCATTGATCATCATTGTGATGATGGGGTGGTGTCTAAATGTGCTCAGTATTGCTGGTAGAGATGGACTCTTTTGAACTTGTGTGGGTTCCTGTTCTAACGTTTCAGGCCAGATGAAAAAATGGAAAATTTTAGATTTGCAGTAATTTTACCTTGCTAGATCATTGGTTTGCCAATTTGCAGAGATTAGAGGCAAAGTATAGTCAGGCAGCTCTGAAGCAGGGAGGTTTACTGAGAAAGCATTTGTTTTCAATGCAGAAATAAAATTTACAATTCAACGTTGACAGTTGGTTGTGGGGTTAGCAGTAGTGCCTCTTCTCTTTTTGCCCCACCCCTAAAGTTTACCTAGCACATTATCTGCAATATGAATGCTTTGTCGGCCTTTTTCCTTGGAGGCGTCGTAGTCCATTTATGTTTGGTACTCTTCTGTGATTTTCAGTGGGCTACAGATTTTTTTCCCCAGGTGTTTTGTTCTTTTAAACAGAACTTACTCCTTTGGTTATTTAAGTGGACATTGGGGTGGAATGTCACGTGGGCATTGGTTAAATTTAGGGGCTCAGTTTTGCCATCTTGAATTGATAATCTGCACTTCACTTGGCTTAATTTGGTGTCTGACCCAATTAAAAAAATAGTTGTATTATTTTCTTTTTACTTTTATGTACATATAGGTTATAATTATGCAATTCCTGAAGGACTCTAATAGACTAACTTTTATCTGATAGGTATTTTTTGATAGAATGGGGCATTTTTTTATTGTACATTTTTGCAAATGCTGACTTTGTTCCCAGGGCTGTGCCAGGTTTTGGGATTTCAGACATGGGCAGGTCTCTTAATCTTATGTACCTATTCCTGAGGCAGAGATACCTTTCTCTCAGGGCAGCCTCAGAGACTTTGGGAGAATGAGAACACCAATGTTAATTTAAAATTTTGATTTTTTTTAACCCATTAGTTACATTGTTGAATATAAATGAGTATTTATAAAGATGCTGATAATAATTTTTATGTAGAAAATATTCCGGTAAAATCTCACAATTTTGGTTTTGTTACCTGTTTTTTATATATATGATAAATTTCAGTTTATTCTCTGACCAGGTGATCATATATTATCAACAATCAGGGGCTTATGTTATATATGTGATTGAATTTACTCATTTGTTACACATATATGGGAAGTAGGAGGGCATGGCTTTTTTTTTTTTTTAAATAAGGAATCCAATTCAGAATTTAAAGGTAGGACATGAAACAGAAAAGTAGAAGCATTATATATTCATTATGTACCTTTTTACTTAGGGAAAGAATTAGGAATTTGTTTTAGCCTTAAATCTAGAGTTTGCCAGTCTGGAAACCATGTTTTGGAAGTAGTTTGATAGATTGGATATAGAAGGAATTAGGAAAAGCAGGCAGTTGGGACCAAAAGGTGGATTGGAAAAGAAAATGGCTAGCTTCATTGTGCTGTTTCAAGAAGAATAATGTTAGTTCTGTTGTAGATATAAAATACACTGTAAGGCGAGTGGGCTATATTCATTTTACATCCAACAAGGATAGTACAATTTAGGGAAAGCTATTAAATTGAGTCTTCCTGACCAATGCTTTGTCATGATAGGAATTAATTTTCTTTATATGTTGTTCATCTTAGGCTAAATACATTATTTATGTATGTAATCTTATAAATTTGATATGACAAAGTACACTTGCTGCCAGGTTTTCAGTTTCTAATGCAGTGGCTTTCACACTTGTTCAAGTGTTAGAACATCTGGAAGTAGTGGATGCTTTGTGAGATGTTGTAAACTGTTAATACCTTTAATTACATTAAGCAAATGAAGTATAATTTTGTAAGTTGTAAATATAACTTATATGAATGCAGTTCAGCTCAGTAGTTCAGTTCAGGAAATATTTAGTGAACATTTGTTGTGTACCACAACACAGGATAATTTCATGATGAAAACGAATCATGGAATAGGTAGAAGAAAATAGAAGTGAGGTTTCCCCCCTCCCCCAAACATCAGTGGTTTATAGTATCTTTTAATAAGTTTGAGATCTTCACAGGGGCTGGTTGCTTCAGCCAGTGGCAGTGTGACTGAGTGATTCCTAAAGTGTAGTCACTACTTTCAGGGCATCATTATCTACTGAGATAAAATTTGTGGTTTGGGACCCTGGGAATCTGCATTTTAAGAAGCATCTGAGTGGTTTCTTATTCACAAAGCTTGAGAAATATTTTCTAAATCTGACTGAGGAAAAACTCAGAATACTGCTTCTGAATTTAAAAGGAATAGAATCTTAAGATGAACTTTCTCCCCAAGGAAAAATATAATGCATACGATGGGGTAGTTGCTATTTATTCATTTGTATTTAAGAAATGTCGTTTTATAGCTAAGAGCATTTGGAATATTGAAAAAGAATTCCATTTCTCAGGAAGTCTTTTAGTTGTTTTTTCATGGAAATAAACCATATTATAATGACTTTTAATGGTTTTTCAACTATAAAATGTCATTAGAATTTGGACTGCATTCCATTAACATAATATCTGGAAGATTCAGAATTATAATTCATTTTTTTAGAGGGGGGTGGGGGCAAAAGAGAGTGAGAATCTTAAGCAGATTCCCAGCTAAGCATGGAGCCTTATGCGGGCTTGCTCTGACGACCCTGAGATCATGACCTGAGCCAAAATCTAGAGTTGGATGCTTAACTGACTGAGCCACCCAGGTGCCCCAAAATTGTAATACATTTTTTGAAGTTTTAGTTTTGCTTTATTGATTGCTTCAGCTTTTGGTAGCAGGAACACAAGTGAAAAGTTAAACTGAAAGTCTTATGTCCATGAACTTTAAAACATTCTTTTCCCAAAACAGTGAAATTCAGACTAATACACTCAGTAAAGTTTTATCAGTACCTGCTGTGTGCCAAGCTCTATATCGAGGCCATGCGGATGATTAACACTTAAACCCTGTCCTGGTTAAGTTCACACTCTAGTGGGAATAAGATAGGAAAGGATTTGTGCTTTGCCTGACTGTAAGGAATTTGAAACTTCAGTAAAAGGTAATTAAATAATCTAACCATTATAATACATGCAAGGAAAAAAAAAGTGTGTTGATGTGTGTGGAGGTGGTGATAGTCATGGTGGTGCCCCACATTTAGGCTGTTACAGGAACCCAGGTAGTGTACAGAGAAAACCAGGATTAAGATGATGGAGGTGGAGAAAAGTTTGTGGACTAGGAAGATATTTAGGTGATAAAGTGGAACTTGGTGATGGGTTGGACCTTGTGGTAAGAGACATGTCCAGGATGGTTCCTAAGGTTCTTTAGGGCTTATGTAGCGGTATGGATGGTGATATTTTGGGAAAGAAATAAGTTTTGGGGGGCAAAAAGAGCATGAGTTTAATTTTGGACTTAGTGAATTTAATACACCTTAGAGTTATCCAGGGGGCTGTTGGTTCCAATCTGGAACATAGCAGAAGACGGGGGCTCTAGATTTGTGTCATCTGCTCAGAGTGTGGTTGAGTTGAGAGGGATGGGCTGTTACACAATGAAGAGGAGTGAGTGGAGAAATAGGGAAGCCAAAGGAGGGTCGTTTCATAGAAGTCAAGAAGGGAGTCTCAATTTTGCTGGAAGAGGACGGTATCTTTTGCATTTGGCTGTCCACGGGTCATTGGAGGCCTTACCAAGAGCTTTAAGTAGAATGTGGAAGCAGTTCGAGGGATAAGTGGGAAGGGAGGAAATGGAGACTATAGAAAGTTCCAGAAATTTAGCTGTGAAGGGGGACAACTACATGTAGTGGTTGAGGCCTAATAAGAATGAGGTGTGTGTTTAGTGGGCAGGGTTCTTGAGCATATTTAAAAGGCAATGGAAGACTGAGGAGAGTAGTTTGAATATACAAGGAAAATGATGAAATAATCAGTAGTGTAAGTGTCCTGGGGAATACGGGGTTTGTTCTGAGCACAAATAGAAAGATTGGGATTAGATCAGAGAGGAGGAGTGATAAGGCCACTCTAACTGGAGGGAAGGAACATGAGAATAGGTGAATATTCTTAGTAAGGAAGCAGGCCTTTCTGTTGTGCATGAAGAGGATTGGTAAGTAAGAAATAGTTTCCAGGAGAGTTGGGGAGTTAGTTGATCAGAAAGGCAGGGTTATCAATACTTTTGTTTAAAATAATTTTTATTGTTTTGTTAATCACCATACATTACATCATTAGTTCTTGATGTAGTGTTCCGTGATTCATTGTTTGTGCATAACACCCGGTGCTCCACGCAGAACGTGCCCTCTTTAATACCCATCACCAGGCTAACCCATCCCCCCACCCCCTCCCCTCTAGAACCCTCAGTTTGTTTTTCAGAGTCCATCGTCTCTCATGGTTCGTCTCCCCCTCCGACTTAACTCCCCTTCATTCTTCCCCTCCTGCTATCTTCTTCTTCTTTTTTATCAATACTTTTTTAAAGTATATGAGAATATAGGAGACTAAAAGATTTAACAAGATTTTAAATTCTATGGGGATAGCATTGTTTTCTGTGCCTTTTTCCCCCCTCATTTGCTGGGTGTCCATGAGCATCTTGGCAATAGTAGGTTCTCAGTAAATGTTTACCTTAAACTAGAATCTTAAATGAAAAATGCATAAACTAACTACTCTTGACTGACAGTGATAGAATTAATAAGTGAAAGAAGTCTCTTCCTATAACAGTGTTTAATACACCATTTCAACAAACTTCTCCCTGCAGCCTACTAAGCTTTTCTCTTGAATTAAGAACCTGATTTACACTGCAGATTTTGCTCATTTGAGGACTCAGTCCATGTGTAAACAGATGAAGGAAACGGCTCAGGCGTAGTTAAGATACGTTGTAAGTGCGGTCAGAATTTCTCCTCGGACATCCATCTCTAAAAACCTGTTGTGTCTAAAAGTGGGAACTTTTATAACCAATTCCCAGTTATCCAGGGGCTAATTAACTATTTTATTTGTCTGAAGATTAGGCAATCCCTTTGCTTCTTGCTCTCATCTAACCTAACCTTCTGTTTGGCCGTTTTGTTACTCTAAACTCATGAGTAAGATAGGGAGAAGAAAAACAGAGAATGTAGATAAATTAATGGCTAAAATGAAGTGCTCTTTGGCTTGTTAGTTTTTCTTGTGCCTTATTGCTGTGGTTCATTGGAAGCTGTCAGAAATGACTGTAATATTCAGTGTAATAAAATGGGTTTTCAATGTGTCAGGAAACCCTCATGTTATTTAGATTATAAAGACAGTTAGTGGTTCCAGGCAGACAATTATTTTCTTATGTTTGAAGCAGTACTAGGCATATGGCCCTTTCTGGGGGGGAGTAGCCCTTTTCTCTGTGTCACTTTCACACTGTCCCCTTTCCGTTAGTCTTTTCCATGGCCCCAGGCATCCTCAGGCTCCTTTGTCTTGTCATTGCTTATCCTCCTTGCTTTGCAAGCACATGAAATGCTGGCATCTAGCGACCTGGGCAAACTACAGCTGAGGTCAGAAGGGTGCAGAGGTCAGATGGAGGGACTCAAATTATGATCACTAGACCATGGCTCTCTAGCTAAGCGCCACAGGTCTTATCTCTGTATCCTCAGGACCTAATGCAACAGTACTTGGCATATAATTTTTCCAGAAATATTTATTTTTGAATGAAGAACTTTAGAAATTCCAGAGTCACAGGAGGAATCATTTATCTTTCTGCTTTTATAGATGAGAAAATTGAGGCTTAGATTCAGTAGCAGTATTTACATTCCTGTGACATGGATAATTATACTTTAGACCATACATAGAGGTAAGTGAATATGAGATACAGCCCCAGCCTTTTAGGAATCCCAAGTTAAGTAGAAAGTCAAGCAGCCATTTATCCTAGCAGAGTTTTTCGGTTTTGGGTTGTTGTTTTTTTTTGTTTTGTTTTGTTTTTTGTTTTTCTTTCTCAGGGTGGCGGTGGTTTGTGGTGGTGTTTGTTTTGTTTTATTTTGTTTTTGGTGCCTGTATTTGCTGGATACTATTATGGCAGGTACAGAGTTTCTTAAGACATAGCTTTGCCGTAAAGGAACTTGTCTAATGTAACTGAGATAACATAAGAATCCATATTTCTCAAAGCAGTATATGATTAAATACCAAATGAGTGGCCCACTTTTATATATGCCAACTTCATAAAATGAAAAAAAAGCTAATGATCCATCATCGGGAAGACATGCATCTTTTGTTACTTTTCTAGAAGTGGGAACAGATTTGAGTTGGGAGAACGCTATATCTGGAAGTAACTATTGGTGATTTTTGCCCACTTGATAGAGATGAGGGGAAGGTGTTTCTTAGTGTAAACTGTCCGTGAGGAGATTGAGCCAGTTGATGGCTTCTCTTGTGCCATATGATGCCTTGTCGGCAGCTGAGGAATTCATTTAGCCGGTTCAAGTAAGTTGCATAGTGCTGACCTGTTGTAAAATTATTTCATCTATGTGTGTGTGCATTTGTGAGAACTCATAAATCCTAGAATTTTTTTTTTTTTTAACTGGAAGGGGACCTTTAAGATTATCTTCCCTTCTCTCTGGTCCGGAGAGTTTGCATCACTTGATTAGGTCACACGTTACCTGAGTTGTAAGTGGCACAAGGACATGTCCTCTTGTTAAGTTGTAGCTTATTTTTCTCTCTGTTGAATGTCCTTTCTTGCTGTATTTAGCAAGACATTCTCCAGGTATAAAATGAATGTCTCATATTTGCACAGATTTGGGGAAGAGTTGAGTGTGGGGAGGGAAATGGTGAAATGTTACTTCCAGTAAATTTTGCATAAGTACAAAGAACCAAGGATGTAGATACAGTTCTGGTCTCCCTTTTGGCTGCCTTTGGTTTGTGATGGTGTAACTTTGACTGCAAATAGCCTTGGTGAATATTTTCCTTTTTATCAGTAGCAACATGGAGGTATGAATAGATCCTGTGACAGATCTAGATAAAAGAAGCTGTGAAGATAATGACAGTATATATTATTTACCCTGCTTTAAAGGTATTTGTAATCTAGTTGAGAGATACTGCTTCCAGAAGGTTTTCAGTCAGATGGGGGGGTTAAAGCACCTAAAGAAGTTACATAGCAATTCTGTATATCTTTGTGCCAAATGAATGCTCATTACAGTTTTCCCAGTGCCTAGAACAGCGCCCAGGCACATAATTTACTATCAGTACATATTGGTTAGATAGATAGAGGCACTGACAGTAAACAGAGGGGGGGGGCCTCTGAGGGCTGTAGCAGTTGGAGAAGGCCTGGGATATTGTGCAGCTTTGCGGCAAAGATAAGTACTTCATTCTGTCTGATTTTGTGTTTCTAACTTCCCCTGACCTCAGCACTTCCCTGTTACCTCCTCAGAACCTGAAGCAGTCGTTTCCTTTTGATAACTGATTTTTTCCTGTAGAGACAAGGCTGATTTCTCTCACTTTTACTTTGCTCTTGCTTTGATCACCTCCTTAACTCTTTGTTCTCTTCTCAGGTCTGCTTATCTCCTAGGGCCTAGAAGGATCATGTTTTAGTGTCTCAGTTGATGGTGTCTTCTTTGGTCCTCGTTCCTTCTTCCCCTGAAGAAGTGTAGTACTATCTGGAGAAAGACCTGAGTTATCAGAAAAAGTTCAGAAGCATCTTTGATTAGTAAGAGGAAAATTTTGTAGGATAGGTGATATCTTACAATAACATAGCATTTTTTGAGCCACATTTTCAGGCTGTCATAACTAGATTTTAATTGGCTGCATTTTTAAAAACAAACTAGTTATGTTCTCCACCCTCCTCAATTTTGGCAGTATAAAGGCCTGTTTCACCGAGAAGAACACGTAAACAAGTAAGTACAAGGAAGCTTGTGTGAATGAAGTTCTGCTGTATAGTGCAGTGACTTTCTCTGATTTAAGATGTAGCTCTTGGCAACTTCAAATAATTTGTGTTCTCTGAGGGAGAAGTCCAGTCTATTTAGCTGTGTTTAAGGAAAGCTAATTATGATTCTCCAATGGGAAATAGACTCTCAGACTCATTTATTCACTCAACATGCATTTATGCAGTAGCTACCATGGGCAAGGCGCTGTGCTAGCAGGCATTGGGAGGTGAGAGAAATGAGAGTTATCAGTCTGATAAAGAGTGTATCATGTATAGATAATGCTGTGTAGAAAGTGATGTATGCTGTGAAAGGGGTGCAGAAGTGCTCTGGAGCTCTAAAGACGGAGAAGGTGCTTTCAGACACAGTAACTCAGAGTAACTTGGTGGGGTGGTAGAATTTGAGATGGACTGTGAAGGCTGAGCACATGGTCCTGCATCGGCAGCCCAGGCTCTTGGTGCAGGATGCTGGCCCTGGCTAAGTGTAGAGGATGTGCACCTGTGGAGATGGGAAGGGAGAGAGGAAACGAAATGAGCAAATGTTTGTGAGCAGGAAAGCATTGGTGATACGGTCAACAGAAAGTGATTTACTTTGAGGTGTAGCATGTGAATGTGAAGTGGCACAAGATAGGGACAGAAAGTTAGGGCAATTGAGTATATTATGAATTGGAGGAGTGGGTTGAATCTGGGCTATTGACCAAAAATTAGTGTTTCGTGGGCCATTGTTTCACTCATCCAGGAGTTCATAGTTTTATCATGGAAAAAAAAAGTGTTTTCTGCTCAAATAGAATCCTGTAGGAGAGAGAGAAAGATTGATATTTTAAAGTGATTTATGTGATTATACTGTATTCATTTGTGTTGCTGCATTAAAAATCCATTGTTCTACAGATTTTATTGTTGAAAGCTGTTGTAGTTTTTCATGTTGGTGTTTTCAAGGATGATTGAAGAGCAGCAGTGAAAGTGATTGGGCCGGTCTCATTCCTCTCTTCTCACTCCACCAAGGGCTCTGGTAGATTGTGGGAGTGCTTCCTACCTTGTGCTAAATAAGAAGTCCAGTACATAGTAAAAGGGTCTTAAATGGTTTTAGGGACACTATGATGTAGAGTGTGCCATGGGCAGCTGTTGGTTACAGAGATAAAATAAATGCCCTGTTTTTCTGCTGTGTTAAGATCTGGGTGGCTGTATTTTCCTTGTGTCTTTCTGCAGAGCTCTTCCTCATGCTTAACTCACTAGCACTGTTGGGTGTTTCCAAGGTTTTGGGGACCTGAGACAAGTTGGTTAACTTGTCTATGCCTCAGTTTTCTCATGTGGAAAGCACTATGTGTAGTAAGTCATTTAAACTGGGGTTACATACCTAGTAAGTGACAAGCAGGAATTTGAACCCAAAGCAGGCCATTAACCAGTTGGCTATACTACAGTATCCTAAACAGTGTGGTTTTCTCTCCTGGATTGCTGGCTCTTTCTCTCTCTAATGTGTACTTATTCCCATCCCCTTTGTTTAGTCAAACCTACTTCCCCTGTTCCAACGAGAAAGGAATGCAGCTCGTTTTACTTTATTTTTATTGTAGTGCCCACACAATGTTACTTTAATTTCAGTGTACAACACAGTGCTTAGACAACTCTATATGTTATGCTGTGCTTGCCACAAGTGTGGCTGCCATCTGTCACCATATAACTATTACAGTACCATTGACTGCATTCCCTGTGCTGTATCTTTTATCTCCGTGACTTATTCATTCAGTAACTGTAAGTCTGTGTCTCCCACTACCCTTCACCCATTTTGCCCATCCCTCTACCCCTATCCCTCTCTTCTGTTTATGGGTCTGTTTCTGATTTTTGTTTGTTTTGCTTCTTAAATTCCACAGATGAGTGAAATCATATGGTATTTGTCTTTCTCTGACTGACGCATTTCACTTAGCTTTATGCTCTCTAGATCCTTCCATGTTATTGCAAAGATCTCATTTTTTATGGTTGAGTAATATTCCATTGTGTGTATATACCATATCTTCCTTATCCATTCATCTGTCAGTGGACACTTGGGTTGCTTCCATATCTTGGCTATTGTAAATGATGCTGCAGTAAATATAGGGGCGTATATCTTTTTGAATTAGTGTTTTTTTTTTCCCTTTGGGTAGTCGTGGAATTACTAATTTGTGTGGTATTTTTGTTTTTAAGGAATCTCCATACTGTTTTCATATGGTGGCTGCACCAATTTACACTCCCACCATCAGTGTATGAGAGTTCTTTTTTCTCCACATCCTCACCAGTACTTGTTATTTCTTATCTTTTTGAGACTAGCCTAGCCATTCTGACAGGTGTAAGTGATATCTCTTTGATTGGTATAAGAAGCTCTTTTAAAATTGTTCAGAAGCATTTATGACAAAGAGAATGACAAAATAGATTTTGCTTTGGAGTCTTGTTACTAGTTATTTGATGCCCCAAAGCCTTTGCTCCAAAGAGCAGAAGTTATACTCTGAAAAGGTTGGCATGTATTATATGTTGTTAAGCCATACAATGGGCCCATAATTGTGACTCTAGGAATACAAATGATGTATTAAAAATATCCTGAAGTTAAAACATACAAGGTAATTTCTATAAATATTTTCCCCTGGAACCAGAGTTAGAAAAGAGTACCAATAATTTTTCTTGTTGGTGGCGAAAATTACAGTCTTACTCTTGGACTTTCTTTTTAATTTTATTTTTTTAATTCAGCTATAATTGAAATATGGATATAGTTGAAATGAAGATGTAGATCTCAGGTGTACTGTTCAATCAGTTTTGATGATTATACCACTTTTATTTTTTGCATATTTTAATTGGTATGTGAAAATATAAATAAGTTTAAATAATTATTTAAATTATTTGTTTAAATAGTTGTTTCCCTTTGCTTTGTTTCTGTGTAGTGATAAAATCCACATGTATTTTCAACTCATGTCTTTTTTACTCAGATATGTTGTCAAACAATAACCTAGTAGTGGAGGTAATCTTTTATATAAGCTTCTGGTGTACTTGAATAATTTCCCTTCAAAAATGGACTGTTAGTGTTGGAGCTACATGGAGTGAATAAATTTCCTGGGAGGAAATGATAATAAAATATTCAGGAAGTTATTAGGAAATGAGAACTTGTGTTCTTGTCCATTCAGATAAGCTGCTGAGACCTTTGAGTATATCAAAACAGTTTATATTAGAGCAAGGACTGGGGGGTTTGGCAACTTTTTTCTGATAGTGTTAGGGACTTTGGACTATAGAATGATGGAATGTATAATGCATAATTGAAAGAAAAATTTCCTCAAAACTAAGTTGTTTGAGAATTGTTTTTTCTTTATTTGAGTGTTTCTGTCAGGGAAGAAAAGAGAGAGCTTTCTGAAGCTGGGGTATATGAGTAAGAACCCAATGGGGAACAGTGTTCCTGGGGGAGCCTGATGGCAGAGTGTATACAGGAAGTGGATGAGTATACATTACCCCCACTAACAGTTTTCTTCCCTATGTTTTGCTCTCATGTCATCATTAGACAGTTTGGCTCTGTCCTTAATTTTAGCCACTTTGTTCTAGAGTAACTGGGACCACTGTAACTCTCTAGGCAGTATTTTTCCTTTTACTGACTGGAATTGGTGAACCATTTGTTTTGTTTTATTTAACCGGGTTTAGAGGCTTGTTTTTTTTCCTCAGCATGTGTTTGTGGCAGGGAGGATTTACCCTTAAGTTGATGAGTCTGGATCCCCTCACTTGCAGAGGCCCCTTCTAAGGCCTGGGAGAGGCTCTAGCAATGTGTTCCATATTTATGTATTTCTGTGAAGTCTGCACAATTGAATTTTTTTTCGTATTCTTTTTCCTTAAAAGGGGCCCCCAAATGATATCTTCTTCAAACACCATAAAACTCAGTTCAGCCCTGGTTCATGAAGCAGGTTGAGTGTTGATTTCCAGTTGTGGCTGAGGCAGATTTGAAGGATACCAAGACGGAAATATTGCTGAGGGAGCAGAGCTATGGCCTGGTGTTTGTAGTGGTCAGTGGTCTTTTTCTGGAGGCAGGAGAAGTAGGAATAGGAATGGTGGAGGGGAGGATGTACCACCGCCAGGGGAGTGAGAAGGTGAGGGTGGTCTCCTTAGATTCAAAGGGTACATTTGCAACTAAGGTTTCCAATAGCATTTTAAAAATAACGAAGAGTCATGCCAGGACAGTATATTTGATCTTAAATTTAATAACACATTTTTAAAATTTTTAGGATAATTTTATTGAAAATTTTGAAAAGTCAGTTTCTTAATTAACTGGTTGACTTGAGATTAAGGTCTTTATTGATTAGAAGACCATTTTGCTGGGGGGCACCTGGGTGGCTCAGTCATTAAGCATCTGCTTTCGGCAGGGGTCATGATCCCAGGGTCCTGGGATCGAGCCCCGCATCGGGCTCCCTGCTCGGCGGGAAGACTGCTTCTCCCTCTCCCACTCCCCCTGCTTGCCCTCTCTTGCTGTGTCTCTCTCTGTCAAATAAATAAATTAAAAAAAAAAAAAAGACTATTTTGCTGGAAGCACAAAAATGTCACTGGTTCTTTTGGGTTGCTATTAACTCGGTTTACAGCTTTTAGGTTTGAGAGGTGTTTCTTCTTTTCTCGTCACGTCTTTTTCCACACTTCCTTTTTATCTCTTGCTTTTTTTACTTTTGTATTTGAAACTCGCTCTTACACTTCTGAGGATTTTGAATAACTGGACTGTGGATAACCACATTTTTTTAAATTGTATTTTAGTGTTCTTTATTTAAAGATAATTGTGTGCTCTGTGTGGCATGGAGACAGATTTACAGTTAAATAGATTTGTAATGTTGTGAGAAGTAATATGTAACATGTTTAGAATTATTTCACTTTTTCTAAATTATTTTCTAATGGACTTCTCAGGACTGATAAGAGCATTTCTAGAAAGTTGTATGGATCTGCCACCTGGTGGTGAAATCATAGCAAGTACTGAATATTTGATGAGTTTAGTAATGGGTTTTTGCCTTTGTGGGCATCATATTTAGATTTAGAGTCTACTTAGGCTCTTTAGATATGATACTTTCCTCCCCTGAGTTTTTTTTGTTAAGAAGATGTTACTTAAATGTGATAGAATAGGGAAATTTTGGCTAATATATTTCTGTCTACTGTATTGTATAGGACTCTTCCTGGCTCATGAAATTTGTTTATTACTGAGTTGAAATAAACTCTGAGCATTTTGAGAATGTACTTTCTCAAATTCAAAAGCTTTTGAGAAGATTATTGTTAATTCTAAATCTTTTAATATGGATAGTCATTGATTTATTAGAAAAACAGAGATCATAGGACAAAGGCAGTTTTTTGGAGAGAGAAATAAAATATTTTGTTTATTCCCTTCAAAGAATGGCAGCAGGCATTTTAAAGCTTTTTTTTTAGTAAATAGAAAGATCTTTTTTAAATGTTTTTATTTATTTATTCATGAGAGTCAGAGAGAGAGAGAGAGAGAGAGGCAGAGGTAGAGAGAGAAGCAGGCTCCCTGCCAAGCAGGGAGCCCGATGTGGGGCTCGATCCCAGGACCCTGGGATCATGACCTGAGCCAAAGGCAGATGCTTAACGATCTGAGCCACCCAGGCGCCCCAGTAAATAGAAAGATTAACAATATTTTATGGCCCTAAATTGGAGTATTAATACAAATAAGTAGTATATATTGAGCACTGTGTTAGGTGTAGAGGAGAAAGTAGTAACAACTGAACGTATTTTGTCCTTATGGAGTTTATGATCCTAGCTAGAGGCAGATATGAAGCAAGTACTTATAGAAATAATTGATTACAGTGTTGGTAAGTGCTGTCATGGACAGGTACATCACAGAGAGACCTGACTCAAGCTAGCGTGTCAGGTTCTATAAGAAGGTGACATTTCAGCTGAGATCTGACAGATACTGATCCAGTCAAATGTGGGTGTGTATCCCCCTGAAGTGGGAAGGATGTTGGCAAGTATGAAGAGTTGAAAGAAGATCAAGACGGTTGGGGTAGTGAGAGAGAGGGGGACGTTGTGGTGTGCAAGAGAACAGAAAATGTAGGGTAGGAGTAGATCAGGGCCTTGCTGGGTGTGTCTGGGCCTCTGGACTTCATGAGAAGCTGTTGAAGTGTGTAGGCAGGCCGTGTTAGAATCAGATTAGTGATGAATGAATTGGACAGGGCAAGACTGAGGGGAGGGCAGTTGGTTAGAAAGCCATTATGGTAGTTCTGGCTTGGACCAGAGAGTATTACTGAGGTAGTGAGAGGTATCTGGGATGTAACTGAAGTAGAATAGACAGGACTTGGTGAATGACTGGAGGTGGTGGTCAATTTTTGTGTCTTAGTTTCCTCATCTGTAAAATGAGGATAATAATATTACTTAGATTATAGGGTTGTTGGGAGGATTAAAGGAGTGAACTTGTGTAATATGTTCTGTTTTTTACTTTTTACCCTTCTATTCAACATGGTGCTTTCAGGATGTATCTGTGTTGTTACATGTGTGCCTAGTTAGTTGCCTCTGATTGCCTGTAGTTTTCATAGTATACACCTGTTACATTTTACTTACCCATTTCCTAAGTTGTGTGTTCCTAGCTTTGCCCCAGCTTCCTCTGCCATAAATACAGCCATGATCAAAGTTTTTATATGTGAATCCTTGCTGACCTTTTCATACATTTCTCTGAGATAAAAATCCAGGAGTGGGATTGTTACATCAAATGACATGTGTATAATTTAATTTCACTAAATGTTTTCTAGAATGTTTGCAGTAGTTTATACTCCCACCAGCAATACATGTGAGTTACTGTCTCCTCTATCCTTGCCAGTATCAAGTAGGACTTACCTTCTAAACTTTGCCATTTTGACTTGGGTATAAAGAGTTATTTCAGTATTGGTTGAATTTGCATTTTTCTGATTACTAATGAGACTTGCAATGATTGCAGCCATTTAGTTGTCTGCTTCTGGTGGCTTTCCTATTTATATCCTGTATTCATTTTTGTGTCAGGTTTCTAGTCTTTTTTGTTGATTTGCAGGTCTTTGTATATTCCTGATACCATTCCTGTTGTTTCTAGTCATTGCAAATCATTTTTCACTGTCATTTGTCTACTTTGCCTGTTGTGTTCTTTGAACAGAGATCCTTAGTTTTAATGTGGCAAAATCCATTGATTTTTAAAATTTCATCCTACTTTTTGTGCTTATTTGTGTTAGTGACCCTAGGTCTCCTACATTTTCTTCTCTTTTTTTTTTTTAAAGATTTTATTTATTTATTTGAGATAGAATGAGAGAGAGAGCACATGAGAGGGGGGAGGGTCAGAGGGAGAAGCAGACTCCCCACTGAGCAGGGAGCCCGATGTGGGGCTCGATCCCAGGATTCCAGGATCATTGACCTGAGCCGAAGGCAGTTGCTTAGCCAACTGAGCCACCCAGGCACCCCATTTTCTTCTTTCTTGATATAGTTTTAGATTTCACATTTTGATAACAAATATTTATTGAGTACTTCCTATATTCTAGGCATTAGGGGAATAGAACTGTGAACCAGATAATAAAGAGTGTTTAGCTGACCAGTGGAGCTTATGAAGGACCAGCTTTACTGATTGAGGAAACATGGGTGATGAGGAAATTTAGGGCAGGTGTGGGGGTTGTATGGAGTACACATCTTTAGTTCAGTTAAATTTTTAAGTTAACATATTATAAAAGTGTGTGTGTGTGTGTGTGTGTGTGTGTGTGTGTGTGTTGGGTTTTATCATATGTAAGATGGATTTCTTTAACCTCCACCATAATCAGGTACAGAACAGTTTCCAAAAACTTCCTTATGCTGGCCCTTTGTAGTCAAACTCTCCCCCCCATCCTCACTCCCACTGATCTCTTCTCCATCCCCACAGTTTCGCCTTTCCCAGAATGTCATGTAAGTGGAATCAGATAGCCTTGTGAGGCTGGCTTCTTTCACTAAGCATAGTCCCTTTGAGATTCATCCATCTTGTGTGTATCAATAGTTTTTTCCTTTTTATTGCTCTTGTATGGAGGTACTGCAGTTTATCCATTCACCTGGTGAAGGACAACTGCATTGTCTTCAGTTTGTGGGTATTATGAGTAAAACTGTTACAAACATTTATGTACAGGTTTTTGTGTCAACATGTTTTTATTTCTCTAGGGTAAATATCCCAGAGTGAGATTGTTGGGCCATGTGGTAAGTGCCAAACTGTTCTCCAGAGTGGCTCTACTTTTTTTGTATTCTCTTCAGCAACGTATGTGAGTTCTGGTTGCTTGGCATCCTCCCCAGTACTTGGTATTGTCAGTTTTTTTTTTCTTTCTTGCCACTGTAATAGTAGTAGTATGGTTGTCTGTTGTAGTTTTAGTTTGCATTTCGCTAACGACTAATGTTGTTGAACATCTTTTTCTGTGTTTACTTGCCAAAATTGGTGAGATATCTAGTTAAATCTTTTGCCCAATAAAAAAAAAAAATGGATGTTTTCCCTGCTGAGCAGGGAGCCCGATGCAGAACTCGATCCCAGGACTCTGGGATCATGACCTGAGCTGAAGGCAGCTGCTTCACCAACTGAGCCACCCAGGCGTCCCTATGAATTATGCTTTTAGTGTCATATCTAAGAACTCTGTCTGATCCAGATTTACAAAAATTTTTCTCCCTGACTTTTTTGTAAGGAATTTTATAGTTTACATTTGATACTTAGATTTATGATCCATTTTGAGTGCTTTCTCTCTTTCTTCATCCCTCCCTCTCTGTCTCTCTCTCTCTCTTTTTGGCATATGGATGTCCCGATTGTTTCAGCCTTATTTGTTGAAAAGACTCTCCTTTCTTCATTGAATTGTATTTGCACCTATGTAAAAAATCAGTTACCATAATTGTGTGGGTTTGTCTCTTAATTCTCTGTTTGGTTTCAGTGATCTATGTGTCTGTCCTTTTGCCAATCCCACATTGTCTTAATTCCTGTAGCTTTGTAGGGCTTAAAATAGGGTAGTTTGAATCCTCCAACATTGTTTCTCTTTTTTGAAATTCTTTATTCTTCTTCATTTGCTTTTTCATATAACTTATAGTTTTTTGTCTTTACAAAACTTAGGGTTAGGATTGTGATTGGAATTGTATTAAATCCATAGAACAATTTGGAAAGAATTGGCATTTCACCTCTGTGAGTCTTGAAACCCAGGTACATAACACATTCTCATTTATTTAGATAGCCTTTGATTTTTTTTCATCAGCATTTTGTAGTTCTCAGATACCTAAGTATTTCATGTTTTTGGAGCTATTGTAAATGTTTTTTTTCTCCTAATTTTGATTGCCAATTGTTGATTGAGAGCATAGGGAAATACAACTAATTTTTTGTATGTTAACTTTGTGTCCTATGACCTTGCTTAACTCACTTAAAAGTTCTAAAAGCTTGTTTTAGACTCACTGTGACTTTCAAAGTAGGCAATCATGTTGTCTGCAGTAGTGATGGTTTTCTTTATTTCTTTTTGATCTGTATGCCTTTTATTAATTTCCTTGCCTTATTACTTTGGCTACAGTTTCCATTACAGTGCTGAATAGTGGTGGTGAGTATAGACATCCTTGCCTTGTTCCTCGTGTTAGGTGGAAAGCAATTCATTCTTTCATTATGAAGTATGATGCTAACTTACGGTGGTTGTTTTTTAGATGCCCTTTATCAAGTTAAGAAGTTTCTTTCTATTCCTAGTTTGCTGAGTTTTTAGCATGAATGGGAGTTGAATTTTGACAAGAGCTTTTCTGCATTTGTTGATAATATGCAGTTTCCCCTTTTAGTCTGTCATTCTGATGGATTACATTGATTTCTGAATATGAAACCAATCTTATGTTCCTGGGCTAAACCTCCACTTGACTTAGTAATCTTTTTGTATTGCTGAATTTGATTTGCTAATATTTTGTTGAGGAGTATTCCATCTATGTTGATGAGGAATTTTGGTCTATAGTTTTCTTGTACTGTATTTGTCTGGTTTTAGTATCAGGTAATGCTGGCCTCATAAAATTAGTTGTGACATGTTCCTTCCCTTTCTCTGTTCTGGAAGAGATCACACAGATGTTATTTCTTCTTTTAATGTTTGTTAAAATTCAATATTGAAGCCAAATGGGTCTTTTTTTAAAAAAGATTTATTTATTTTTAGAGAAAGCACAAGTGAGCAGGGGGAGAGTTGGGGGGGAGATGGAGAGAGAATCTTAAGCAGACTCCCTGCTGAGCGCAGAGCCCAATGCTGGCTTCATCTCATGACCCTGAGATCATGACCTGAGCCAAAATCAAGAGTTGGACACTTCCCCGGCTGAGCCACCCAGGTGTGTGCCCCAAATGGGTCTTTTAAAATGTAAAAATATTCATAATCAGAATAGTAACATTTCTGTTTTAAAAACTTAGAAAATACTGTTAAAAAGTTAGTAACTGTAAAAAAAAAGAAAATAAAAATCACATACCTCACAATTCACATGATTTTGTTAACATTTTGGTATTTTTTTTCTAGTTTTCCTCCTCTGCATATATACTTGTATATTTTTAAACTGCGTGTGTGTGTGTGTGTGTGTGTGTGTTTAAAACAAAATTGGGGCTAATATTACAAATACTATTTAAACCTGGATCGAGTATGGCTACCTAATTTCACTGTGTGCCATAATTTAACATAAACATTACTCTAATGTTGAAAATCTAAGTGTGTAAGTTCTTTTTATATAAGATTTTTTTCCTGAAAATTAAGATATATTTCTGGAACTAGAAAGGGTTTGACATATTGAAAGCTCTTTATACACATTGCCAAATTGCTTTCTAGGAAGGATATATAAATTTATCCTAATGGAGACTTTAAAAAGTGTGTGTATATATTTATATTTTATGCATTTATGCATAAATGCATATCAAAATATATTAACATATATTTGTCTCTCTGTATATACATGGTTTAGTTTAAGCAATGTTAAGGAGTGGAGTATATTATTCTTAAAAATTTAGTTTCCCAAATGAGTGTGACTATATTTTATGACTATACACCCTTGCAGAGACAGTTTTGATATAGAATTGAAAGCTTTTGAATTATGAGTGTGCAAAAATGCCAGTAAGAGGTTATCATGATAACAGTGTGACCTGTGATTCAGTCTGTAATTTTATTCTGTTGATTTTTTTGTTTATCATCAAATTTAGTTTGCACAATATAATTTTAATGAAATCATGCTTGAAAATATGTGCTTTAAGTTTTTCATAGGAAATATTTATATAATTTGTGTCAAGACATTTTGATTTATAAGGTTAGTGAAATAGATTTCTTTGGTGAAAAAGTATGCAAGGCTCCCAAAATAGAAGTAGTCAGGAATTAGTTTTTAGGTGTATTTCATCAAGGTCACATATATGTAGAGTTACCATAGGTCCTGGTTTGCTTGTTGTTCCTGGTATAATTATTTTTAGCATCCCCTCTTACCCTCAGAAATGTCCTAATTTGGATAATAAAGTATATATTAATCCTGTATTTATGATAGATTGGGCCTTTCCAGAGTATAAATTTGTCAAAAGCCTTGAACCAAGTTTAACTAACCAAAGACTTTCAAATTAGTGTTTAGGAAATTATGTGTGCCAAGAAAAATAGTATTTTTGGACTTCTGGTAATACTTTATCAACTGTGGTTCTTTAGTGGCAGTTTGAAAAAAATCTAATTTTGTATTTGTATACCATTTTAAAATTTGCCATCTCAAAGTATGTTCAGTTGCATTTCTTTCCCTTTAACAAAGTAACAGGACAGCAATTATTGTTTCTTCGCACTCAGTGTAGATTATGTTTTCAGGTCTTTAAGGTAGTTCAAAAAGCAGAGATTTTATTTCCATACCAGTCTTGGTATACATATAGATAGACTTCTAGACAAAAAATGAGCTTAAACCATGCTTAATTTTTGACAAGCATTTTGCTAATATTTGCAAAATGATAGAAGAATCCAAATACGAAGAACACTGTAATTCAGAACAGTAAGAAAAGAAATACAGTCTGTATAACATAAAATTATGAGACATTTAACAAATTTACTTTATGCATACTAAGTCTAGGCTCTGGGATGAGCACTGAATAAGACAAACACAGTCCTTGCCCTTATGGAGCAGTGAAAGCTGAACATTTGAACACATAATTTTTTTTAAAGGATTTTCTTTATTTAAGAGAGAGAGGAAAAGAACAGAGCTGAGTGTGGAGCCTGACATGGGGCTCTATCCCATGACCCTGAGATCATGACCTGAGGTGAAATCAAGAGTCGATGCTTAACCAACTGAGCCACTCAGGTGCCCCTAAACACATAATTATAGTGAAATGTGGTAGATGTTTATGGATGATGGTAAAGGGATACTTAAAAAACCCAAATACTACTCATATACTTTACTAAAATTAGGCATTAAATACCCAGAATTTTAAATAAGTCCTGAAACCCTAATATCCTGGTATGATATGTAAGGCATTCACTCATTCCTATATAATTTATGTGAACCTCCACAGAATAGATGTGCCTAATAAGTCTTGCTTGGAATTTAATCAAGCTAGATGCATTTTTACAGTTGTTCTTGCTTACGCATGTTATGTGAATTGTTATGTAGGCTTAAATGTAATCAAAATCCTAGTATTATAGTAACAACTTTTTTTTATCAATGACAAATTTATAAGTGTCCAGTTACAGAGAAGCTTTATTCTGGGTCTGCTTAAAAGCGAGTTAATCTGGATGCGTAAAGCAGTGCATTTGTCATTTCCAAAGTGGTAAGATTTTTTTTTTCTGTGACACATTTGAATGTGTGTATAGTTTATTGCAGTATATATTTTATATTTAAAGACTACTGAATATTTTAAGAATTCTTGAAGTTGCGTCGTTCAGTATAGTAGTCACTATCTGCTTGTAGCTTGTGAACACTTGAAATGGGTCTAGTTCGATTTGTGATTTACTGAGAGTGTAAAATATACACTGGATTTGAAAGACTTAATATAACAAATGTAAAATATCCCACTAATACTTTTTTTTTAAAGATTTTATTTATTTATTTGAGAGAGAGAGAATGAGAGATAGAGAGCACGAGAGGGAAGAGGGTCAGAGGGAGAAGCAGACTCGGAGCCCGACGTGGGACTCCATCCCGGACTCCAGGATCATGACCTGAGCCGAAGGCAGTCGCTTAACCAACTGAGCCACCCAGGCACCCCCACTAATACTCTTTGTATTGATCACATGTTTAAATGATTTTTAGATGTAGTTGGTTAAATATAGTAATAATTAATTTGATCTGTTTGCTTTTTAATGTGGCTGCTAGAACATTTAAAGGTATATATGTGTTGGGGCGCCTGGGTGGCTCAGTCATTAAGTGTCTGCCTTCAGCTCAGGTCATGATCTCAGGGTCCTGGGATTGAGCCCTGCCTGGGGCTCCCTGCTCAGCAGGAAGCCTGCTTCTCCCTCTCCCACTCCCCCTGCTTGTGTTCCCTCTCTCACCGTGTCTCTCTCTCTCTGTCAAATAAATAAAATCTTTTAAAAAATTAAAAAAATATGAAGGTATATATGTGGCTTCCTTTGTATTTCTATTGGACAAGCACTGTCCCGAAGTATCTCCTCAGGGTCTCACATTCTTTAGAATATAATGCTTTGGGTCATACCTTCTCAATTTACATTTCATCTCATGAACTGTCATGGTAGGAAGTGCAATTGGGTTTCACACCAGATTGGAACAGAAATGTGATACTGTGAGACTACCTCTGTAACTTTATTTAAAATTTTTTGTCTTAAACAAAACAGAGGATCATAGGGGAAGAGAGGAGAAAAAATGATGAAAATTAGAGAGGGAGCCAAACCATAAGAGACTCTTAATCATAGGAAACAAACTGAGGGTTGCTGGAGGGGAGGTGGGTGGGTGGTAACTGGGTGATGGATATTAAGGAGGGCACTTGATGTAATGAGCACTAGGTATTATATAAGACTGATGAATCACAGTCTACAGCATCTTCTCAGAAATGATTTTGATAGTTGAGGCCAGGTATGTGCACAAATTACCACAGGAAAAGAATATAGAAAAAGAAAAGAGGAAATTAAGGACTGATCTTTTTGATAGGTCTATACCTCTGAAACCAATAATATATGTTATTTAATTGAACTTAAATTAAAAATTAAAAAAAATTTTTGTCTTAAGTGAATTTGCATGGGGTTCTGTTGTTTGTAATCAGAAATGCCTTTTGCTCCATCACGTAAGTGTAAGACTTACTTTACAAACAAGGTTGTAAACTTGAGGACAAAGATGGTCTTGTGTTTTTTGCAAATGGCCTACTGCATTATAAAAGTGGTAAGTACTTGTTGAGTGGAAGAAGTGCCAACACATCACCACCATCTATAGCAGTGATTTTCAGAGTTACTCAGAGGAGAGAGAGAACATTTATGGCTATATGGTGATCTGTGAAAGTGACATGGAAAAGGTAGAGTTTGAGCTTTGACCTGTAACAGTCATAAAATTACCTAGCCTTGTAACAATTGACACTTTCAGAAGGCTTGAATGGGGCCATCCTACTTTTGCCATCATAGTGAAGATGGTTGAAGCTGCCCAAAAGTCTCTTTCAAATAAAAGCAATGCAAAGAGGAATCTGACTGCCCCTGAATGAAAGACAATAACTGAAAAACCAGCACATGAAGGTCACCAGACTTGTGATTTACCAGCATTTATGGAGAGAATTGCATCTTAGAACATAGTTTTATGTTTATGTGAGGCCAGAGTTGTCTCAATATCATTTAAAGGCTTTGATCATGAAGTTAAAATAATGGTTCAGGAGAAGGGGGAAGGGAAAGAAGCAGTAACAAGGCAGTAAGAGTGTTATAGCAAAAGGGCATAAGCCCTGTATCAGTTAGGTTCCAAGCAGATTACAGAAGCCATACCAGTAATTTGAGCAGGGAAATTTTAATAAGAATTGTTATTCCGGTCAAAGACAATTAACTACTAATAGGAGTAAAAGAGAACTCTAAGATGTATAGAAGTATGTACATCCCTTTAACACCCTTGTCTTGGCTGAGCCTGATAACAAGTCAACTGAGAGGAAGCACAGAGTCTAAAGAATTCAGTTCCAATAGAAAAAAGCAGGCCCGTGAGGGTTGATTTAAAACTTAGAGGTAGGGACGCCTGGTTGGCTCAGTCGGTTAAGTGTCTGCCTTTGGCTCAGGTCATGACTCCAGGGTCCTGGGATAAAGTCCCACATGGGGCTCCCTGCTCAGCGGGGAGCCTGCTTCTCCCTCTGCCTGCCACTCCCCCTGCTTGTGCTCTCGCTCCCGCCCCCGACAAATAAATACAAATCTTTGAAAAAAAAAAATAAAACTAAGAGGTAATAAATTAATAACTGGTACAAGCCTCAAAGGAGAAGGAGTGTTTATACAAATTTGGAATAATGTTTTGGAAATATCTATAGAAAGTTAGGAGAGTGCTGAAGTCACATTCTGTTCTTTGGTTTCAGAATGTAGAGAAATGACTAGATTGTCCATGGGTTTCAGGACAGGTTTCAAGACAGGAGAACTATGAACATTTCAGTGTGGATAGGAGATTTGTTTAGAGAGAGATGAATTTGGTAGGATACTACAGCATCTTCTCAGAAATGATTTTGATAGTTGAGGCCAGATATGTGCATGAATTACCACAGGAAAAGAGTATAGAAAAAGAAGAGGAAACTAAGGACTGATCTTTGTGATATACTTTCATTTAGAGAATGTTAAGAGTGTCGGGGTTAGAGATGAAGGAGAGTTTTAAAGTGCACTGTGACAGGACAGCGCGGGGAGAGTTGGGGGGAGGGGTCACCATGAAACACTTGGAGACTTCAGAAGTTAAAGGCTTTGATTTTTGGTACAATGGCGATTGTTGGTATCTCCAGAAAAATGTTTCAGTAGAGCGGATGAGTGGATAAGCCAGGTTATTGTTAAGGAATGGGAAGTAAGGAAGATGGAGGCCGGAGTGCAGACTATTTCAGGAAGTTTGACAGTGAAGGGAAGGAGTGAGAGAGGAGAGAGTATCTCAAGGTGTAGCAAGGATAAGGGAAAGATTAAAAAATTTTTTTTTCATTTGGTAAGTGGGAGATCAAGATCAAGGCAAAGAGACAGTAGAAAGGAAGAGATTGAACAGGAGCAAGGGAGTAGGAGTTGTTTCAAATGATAAAATAGGGTCTAGATGAAAAGTAGGGGGGGAGAAAGTGATAGCAAGGAGAGAAATGGAGAGGTCAAAGGAATTGGGCCTCTTTTAGCATTGAACCATATGAAATTGCTGATATTGACCAGTCTTTACCTAATTATTTTTTATTTAAAATGGTTTAACCTGATGTTTGTGACACAAAATAAAGAGGAAGGATGAAAATAAAATTTGAAGTATGAAGATGACAAGTCCAACCTATATAAAAGGGATTGCGTTTTCTCAGTCAATAGGCAGGGTCGTCTTAATAGAATGGACTCAGGGCAAAAAGTGAAAAGTTTTGGGATATATACTTTAGAGAATGTGAAACTAGAGAGAGACAAAGATGAGTTATGAGGCAGTGTTCTCAGTGTAAAGTGAAGACTAGGATTAATGGAGAGGCTGTAGGAATGGAGAAGATGGGCTCATTCACAAGAGATCACTCCAGTTAATTTGGTAAATTAATTGGGCCTGAGAGTGGGTGATGTAGAAGATAATAAAGTTTTGAGACTAGAGTAGAAAAACAATGATGCTTCCTAGGAAGATCTGGACAGAATAAGGAGAGAGAGATGTTAGGTTTTAATTGGTTGAGCTTGAACTTATGTGAAGGAAGAGAATCAGATTTGTGCATCATTGTTACAGTTAATAGTTGGAGTCTGGACGATGAGTAAATGGTTTGAGAAAATAAATACGGATAAAAGGTAATTTTATTTTTATTGGCTAATAAATCAACAGTGCCTGATATTTTCAGACCATTTATCTTGCTATGCCTTTCTTTTTTAATTGAGATTTAATTGACATATAACATGTCTTTGATGTTCAGCATCATGGTTTTATACATCTATCTATCTATCTATCTATCTATATATATTTTGCAGAATGATTGCCAGAATAAGTTAACATCCATCAACATATAGTTAGTTTTTTGTGTGTGTGATGAAAACTTTTAAGATCTTCGGTCTTAACAGCTTTCAAGTATACAATACAGTATTTAGTCGCCATGTTGTACATTACATCCCCAGGACTTACTTATTTTATAACTGGAAGTTTGTACCTTTTGACCACCTCTATCAGTTTCACTTACCCATGTCCACCCTCCCACATCAGTCTGTTCTCTGTATCTTTGAGGTCAGTATTTTTTTTTTAGATTCCACATATAAGTGAAATCATATAGTACTTGTCTTTCTCTGACTTATTTCCTTAGCATAATGCCCTCAGAGTTCATCTATATTGTCTCAAATGTCAGGATTTCCTTCTTTTTATGGCTGGATAATATTCCATTGTATATGTATACCACGTTTTCTTTATTCATTCATCCATTGATGGACCCCTAGGTTATTTTCATGTGTTGGCTATTGTAAATAATGCTGCACTGAATGTGGGGATTCAGATATCTTCGAAATCGTGCTTTTATTTCCTCGGGATAAATACCTAGAGATGGAATTGCTGGATCATATGGTAGTCTGTTTCTAAATTTTTGAGGTACCTCTATACCGTTTTCCATAGTGGCTGTACCAGTTTGCATTTCCACCAACAGTATATGAGGGCTCCCTTTTCTCTACATCCTCTCTCCCACACTTGTTATTTCTTGTCTTTTTGATAATAGCCATTCTGACAGGTGTGAGGTGATAATCTCATAGTGGTTTTTTTTTAAAGATTTTATTTATTTATCTGAGAGAGAGAGAATGAGAGATAGAGAGCGCGAGAGGGAAGAGGGTCAGAGGGAGAAGCAGACTCCCTGCTGAGCAGGGAGCCCGATGCGGGACTCGATCCCGTGACTCCAGGATCATGACCTGAGCTGAAGGCAGACGCTTCACCGACTGAGCCACCCAGGCGCCCTCATAGTGGTTTGATTTGCATTTGCCTGATAATTAGTGATGTTGAGCACCTTTTCATGTACTTGTTGGCAGTCTGTATTCTCTTTGGAAAAATGTCTATTCAGATCCTCTGCCCACTTTTAATTGATTATTATTATTATTTGCTATTGAGTTTATGAGTTCTTTATATATTTTGGATAGTAACCCCTTATTATATATATGTTTTGCATGTATTTTCTCTTGCTTGGTAGGTTGTCTTTTCATGTTTTTGATTGTTTCCTTTGCTGTGCAGAAGATTTTTAGTTTGATGTAGTCCTAGTTGTTTTGCTTTTGTTACCTTTTTTCCTTGATTACGAGTGGACATAGATTTTATACATGATTAAAAATAATTTCTTTTGTCCCCTCACCCTCTTTTCAGAAGTAGGAAATTTTGGGGCGCCTGGGTGGCTCAGTTGGTTAAGCGACTGCCTTCGGCTCAGGTCATGATCCTGGAGTCCTGGGATCGAGTCCCGCATCGGGCTCCCTGCTCGGCGGGGAGTCTGCTTCTCCCTCTGACCCTCTTCCCTCTCGTGCTCTCTGTCTCTCATTCTCTCTCTCAAATAAATAAAATCTTAAAAAAAAAAAGTAGGAAATTTTGCATTTTAAGACTGGGCATAATTGTAGGAATGGGAGTACAGATTAAAATTAATTTGCTCAGTGATTTATAAATAACCTGATAAAGTATTATCATTGTTTTTGGTATCTTAGAAAAAAATGTCTGATAGGTAAGACAGGTTTTTTTTTGGATAAAGGTGAAAATGTTTTGAAATATGATAGAGGACGAGTTACTGGACCAGTCACTTCGCTTTTTAGACATCTACTTCACCATGATGAGGGTGTAGTTACGGTTCTTTCTTGTCCTAACTTAAAACAATTTTTAATTCTATAATTTTCGACTTTTGGAGTACTTTCAGAAAATAGAGTAAAGACTTTGGTAAGCAAATAAAAATATGCAGTGCATGAAAAATGACAAACATGGTAAAAAGATATTTGAGTTTATCCACGTTGAGGGAGGTGCAGGGTAAAACAATTTGATAACATTTTTTGCACGTTAACTTGGTAAATAAACATTTAAAAGCTCAGTTTTGACAAAGGGGGAAAGTCCATCTTATATACTGTTAAAAGGAATATAAATTGATACAGCCTTTTTGTAGGTGGTGGTATTTATCAAAACTTAAGATGTGCATTATTTTTGACTCAGTAATTCTGCATTTAGAAATCTCTCCTATCTCTTACATGTGCAAAGAATTATAGGATGTTCATTAAAGCATTGTTTATAGTAGCAAAAAATTGGAGATCATTTAAATGTTAGCCAGTAGATGTAGCTCTCTTATGTAGTGTGACCATTTGCCCCAGTTAGCTTGGGATGGGTCTGATTTACCCCTGTGCTGCCAGCATAATTGTTAAGAGCACTTCCTTTCACTCTCAGTGGTGTCCTGTTTTGGATAATAACTTATATGTTTATTATATGTGTATACTAACAGCATGGATCACTATGCATCTGTGAAGAGAATGAATTGTATGCACTGGGCTGGAACTATAGTCAAGATACATTAAGGGAGAGAAATGAGTTGCAGTACAATATATACTATCACTTCCATTTTTTAAAGTAAAACTAAACTATGTGTGTATGAATGAAACACAATGAGAGAGAGGATCTGTTGAAAAGGTGTGGAAGAATTCACACTAATTTGTTTGTATGATAACCTCTGGAGGAGGTGTCAACCCCATGAATGAGCATATGTTGATTTATTTTTTGAATAAAAGCAACAACAAAATGGAACTTTTTTTTTTAAAGATTTTATTTATTTATTTGACAGAGAGAGACACAGCGAGAGAGGGAACACAAGCAGGGGGAGTGGGAGAGGGAGAAGCAGGTTTCCCGTGGAGCAGGGAGCCTGATATGGGGCTTGATCCCAGGACCCTAGGATCATGACCTGAGACGAAGGCAGACACTTAACCGACTGAGCCACCCAGGCGCCCCCAAAATGGAACTGTTGATTGCCAGCAGATGCTGTAATTTTTAACTAGAAAGCATTAATAAAATATTATTAATATAAGAATTTTAACTTTATTGTACTCTGTCCTGTATAGATAATAACTTTTGTGTTTCTAAAAATGTACTAATGGAAATTTAAAGTTATCACTGTCATTCCACCATTACAAATCAATAAAGTTTTCAGATTGCCTCCTGTTCCTTGTTATCTGTATATACGTAATTCTTATGTACTGATACTCAGAGCACAGATATAATTTCACGTATGTATTTTTTAAGATTACACTCTGTAGTGTATTTTTGCCATAATCTAGTAGTTACCATTTTTGAAAGCTTGCTTTGTGCCAGGTACTATGTTAAATGGTTTACATGTATTATACGGTTTAATCCTCCCAACTAAAGTATGTGTAAACTTGACACTAGATAATTTGCCAAGACCACATGGTCAGCAAATGACAGAAATGGGATTTGAACTCAGGCAGCCTGACTCTTCAACTCATGCTCTTATCCATTATTCTTACTGCCTCCCTTTACAATTTTTTAGTGATTGTATATCAATATGCCATAATTCACTTAGCCATTTTTCTAGTTATATATCTAGTTTATAGGCTTTAAAATTTGAAGCTCATAAGTTTGCATTTAAGCAAATTGGTGGCCATTCTGTGCAAGAGCCTGTTTTAGGTAATGTGGACATTAGTATGCATGCAATTACAGTTTAGTATTATTTGACCTTACCTTATGCATTACATTCCTGAAGACTTGTGTATATGAAAACTTGTATAATTATGTTTTTTCCAGTTGAGTTTCAGTATTTTAAAGATGTCCTATGGAAAACAGATATTTTTCTGTAAATAATTAGAAAGTCTAATAAAAATCAGCAGTGAACTCAGCACTGTGTTTGGTGCCTTCAGAAATTCTGCTTCTGTGCATAGTGAGCTATATCCTTTCATATGACATCTGCAAGAAAATTTAAATCAACACTTAATATGATTTGTGATTACTCAATAAAATTGCGTGAAGTTGAACTTTATGTTCAAATGGAGAAGTGTGTGTGGATAATCCCCAAGTCCCTTGTTTGCCTTTAGCATATGCATTTATGCTTATATTGAAATAGAGTAAAATTACAGGTTCATACAGAGAAGTCCCATTAGTAACTTAGGAAGGGTTGGATTGCTTTCTTTTTGGAACAATATTAGTTACTGCTCTTTTATCTTTGGGAGATAGAGTTTCAATTTAATAGAGGAACCTAAGTACTAGATAAGAGTCAGCTGCTAGAAGAATGAAACTGGACCATTTCCTTACACCACACACAAAAATAGACTCCAAATGGTTGAAAGACCTAAACGTGAGACAGGAGTCCATCAAAATCCTAAAGGAGAACACAGGTAGCAACCTTTTCGACCTTAGCCGCAGCAACTTCTTCCTAGAAACATCGCCAAAGGCACGGGAAGCCAGGGCAAAAATGAACTATTGGGATTTCATCAAGATAAAAAGCTTCTGCACAGCAAAAGAAACAGTCCACAAAACCAAAAGACAACCGACAGAATGGGAGAAAATATTTGCAAATGACATATCAGATAAAGGGCTAGTATCCAAAATCTATAAAGAACTTATCAAACTCAACACCCAAAGAACAAATAATCCAATCAAGAAATGGGCAGAAGACATGAACAGACATTTCTCCAAAGAAGACATCCAAATGGCCAACAGGCACATGAAAAAGTGCTCCACATCGCTCGGCATCAGGGAAATCCAAATCAAAACCTCCATGAGATACCACCTCACACCCGTCAGAATGGCTAAAATTAACAAGTCAGGGAACGACAGATGTTGGCGGGGATGTGGAGAAAGGGGAGCCCTCCTACACTGTTGGTGGGAATGCAAGCTGGTGCAACCACTCTGGAAAACAGTATGGAGGTTCCTCAAACAGTTGAAATTAGAGCTACCGTTCGATCCAGCAATTGCACTACTGGGTATTGACCACAAAGATACAAATGTAGGGACCCGAAGGGGTACGCGTACCCCAATGTTTATAGCAGCAATGTCCACCATAGCCAAACTGTGGAAAGAGCCAAGATGCCCATCGACAGATGAATGGATAAAGAAGGTGTGGTATATATACACAATGGAATATTATGCAGCCATCAAAAGGAATGAGATCTTGCCATTTGCAACGACGTGGATGGAACTGGAGGGTGTTATGCTGAGTGAAATAAGTCAATCAGAGAAAGACACGTATCCCATGACCTCACTGATACGAGGAATTCTTAATCTCAGGAAAGAAACTGAGTGTTACTGGAGTGGTTGGGGGCGGGAGGGATGGGGTGGCTGGGTGATAGACATTGGGGAGGGTATGTGCTACGGTGAGCGCTGTGAATTGTGCAAGACTGTTAAATCACAGATCTGTACTTCTGAAACAAATAACGCAACATATTTTAAGAAAAAAGAAAAAGAAGAAGATAACAGGAGAGGAAGAAAAGGGGAGTATGTCAGAGGGGGAGACGAACCATGAGAGATGATGGACTCTGAAAAACAAACTGAGGGTTCTAGAGGGGAGGGGGGTAGGGGGATGGGTTAGCCTGGTGATGGGTATTGAGGAGGGCACGTTCTGCATGGAGCACTGGGTGTTATGAACAAACAATGAATCATGGAACACTGCACCAAAAACTAATGATGTAATATATGGTGATTAACATAACAATAAAAAAGGAGGAAATCATTAAAAAGGAGATAGCAGGTCCAAAAAAAAAAAAAAAAGAGTCAGCTGCTATAAATGTGTTGAGGGAGGCAATTAAGAGCTTTAATTTAAAGCTCACTTGCTGGATTTCTAGATACCTGTTAAAATCAGAGCAAAACAGATGATTATCTAACAAATAACTTAGAATCCTCCTTGCTAAATTGTGTCATTTATTTTTTGATGGCACTTCTGATGATCTTTCTACAAAATTTTGCATTAAATATAGCATTTATTTGATGAGTTTCATTGAAAATGTTCATTATTCCATTGATCTTGAATGTAGTTGGTATTTGTTTACTCATTGTAACTTCTGTATCTGTTCTTTTTTAGTGTTTACATTTTTTCTTGTTTCAAGTTTTTATTTAGATTCTAGTTAACATAGTACAATTGGTTTCAGGTGTAGAATTTTAGTGACTCATCACTTATGTAGAATACCCAGTGCTCATCACAAGTGCCCTCTGTTACATTTTACATCAACAAAGATTGTTACACATAAAAAATGACAAGTGAAAATAATTACTGTATCACAAAATTCCCAGTTAGTGTTTATATTTCCATTTGTTTTATAAGTGTCATAATTGCTTTTTAATAAACTTTATTTTTTAGATCAGTTTTAGGTTTACAGAAAAATTGTGAAGGTAGTACAGAGTCTTCTCATATACCTACACCTGTTTCTCCTATTAACAACATCTTACATTAGAGTGATACATTTGTTGGAATTAGTGCACATATATTGATACATTATTTTAATTTTATTAGTAGGGCTTCATCCTTTTTGTTTTTTTTTAAGATTTTGTTTATCTGACAGAGAGAGACACAGCGAGAGAGGGAACACAAGCAGGGGCAGGGGGAGAGGGAGAAGGAGGCTCCCCGCTGAGCAGGGAGCCCGATGCAGGGCTCGATCCCAGGACCCTGGGATCATGACCTGAGCTGAAGGCAGATGCTTAATGACTGAGCCACACAGGCGCCCCTTGATACATTATTATTAACTAAAGTCCATACTTTATTCAGATTTCCAGTTTTTACTTAATGTCCTTTTTTTCATGTTTCAGAATCCTATCCAGCATACCATATTACATTTAGTTGTCATCTCTCCTTAGGCCCTCTTGGCCTACGACAGTTTTTCAGACATTCCTTGTTTATGATGACTGTGACAGTTTTGAGGCATACTGGGTTGGATGTTTTATAGAGTGTCCATCTGTTGGGATTTGTCTGATGTTTTTCTCAGACTGGGTTTATGGCTTTAGGGGGAAGAACACAGAGGTAAGGTGCCACTTACAATCCTCAAATCTTATCATTTCCAGGGTGTGTAATATCAACATAACATCACTGTTGATACTGACTTTGATCAACTTGGCTGAGTTAGTTAATGTTTGCTTAGTTTCTCCATTGTAAAGTTAGCATGCTCTCTTCCCTTTTGGAAGGAAGTCACTGTGTATAGCCTACACTTTAAGACCTGCCTTGAGGGTGGAGTGTCTATGTAAATTATTTGGAATTCTTCTATATGGGAAATTTCTCTTGTTTTTAAATTTATTCAACCATTTCTATCAGTATGAACTCATGGATATTTATTTTGTACCCTGGGTTATAATATAATACTATTTTATTTTGTTGCTCAAATTGTTCCCAGCTTTGGCCATTGGAAGTTCTTTTAATTAATTAATTTTTTAAAGATTTTATTTGTCAGAGAGAGTACAGGCAGGGGGGAGCAGCAGGCAGAAAGGCAGAGGGAGAAGCAGACTCCCCAATGAGCAAGGAGCCTGATGCAGGACTCGATCCCAGGATCCGGGGATCATGACCTGAGCTGAAGGCAGACGCTTAACCGACTGAGCCACCCAGGCATCTCTGGAAGTTCTTTTATTTGGCTCATTTGTCCCTTTGGCATAGCTCCGTCTTAATTTTTGTTTTTGTTTTTTAAGCTCTTCCTTACTTTCTGGCACCACAATATACTCCAGACTTACCTATTATATTTCTTGCCCTAGTCCTAGAATTAGCCATTTGTCCATGGAGCCCTGTTCTTTTCATAATTACTATTTTTTAATAACATCTTTATTGAGATATAATTTATATACTGTATAATTCACCTATTTAAAATGTGCAATTCAGTTTTTAGTATCTTCACAGAATTGAGTAGGTATACCACAATAAACTTTAGAATATTTTCATCACCCCTGAAAGAAACCCTGGGCCCCATTAGCAGGCACTTCCCATTCCCCCTGTTCTCTCCCCCTACCACTGTCCCTCTGCCCTACATAACACTTCTTGTCTCTGGACTTACCTAGTCCAGGCATTTCATATAAATGAAATCATACAGTATGTAGTCTTTGGCATCTAGTTTCTTTTACCTAACAATGCTTTAAAGGTTCACGCATGTTATAGCTTGTATCAGGACTTTATTCACCCCCCTTTTTTTTAGTACTTTATTCCTTTTTAAGGCTGAATAATACTCCATTATAGAGGAAGGCATATAATGTGCGATTGGGTCTGTTTTTCTGTTGCTCTCAGTCACCAGTGTTCAGCAAAGTATGACCAGTGAGTTGTATCTGGTCTGTGGCCCATTTTTGTACATCCCATGAGCTGTTCTTACTTTTTACATTTTTAAAATATTGTAAAAAAAAGAACAGTTAAAAACAAAGGAGAATATGGAGTGGAAACTGTATGTAGCCTGCAAAGCCTAACATATTTACTGTCTGGCCCTTTTAAGAGAAAGTTTGCTGATTCCTGGACCATTGATGTTTATTACCCAGAGCTGTCAGTTCATTAGGGGTTGCAAAATGGTGATATTGTATCACTCTCTTATTATTAGGTGGAATACTTCTATAAACAGGAACTTACTTTCATCAACAGTTTTACTGCCATAAGAAACAGTTTGATTAGGAAAAATGCTTAGTTCTTTTACTCTTACGTGCCACTTTTCAAAATAATGATTTGGTTCTGTAGGAGTCTCCAAAGGTGATCAGTTTTGTCTTGTTTTGTGTTTTTTGTTTGTTTGTTTTTTTTTTTTTTGAGGTCATTATAAGGTAATGGAATTCAACATAATTGAATGTTTCAATTTATTATCATTATTGATGCTTAAATGTCCCATATTTGGCCAGTAAAAACCTCTTGAGTCTTTTGTGATGACCCTAGTAGTCATTTGATAGCTTTCTCTTTTCTGGTCTGAAAGATGTTGTAGATTCATCTCATATTCCAATTGCAGACCAGGAGTTAGCCCGTTTTTTAAAAGGTTCTTTTGTGTGGCAAATGAAATTTAGAGCCAAAATCTCATTGTGGAGATTACTTAATTGCACTGGCTTGGTCATTGTTACTAGGACTTTTCAGTCAAATGAGCTAGGAAATACATATTTTTTAGATAAGTAAAATACAAATTCATATTAGTACTTAAGATTAAAACTGAAGGATAGATGGTTTTTACTTACCTCATTGATTTTTTTTTTTAATAGTGATTCAACACTTCCATACAACACCTGGTGCTCGCCACAAGTGCCTTCCTTCATCCCCATTACGTATGTTACCCATCCCCCAACCCACCTCCCCTCTGGTACCCATCAGTTTGTTCTCTGTAGTTAAGAGTGCTTCTTGGTATGTCTCTTTCTCTCTTTTCTCCTTTGCTCATTTTTTTTAAATTTTGACTGACTTACTTTGCTTAGCATTATATTCTTTAGCTCCATCCATGCTGTTGCAAATGGCAAGATTTCATTGTTTTAATAGAGCTGAATATATACATATACATATACATATATATATATATATACACACACACACACACACACTACTTCTTTATCCATTCATCTATCAGTGGACACTTGGGCTGTGTCCTTATGTTGGGTATTGTAAATAATACCCATAGAGGTGCATGTATCCCTTTGAATGAGTGTTTTTGTATCCTTTGAGTAAATACCCAGTAGTGGGATTGCTGGATGGAAGGGTTATTTCTATTTTTAACTTTTTGAGGAACCTCCAAACTGTTTTCCACAGTGACTGCATTCCCACCAACAGTGCACAAGTGTTCCTTTTTCTCCACATCCTTGCCAACACCTGTTGTTTCTTGTGTTGTTGATTTTAATTGTTCTGACAGAGCACCTCATTGATTTTACATCTATATCACTTTTCTTCCACACTGAGAATCCTGTTCTTCATGACGTTAGTGAAATTACTCATTTGCTTTATTCTGCAACAGCAACACACACGTACACACACCAGTCTCAGAATAACAGTACCAATAGTAACTACAACAAAATGATTATTAAAACAGTTAAAAATGTTACAGTTCTTTTGGTCCTTAGGGCGTATTCCACTAAGTATATTTAGGTTGTTGTGTTCTTAAATTCTCTTACAGTAGTTCCTGTCTGGGTGGTTATAATGACAACTAGAGGTTTAGGCTCGTTCCACCTCTGCTTTCAATGTTTAGGGATTTTTAAGATTTAGTTTTGTATTTTAAATTTGTAAAATATTTGTATGATCCCAAAGTCAAATCTATGTACAAGTTCTATTCAGAGACATCTAGCTTCAATTCCCAACCTCTCTAACTGTATTTCCTCTCCTTGTATAGGTTAAAAATTATGTGTGTGTATCTATTATAATCCTACCTTTTTTGGATAAATATACACACTTCTTTCCAATCTTGCTTTTTCACTTTATTTATTCTAGGTGGAAGATAAAGTTATTCTGTCATCTCATTGGCAACTGCCCAGTACCTCCTTGTATCAGTGTGCCACCGTGTGTTCAAGGCTGTTTCCAGGCTGCTATGGGTAGTGCTGCAGTGAATAGTCTTGCTTGTACCTATTTTCATATTTTGGCCAGTGTATTTTTGGGATAGATTCATAGACATAGGATTACTAAATCAAAGGGTAAATGCAATTATAATTGTGCTAGATATTACAAACTTTCCTCTATAGTGGATATGCCATTTTTCATTCCCATTAGCCTGTTTCCCTATACTTTGCCTACAGAGTATGTTGTTAAACATTTGTATTTTTGCCAATATGGTGGGTAAGAAATTGTATCTCAGTGTAGTTTTAATTTGCATTTCTCTTATTATGAGTTAGGTTGAGTATCTCTTAAAATGATTAAGGACCATTTGCATTTCATTTTAGTAACTAATTCAACATCTGTGTGAAAATGGTATGCAGTTATAAGAGCATGGATAAGTCTTATTTTCCTCTCACAAATGTATTTACAACTGCCTGGTTAATATATACGTGGCTTCATTGTGAGTATTCTGGGGTTCATGTCTTATCCTTCTAATACTGTTAACATCTTTCTTGGATTTTTAGATATCCTTTTCTGCTCCCCCCTCCCCAAGGATTATTTTCTATCAGAAATATGTTATCAAGAGAGTAAGAACTCAGTGAAGGAAATATGAATTTGTGACTTAATATGACAGCTTACTAATGTAGGCTTGAATTAGCTTCAGGTTAATCAGGCTTTAACAAGCTTTTGAATTCAGTTTATTTCCATCCCTAAATACATAGCTGAACAGAAGAATTCTAGAACCTGGTCTACAGACCTTGTGAAACAATGACATGATCTTTCTGAAACATCTGTTTACGTTGCATTGAGAGCTTATGCACACACAGCTTTCTTTGCAGAAAATAGCTCTGATATTACAAGATTCATTATTATGGATTCTTAGTCTTGTGTTCTCTTTTGCATATATTTAAGTTGTTAGATTGTCCTGTGGGATTTCATAAATATTACTTCTGTTAGTAAAGCTGCTGACAACAAAAGCTTTCAATAAATTATTCATGTGCTATTTGTTTTCTATGTTCAAGAATTAATGCATCTTTACTCAGAATTTTTTTTTTAGCTGAACTTGGTAACAATTTGTAAACATATGCTGCTATAGTCACATAAAATCTGTAATGCTTGTTTTCCATATGAGAAAAGTACTCTATTAGCAATATTTGGAGCAATATCAGCTCTCTGAAACATAGCTGATTACTGAAGAATAATGGAAAAATAGCTTTCAAAAATGTGAGATAACTACTTAAAAAATTGCTGCTCTTTCAAGATGTGGGCCACTAAATTTTATGTTTTTGCCTGTTTTCTGTCATCTGTGTACTTAATATTCACTTTCATTCATTGAAAACTTTAGGTCTTGTTTTACAGTCTTCTTCCCTATTGCAAATCTGTCATTGTTCTGGAAAATGTGAGTGTCTGCTTGGCTTACTTTCTAGTACCATCTTCAGTTCTTCACCTTCTTCATCTCCAGTGGCTTCTCTTTCATGCCATTCAAATACCAGCTTCCAGAATTGCACCCTAGCCCTTGTCATCACTCGGCAGTGCTGAAATAGTATTGAAATAGTATCATAGTCTCACCACAGTCGCCTGTCCTTCCAGGCTTCTCACATTGTGCTGGCACCACTCTTACCCGTTTTCTGTTCACTTTTGTGTATTTCCTTCCCTGTCTGTCTTAGACGCCACTGACAGCCACGTGCTGGTATCTTCAGCCCTCTTCATTGTCCCTTGCTACTCACTACTTAGGAAGCTTCAGTTTTAAATGTCTATGTTCTCTTCCCTTTAGAGTCTGCAAAACCACGTTCTCATATTTGCACTTCTTTCTAAATACAGTTAGCAGCCTGACTGTGCTGTCAGTATGATCCAGTAATCCTATTCTCCTTTTTTGGTGCTCCTCTCCGTTCTCACTACAGCTCCTTCAGATGTTTACCACCACCTGCAAACCTCTGACCCTGACAGCCCAGCCTGCCCACACCAGCAACAGTTGTACTCACCTCCTACTTCAGCGACTATACAAGCAATAAACTATGACTCTCATATCTAACACCAGGCTTACTCATATCCTCATCTTTCCTTCTTGTTACAACAAAAGAAGTGTCTTTTCTCTGATCCAGAATTAATTGTCTGACATTTTTTTTTAATATTAACATTTACCACTTGAAATTTCCCTCATGCTGTATTTTCATTTTCATTAAGTTGAAAATATTTTGTAGTTTCTCATGTGATTTCTTCTTTGATCTGTGAGTTATTTAGAAGTATGTTGCTTAGGGGCGCCTGGGTGGCTCAGTCGGTTAAGCGGCTGCCTTTGGCTCAGGTCATGATCCCTGGATCCTGGGATCAAGCTCCATGTCCGGCTCCCTGCTCAGCGGAGAGCCTGCTTCTCCCTCTCCCTCTGCCTGCCACTCTGCCTACTTGTGCTCTCTCTCTATCTCTCTGTCAAATAAATAAATAAAATCTTAAAAAAAAAGTGTGTTCTTTAATGTCCAAATATTTTAGGGTTTTCCAGCTACCTGTTACTGACTTCTAGGTTAGTTCCATTGGGGTTAGGAGATATACTTTGTACAACTTCAGTCCCCTCATATGTACATTGGTAGTCATCCACAGATTCAAGGGGACTCTTTTGCCAAACTCCAGAGTTCTCTCTCTTAGCAGCTCCCTCCTCTTTCATACTCTGCAAATTGTACTAACCTTGGCCTCCTCAACTCTGATCTTTTTCTTTAACTGTGAGATTTCAGAGGTCTCTTTGCTTTCCCTTTCTCATGCTGGGGGCTGGAAAGATGGGATATCTACAGACTGTAAGATGGGGTGATTTTTCAGCTCATCTTGTTTCCTATCTCTCAGGGGTCACAGTCCTGCATTTCATGTTGTCCAGTGTCTGAAAAAACATTGTTTCATTGATTTTTGCCCAGTTGTCTAAGGCAGGATGGTAAGTCTAGTTCCTGTTACTCCTTAATAGCCAGAAGCCTGGATCCTAATCTTACCATCATTTGGCCTGAATATTTGATTTCACCCTCTGTACTGGTTCTTTCCATCTTTCAACATGCTCAAGTCTCTCTTCAATTACAAAGAATATAAAAGAAGACCAAGCTCAGGTTTTCTTTATTTACCAATCTATCTCTCCTCTGCCTTTTACAGCCAAACTTTTTGAAAATGGGTCTCTATATCCCTCTCAAAAGTGTTGCTTATGGACTGGCAGAGTCTGCATCAGTTGCACACTTGTTAGAGATGTAGAATTTCAGGCTCCACCCTAGATTTACTGAATCAGAATCTGAATTGTAGCAGGATTTAACAAGGTGATTGGTATGCAAACTAAAATTTGAGAAGTGCAGTTGTTCATTTTACAGGCTCTATTTCTTCATTTTCCATCTTGTTCCTGAGTGCATTGTAGTCTGGTATCTGTCTTCACTACACCACTAAATCTGTTCTTGCCTAGGTCATCAGTGACCTTTTCAATATATATCCAATGAATGAGTGTCCATGTGTATTGTGTGCTCAGCAGGTCATCCTCCTTCTTGAAATATTTCTCTGGCTTCTGAGATGCCTGTTTTCTTGTCCTCTGACTTACATGACTTTTGTAGGCTTTTTTCCCTTTCTCTTAAATCTTGGTGTTTTGCAGAATGTGGTCCTTGGTTTTCTTCAGATTTTGCATTTCTTATTGTATCTTATTTTCTCTTGCAACCTCTGTTTTAACGTGTATCTCATGAATGGAATTCCATTCATGAATTTAGCATGAATCTCTACTGAGTTCCAAGCTTGTCTGACTTCCACATCCATGTCCAATGAGCCCCTTAAACTCTCCATGTCTACAGCAGAGCCCATGATCTGCCCAGCTGTGTCCTCTTTCTCAGTGACTGGCACCTCCAGTCAGCCGTTGTCCAAGCGAGAAACTCGTCAGTCACTTTTGACTCCTCCACTGCCCTTACTCTACATTTGGTCGTTCTACTCTACATCATTCTCCAAGGCTCATTGATTTGACCATAAGGATTCCTCAGATCTTTCCATCTCTTAGTTACTATTGTTACTTTCCTAAATAGGACTTCATCGGGTTTCAACCAAGATAACTGTAGAGGCTTCCCAACTGGTTTCCTTCTCTCCAGCTGTGTTCTCCTAACTAATCTCCTTTGTGCAGCAAGCACCATCCTTTTAATAAGAAGTAAGTGTGATCATCACTTCTCATCTTAAAGCCTTTGCCAAACTTACTAACTCCTTAAGATATAAAAATCCTTACAATCTGTCCTTGTCTACCCACTTCTGAATTTCTTTGAGTACTTTTGCCCCTTCCACTACCACCTTGTTCTGAGATTTTGCACCTGCTGTTCCACTGATGATGCATTCTGCCCTTTACTGGCTAGGCTCCTGTTCATCCCTTAGATTTCACGTTAATAATCACGTTTTGCATGAATGTCTTCCCTGACTCTCTAGGCCTATTCACTTCTCTCTCTGCACCTTGTACACATTCTGTCATGGCCCCCACCACATTGTTCTGATTGTGTTTTTGTGAGCCATGATTATATCATTGCATGTTCCCACTGTCAGCACTCTGAGAGTAGGTACTCCTGTCTTACTGTTTGTAATTTAGTTGCGTAGCATCCTTCATTCATTTAACAGATATTATTGAGTACCCACTATGGATACCAGGAAAGGTTCCTGCTCTTATCAAGCTTGTATTATGGGGATGGGAGTGGATTAGGGTGAAGTGAGAAATAATAAATGAGAATTTTTTTGTTCTTATACATAGTGGATCCTTAGTATATTTTTGGAAGATTAATATATAAATTATTATTTTAACAAGACTTGAAGTCCATTGTTACTGACTTAAGCTCTTGAAATTTTGTTCTCCAAAAATTTAATCCAATTTTTTGGCTAGCGTGAGCTGTGGTAATTATTCTCTTTACTCTACCTAATCTTGGTTTTATTTTATCTAGTTTTCTAGCCTTCTACCAGGGAAAACAGGCCTTAAAAACAGAGAGAAAGCGAATTGCTGGGAAGAGCATATAAAGGGTAGGATTAGGAGGCTAGGACCTTCACAGGGATAGTTGTCAGAGAAGGCCCCTGTAGAAGTGACAGCTGGTTGAAACGTGGAAGCTGAGAGGAAGCTAGCTAGCTGTGTGATGGAAGAATGGGTGCAGAGCGAGTGTGCAGGCAGAGGGGACAGCAGATGCAAAGGCTCTAATATGGGAAAGAACATGGCTTGTTCAAAAAATTGAAGAATGTTACCAGAGCTTGTTGAGTTGGAGGGAACATGATATGAGATTAGGTTGTAGAGAGGCAGGGACCAGATCCTTCAGCCCCTTTTGTATGTCATGGTAATTTGGATTACATTTGCTGTAATGGGGGAGCTGTTGAAAAATTAGGCAGAGGAGAAAGAGGTTTATACTTGAGTTTTAAGATCACTTAATATTATTTTATATGTAATTGTCCAAAATGTGATTAAAAGTAAAAAAAAAATAAGGTCCATATTTTGCATAGTTTGTAAAATGTGATTGGTGAAAACTAAGGTTCTAGATGTTAGCAGTTTGGGAGAAAATATGGTAGGCTTTTGAACTATGAATAGTTACTATTTATTTAGGACTTGCTATCTGCCAAGCAGTGAGGTAGGTAGGTGCTTTATACCTTTCTTCACAGAGATTTCCTTGAAAGGAGGGCATTATTTTTCCTGTTTTATAAGGGAGCGAATTTTAGACACAGAGAGAAATGAACTAGAATAGTGGAGCTAGAATTCAAAATCATGTCTGCTTGACTTCATTTTATGAAAGAGTTTTCCACTGTGGCTGTTTTTGTGTGTGTGTGTGTGTGTGTGTGTGTGTGGGAGAGGAGGAAGGCTGAAAATTGAAGAAAAGGAAAGCATTCTTATTATAACAGATGTTTCTTGAATAAACAAATTCAGATATTTTTCATTTTGGCGGAATGGTTGGGAGAGTAGATGCTATAAATTAGAATAATCAAATTGAATTTTCCTAATAGGATATTAGTAGCCTGAAAAATAATTTCAGGTCCAGCTTTGGTTAGAAGTTGACATCCACTGTTTTATGGTATGCCCGTACAGTATATGTATATCACGCGAGTGAAACCATCCATATAATATTAACAGCTAACCACATGCCTTGCTTGAAATTCCAGGAAAGGAGTTCTGCATCTCTGTAGATTCAGTCTTTGGAGAAACTGGCTGTGCAGGGCAGAGAGGGACTGAGCTCTGGAGCTGGGAGTCCTAATTGTTATGCAGCAAAAGAGGGTGGAAAACATTTAACTCTTAAGTATTGCTTGTTCTTAATCAGTGATGTGAATGTATTATTTTTTTGAATCCTTTGAATTGAGTATTTTAACTTTCTAATTTTTAGACTTTTTGATTTTAAATTGAGAACTTGAAGCAAGAGAGACTAAGCTATATGGTGAGAGTGGACACCAAAGAATCAGGAAGGATGAAATGTAGGATTTACAGACTGACTGGATAGGATAGGGTGGTCAAAGTAATGTTATTAAGGAGTAAAAGAGGTATGACGTCCTTCGACATTAATGTCTTAGTTTATAATGAAGACATAATTTTCATAGGTTGAATAACATTATATACAGAAACCTTACATTTGTAGGCATGTAAAAAGGCTTGCTTACCTTTCTGTCCGGCATTTCTGATGCTGTCAAACTTAGAACCTCTGTGGGCAATAAGACAGATTTCATTTTATTTCTGCCAGTATTCAAATACTGTATGTTATTTTTTTATTCTGGACACGATAAAATTTAAAATTATTGGCCATGCTGGTGTGCAGTGAGTGATAGGATTTGTTGATATTTGGGGGTGGGGGAATACGACTGAGATAAGTTCCCTGTGGGTATTTTCCTGTCATGAGATGGAATTCTATCAAGAAGTGTGAAGTATTTTATCAAAAAGTGAGTAATAGTTTATCAAGAAGTGCGAGCTATTCCATTAAAAAGTGAGAATTTGCAGAGACCAGGGATTGTGCAAGAGATCAGACAGGATCATTAAGCCTGTTTCAGAATAATGTGTATTGTGACTGTGGTCACAGTAAACTAAAATTAAGCAAATTTAAGTGGACAGGGAATTAGGACCCTGGTGGGAAATATAGGCCAGTTTTTATACAAAGTCAGCCAAGGAGTGGGTGTCTGATAACTCTTCTGTGACAGAGGAAAAATGGTTAAAGAAGCGGTGATAGGTCTGATCACTGGGTGTTGTAAGTGGTGAATCAGAATTCTACTCCTGAAACCAATATTGCAGTGTAAGTTAACCAAAATATAAATAAAAATTAATAAAAAAAAGAAATGGTGATAGATCTTTTTAAAAAAAAATCTTCTGTTCCCAAGAAAAGATTATTTACCGCCAATAACAAAAGTTATTTTGTTTTTTTAAAACAGAAAAAGATGACAAGAAGAAAGCATAAGCAGTTCATATTTTAAGCAATAAGCAATGCAGAAATCCATGGCATAAAAAAGCCTTCTCCCTGTATGCTCTCCATCAGTAACTGAATCCCATTACTACCCCAGGAGAAAACACTGTTAAACTGTTCAGTGTTTATTCTTTTAGCCCTTTCCCTACATTATTATTTTTTAAGATTTTATTTATTTATATAATTTTTTAAAATTTTAAAGCTTTTATCATGACCCTCATTTTTATTATTTTTAAAATTTATATATATTTTTTATTATGCAGTTAGCCAACATATAGTACATCATTAGTTTTTGATGTAGTGTTCAACTATTATTTATTTTAGAGAGTATGTGTATGAGCTGGTGGGGGGGAGGCAGCGGGAGAGGGAGAGAATCTCAAGCATACTACCTGCTGAGTAGGGAGTCTGATGTGGGGCTTGAGCCCACCACCCCGAGATCACAACTTAAGCTAAAATCAAGAGTCAGACTTAACCTACTGAGCCATCCAGGCACCTCTTCCATACATTATTTACATTTAAATGTGTGCATACACACATATATGTACATGTATATATATTTTTATGTAGGTGGGGTCATACTATATGTATTTTGAACTTGAGTATTTTTTATTTAACAGTATATATATTTTAAGGTTTTGAATGGTAGCATGTGAATATGCCCCAGACTTTTCATATTGTCCTTTTCCTGTGCAGACTGTATATGAAAATAGCTTTATTTCTGCTTGAACAACATCGTGTTTCATATAAAATATTCATGTAATAGCAAAGGTGAAAGAAGAAATTAAAAGTCAACTAAAATCTCACCACCCTGAGATAATCCACATTTTAATGACTAGTTTTTAAAAAATGTACCCCTTCACCCACACCTACCACAACATGTATAATACTTATAAAGGGATTATACACGTAAGCTAATTTTTATTATGAAATTACTTTCTATGTGCTTGAAGCTTTTCATCTACTCACCTCCTCCATCTCCTCCCAGTAAATCAGTGGTAACAACCTGGTACACTTTGCTACTTTCTCAGTGCTCATATAGTCATATGTACATGACATTTTATTATTTATACTTGTCTGATTTGTTCATTTTTCTCAGAATTCATTCCAGATCAGATGAAATGTGGCTCACTTATTTTTTGCTGGCTAAATATTCTAAGGCAGGAGTCAATGGATCAAATGCATCCTGCTGCTTGTTTTTATAAAGTTTTATTGGAACACAGCCTTATCCATTTTTTTTATTGAGTGATGTGACTTTTAAAATTCTTGTTACATGTGGTAAATTTCCTCCCAGTCTTGTCATATTTTACTTTGTTATGATATTTTTGCCTTAAAGTTTTAAAAATTTAAATACAATGAAGTGAAACATATCTGTCTTTTCTAACTTTGAAGTTCCCTATTTTGACTTAAAAGGTTGCCTGACACCAGGGTTATCCTTGTATTTTCCTAAAATCTTTTTTAAAAGATTTATTTATTTATTTGAGAGAGAAAGAGTGAGAGAGAGATCACAAGCGGAGAGTGGGGGACAGAGGGAGAGGAAGAAACAGACTCCCCGCTGAGCAGGGAGCCTGACTCTGGGCTCCATCCCGTGACTCTGGTTCATGACCTGAGCTGAACACAGATGCTTGACCAACTGAGCCACCCTGGCGCCCCCTAAATTTTTTTTTACATAGTTTTCTCATAGGCCTGGAATGTATTTTTCTGTATGTATATAAGAGGCATTAGAGTGTAGTGTGATTAAGATCACAGACTCTGGTTCTGTTATTTACTACCTTTGTGACCTTGGACAAGGTATTTAACATTTCTATGCTTTAGTTTTCTCCTCTAAAATGAGAATAATAGTAGTACCTATAATAAGATAGTAGTGGAGATTAAATGAGTAGTTAGTATGTAGAGAATGTTTAGAGCAGTCTCTGATACATAGAAACATGTTAAGTGTTTACTGTTATTACATGTTGTAAGTAGGCTTGTTTTTTTTCCTCATGTGGGTAACCAGTTGTCCTAGAGGATGGCAGTATCCAATTTGATTTCAAGGTTTGAGAACTCATGCAGTGTCCAATATGCACACACATCCCATAATAACTAGTTGTAGTTGTTTAAAAGTTAAAATATTTTTCAATTTGCCTGTATTATATTTTCAATAGGATACTAACTTGTTAGGACATAAATATTGATTCATTTGTTTGAACCTAACTATTACATAAACAAAACTGTTAGGTATTTCTTTTAGCCTAGAGAATTGATGAAAAAAATAAAAAAAATAAGGGCACCAGGAGCCAAGAAACTTTGGGAACTTCTGTGCCCTAACAAGTTATTACAAATATTTAGAGATTAAGAACATTTGAAGTGCTATGTAGGTACTGTATACCATGCCGGCTTGTAACAAGACAAAACTATTCTTGTCTGGACACCAGGCACAGACAGCATTTCTGAGAAAGTAGTATTTAAGCTGAGCTTGAAGGAAGACTTGGAGTCAATTGGAGAGGGGTGGTGGTGGGAGTAGCTTGTGGGAAGAGGGCAGGAGCTAAGGGGCGGGGGGGACAGAGATGCAGCAAGCCTTAGAGGGTGAGGAGAGAGTGATGCTGGGGAAGGCTGGAGAGTAGGTAGAGGCCAGGTCACATAGTCCATTTAGGGAGTTTATTTAGTTTGTAAAAGACAGTGGCAAGACTTTGAGGGATTTTAAGCGAAGGAACAGTACCTTAGGTCACTGTGTGTTTACTGAGGGAATAAAATACAAAGATGATATACATAAATATTTAATGCTATATTCTAAGTAATGTAGAATACATATTTGTGGTAAAATTTTGAAGGGCCTTGGTTTTCAAAGGCATTTGTAAACTTCCCTATAATTAAAAATTTTTTTTGAAGGCATATACTCTTGTTCAAGTTGGTTGATACGGACTTTTAAAATGAAAGAATATCAGGGGCGCCTGGGTGGCTTGGTTGGTTAAGCGTCTGCCTTCAGCTGGGGTCATGATCCCAGGGTCCTGGGTTTGGGCCCCACTTGGGGCTCCCTGCTCAGCAGGGAGTCTGCTTCTCCCTCTCCCTCTGCTCTTCCCCTCCCTCGTTCTCTCTCTCTCTCTCAAATAAATAAATAAAATCTTAAAAAAAAAGAAAATCAAAAGCAAGATAGAATGTTAAGCTGTGAAAATTTACATTTGTGTAATTATTTTTTAAATGGCAAAACTTTGTCCAAATTTTAAAATGAAATTTGTTTATTAATAATTATTTTAAACTGTTACTTTGCATATTTTGACTGCTAGTCTAATACATTTCTCTCTTAAGTTCCTGAATTGTTTAATTTGGATGATATAATAAAGATTTAATGTTACACAGGAACGGTATAAAAGTAATTTCTCTTAGTTTAGCAGTCTTTTTGTATTGCCCTAGAGTTGATATTTTTATTTATTTTACTATGGTATCAATGTAACATTTTTTACAGTAGTAAAAAGCAAATCCCTGCAGGTTACTTCTGAAAAATTCCTAAGCTCATTCTCAAGAGTTTTAAGACTTGAAGAATCAATTTCATAATCATTAAATAGGGATGGAACCCACCTCTTGGTGTTTGGGAAAGGAAGATTAGTCTGTTTGGAATTTGATTCACATTGTAAATGTTTGAAAAATTTAAAACATGTGAATATTATTCCCTTCCCTCTGCCAGTATGTTTCGTATTTATTTAGAACCACTCTTTCATTACGTAGTAAAGAACTAGCGTCATTCTTAAGTTCACAGTGTAAATAAATTATAGATAAAGGGGTGTGTAGATATATTTTAAAAACTGTCTTGTTTTCATCTATTGGACTAAGCCTCCCTAATTGTTCACATGAAGAAATCTGATTAGAACTGATTATAGTCTGATTACAAGGGATTTGGTCAGTACTCTTAAAGAAAAGAGGTAAAGCTTTAAGTTGGAAAGTTTTCTCTGGCTGAGAATATAAGATTTATAGCAAATTTTTTTTATTATGTTCATTTAGCCAACATATTACATCATTAGTTTTTGATGTAGTGTTCAATGATTCCTTGGTTGTGTATAACACCCAGTGCTCATCACCACACGTGCCCTCCTTAATACCCATCACTCAGTTACCCCATCCCCCTTCCCTTCTGTAACCCTCAGTTTGTTTCCCCAAGTCCAGAGTCTCTCATGGTTTGTCTCCCTCTCTGATTTCTTCCCATGCAGTTTTCCCTCCCTTCCCCTGTGGTCCTCTGTGCTATTCGTTATGTTCCACATATGAGTGAAACCATATGATAATTGTCTTTCTCTGCTTGACTTATTTCACTTAGCATAATTCCCTCCAGTTCCATCCATGTAGATGCAAATGGTGGGTATTCATCCTTTCTGATGGCTGAGTACTATTCCATTGTATATATGTACCACATGTTTATCCATTCATCTGTTGAAGGGCATCTCGGTTCCTTCCACAGTTTGGCTATTGTGGACATTGCTGCTATGAACATTGGGGTACAGGTGCCCCTTCTTTTCACTACATCTGTATCTTTGGGATAAATACCTAGTAGTGCAATTGCTGGGTCATAGGGTAGCTCTCTTTTTAGCCATCAGGGAAATACAAATCAAAACCACAATGAGATACCACTTTATACCAGTTAGAATGGCAAAAATTAATAAGACAGGAAACAACAAATGTTGGTGAGGATGTGGAGAAAGGGGAACCCTCTTACACTGTTGGTGGGAATGCAGGCTGGTGCAGCCACTCTGGAAAACAGTCTGGAGTTTCCTATAGTAAATTAAAAAAAAAAATTGTGTTCTTCTCATGTTCAAGGAACTGGCCAGGAACTTCCTCAAGTTCAAAGAATTTTTCTAAGGACTTAGAAAAATTAAACTGACCCCTCCTGTGCTGTTTACATCAAAATGAATTCTAGGGGTGCCTGGGTGGCTCAGTTGGTTAAGCCTCCAACTCTTGATCTCAGCTCAGGTCTTGATCCTCAGGGTCGTGAGTTCCCTACTTAAAAAAAAAAATGAATTATAGATGAAGATTAAATGTAGAAAATGAAATCACAAAAGTACTAGCACAAAACAAAGCTGAAATTTTTTATAATCTTGGAATAAAAATCTTTTAAGTATAACAGATTTAATTTTATATAGTTAAAATTTGTTTTCTTATGACAAAAATAATGTCAAAGTGGAAAAAAGAATATTTGCAAAACATGATAGCTATGCCCAAAGATTGCTAAGTCAATAGGATGAGTAATCCACTAGAAAAATGGACAAAGTGTATGTATGGTAAATTTATGAAACAAATATAGCCAGTAAACATAACTTAATAACAAAGAATCATTTCAGTTTTCTGCTTCCTTTGTGTTTTATAGAAAATTTCACTTTGAATAAAATAATTTTAAATATTTATAAATCCCATTGTAGGGTTTGACATAGAACTTTTATTAGATATTCATGTAATCGAACAAGGTTGGATTATGTCATCTGGCAGTGTCTTTTTTTTATCTTCTTCTAAATGGGTCATATTTTGATTTCCTAGTAAAAGAAATTTTATTTGTTAGATACTAATAGTGAAATGACTTATTATGTTATATCCAAACAGCATAATTAATTAACAATAACTTTTATACAAATTACATTTTCTTACAGAAATAGAAGAAGAAAGCTTTGCTTAACTTTGTTCTTTTTGTTATTTTTGTAGGATCCAGCATTCGAACATTCACTCCATTTTATTTTCTGGTGGAGCCAGTGGATACGCTCTCAGTTAGAGGCTCTTCTGTTATATTGAACTGTTCAGCATATTCTGAACCTTCTCCAAAAATTGAATGGAAAAAAGATGGAACTTTTTTAAACTTAGTATCAGATGACCGACGCCAGCTTCTCTCAGATGGGTCTTTATTTATCAGCAGTGTGGTGCATTCCAAACACAACAAACCTGACGAAGGTTATTATCAGTGTGTGGCCACTGTTGAGAGTCTTGGAACTATTGTCAGCAGAACAGCCAAGCTCACAGTAGCAGGTAAGTTTTTCAAAAGTAATTTATTTGTATTTTCAAATTTTTATAAAGGGCATATCTTGATAAAAAGCAGTATTATCCTAGAGTTTTCATTTAACTGGTAACAAGAAATATACTCACTTAACAAGTATCAATTGAGCATCTGCTAGGTGCATGGCATTCTGCTAAGACTTGCTTAGCATGGGGAATAAACTGTAGCACTTTTTCACTTTCTGTCACTTACATTGCTTATAGCTGCGATCATAATTATTAAGTCCGTTCTTTTCTTTTTAACTTGGAAATGACAGAGGAAGTTGTATAGGAAAATTGATTCCCTTTGATTGCTAACTTTTATCCTCCCCAGCATAACCACTTAGTATGGCTTTGTAAAACTTGCAATATAGCCAGAATCTTGGTTCCTTTATGCCCCAGCCAAGGAAAAGACATTTAATTGGATTAATTATTTAAAAACCTATAGGATGTGGGTATTAAGGTGAAGAGCAGAAAGTTGTAAAGAGACAAACATTCACTCCCTTTTAGAGCATTCTTATTTGAAGAATAATGGAAGCGTAAGCTGAGTAAGTCATGCGTGTCTTGTAGTAGATGCTGGTATTCCTCGGGTCAGTGTTTCTTCACTTGAGTACTAGATGAAGTGTAGTTAGTTTTTCTTAAGGGTCACATTGTACAGAAATTGTCTTATGTTTATACTCATCTTGGTAAAATGCTAACACTTAAAAAAAAGAAAATGAGTAACAGAATAGTTTCCCATCTCATTGCCACTGTAGGGTGATAGTACCCCATTTCCCGCTCACTCCAGGCTATATTTGCTCATTCATTCAGAGTATCATGGCTCTTTTTCTTTTTGGAACCAGATACTCATAGCTGAATTTGAGTGTGATATAAAGTTACTGTAATTATTCCATAATCACAGACTGAGGATGGAAAAAGAAAAGGCAAAAAAAGTCACTTCTTTTGATAATTAGCCTTTCCTCTCTTCTTTTTTTCCCCTTCTTTTCCTTCTTTCCTTCCTTTTTCCTTTCCCTCTCTCCCTCCCTCCCTCTGATCTGCTCGCCAGGCTTTCTCCAACATGTAGATAAATAAGTTAGCATTATGACTGCCCCTACAATGTCACTTAGGTGAGCTCTTCTTTGTCATTTATGTTCTTAAGCTGGGCTTTAATCGTGACTCCTTCCTCTCTGCCGTCTGCCACAGCCTTTCACCAAATCCAGTGAATTCTGCTTCCTAGTTTCTCTGTACATGATCCTGAGGCTGCTCCTCATCATCCCTCACCTCACCCCACCTGTAACTGTCCGCTGCCTTGTTCTTTCCCTCTTCCAGTCCAGTGGTCAGGCTCTCTCCTCACCCTTCAGTAGCTCTTCAGTGACAACATCAAGTGGATGTCTAAACTCTTGAACAGGCCTCTAGGTCTTTTCATGAGCCGGCCTCCACTCCAGCTCCCTCCCTCCCTTTTTAAAGATTTATTTATTTATTTTAGGGGGAGTGGGGAAGGGCAGAGGGAGAGGGAGAGAATCTCAAGCAGACTCCCTGCTGAGCACAGAGCCTGATGTGGGGCTGGATCCCAGGACACTGAGATCATGCCCTAAGCTGAAATCAGGAGTTGGACACTTAACTGACTGAGCCACCCAGTACCCTTCTCCAACTTCGTTTCTTAACACTCCGCCCTGCCTCTCTCCCTGCCCTCTACCACCAGCAGCAGCAGGACCACCTTCAACACATTTTAAGCTCTGCCAGTACTGAATATTTTCAGATTCCTTTTATTCTCTGTCTCTGGCCTTTGCTCATGGTTTCCCCACTCCCTATTAAGCCTGTTCTCTACTTTTTCCTCTCTTTCTACTCTTCTGGATTTGTCCATCCTTCTTTTTAATTTTCATATCCTTCAAGAAGCATTTTTTGGTCTAATGTCTTAGTAAACAGCCAATTTTAATACAATATAATCAATTCTTTGGCTGCAGACAAGATTCTGTAGGAGTTATTTAACTCACTCATGGCCTGAGTATCAGGAGGATATAAGATCTGAGCTAAGAGATGAATAAAAGTTCTTTTAATAGTTGCATAATATCCGTTGTATAGATATACTGTGATTTATCCCAAGATTTCCTTTTTGATGAACAGTTACATGAATAAAAATTGTCTGATGTTAAAGGCAGTAGTATAGTGAACAGTCTTTTATAAATCTCTATAGAAAAGATTATTGGAATTAGTAATTGTATTAGTTGCTGGATCATAGAATGTACTTTGTGTGTGTGTATAATTTTAAAAAGAGCACTGAACTATTTGGCTGTTCCTCAGAATTTTAACCATAAAGTTACCTTATGACTGAGCAATTCCATTTCTAGGTATCAACCCCAGAGAAATGAAAAGATAGATCTGTACAAAAATTTGTACATGAATGGTTTTAGCAGCATTATCTGTAATAAAACCAAAAAGTGGAAACAACCTATCAAGTGATGATTGGCTAACCAAAATGTGGTATATTCATACATGGAATGTTACTCAGCAATAAAGAGGAATGAAATTCTTATATGTACTGAAACATGGATAAACATGAAAAACATAAGTGAAAGAAGCTGCATATCATATGACTTCATATATATGAAATGTCTGGACTTCGTATATATGAAATGTCTGGAGGAACTGTAGGGAGCCAAGAAGTAGATTGGTGGTTTTCTAGGGCTGAGGATGGGGGAGGGAGATAAGGGCTGGGTGGGTGAATACAGGGAATGGGCAATGACTGCAACTGAGTACACAGTTTCTTTGAAGGATGGTGAAAGTGTTCTCCAACTAAATTCTAGTGATGGTCGCACAACTTTGTGTGTATACTAAAAACTGTTGAATTGTGGACTTTAAGTGATAAACTTTATGGTATATAAATTGTATCTCAATAAAACTAATTTTTTTTTTTCAAAAAGATACTGCCAAATTGCCATTCTAAAAGAACATTGGTTAGTGTTCTTTGGTTACAAGTGATAGCAACTGATTCTGGCCAAGTCAAGTAAGAAGGGGAATTTCTGAAAGAACACAAAGTACGTAGCTCATAAAATTAAATAGGAGAAGTCGTCTTTCTGCAGTCATTTCTCCACAGTGGAAATTTTGGTTTTACTGCCTGGGCAGTAGCCTGGCTAGGAGTGTTTTGTGCCTAAAGGTGGAGTTATTGGGTGGTCTGAATACAGACATTGTTAATCTCTGTTTGTCCAGCCCCCGTCTCACTCCTACTGGCTCCTTTCTCCTGCAATTCTCTGGAAGCAGCAGGACAAATGGGCCTCCTACTTGTGAGCGCAGGAGGCTGCAGCAGTTTCTGCTGTGATGTGTCAGCACCAGTTCCTCCATCTGCTTTCCCTGTTGAGAAACTTGTAGAAATCTCTTGTCTGCCAGTTCCACATATGTTGTTACTCATTTTCATGAGACCTCAGGAGGGGAATTAGCTCTTGGTTTTATTTCAGCTTCCTTTTTTCCTACTTTCTTAGTTTCTCTGTTTATCTTTGTTAATTCCATTCTTCTAATTTTTTGGTTTCTGTAAAGTGGATGTATGGCTAATTTTATCTTTCTTTCCTTCAAAAATCCCCTTGATATAAAAAATAAGAAAAAATTTGTAAGAAGGCTAGACAACTTGTGTGTTATTTCCATATGGAATAATTCACCACCATAAAACTACAAAACCTGGAACTGTTTCTCATAATTTACTATGTTTGTTAGTCTTTAAAGAAACAGTTTGCTGTGTTCTCCACATCTCAGAGTCACTTTTTTAGATGTTACTGTTAATAATAATAGCAGCTACTCTTTGAGTATTTTTTTCCAGATTTATTTATTTGGGTTGGGCATTAGCGGGAGGGGCAGAGAGGGAGAGAGAATCTCAAGCCGACTCTGCACTGAGTGTGGACCCTGACGTGGGGCTCGATCCCAAGACCCTGAGATCATGACCTGAGCCAAAACCAAGAGTGAGATGCTTAACCAACTGTGCCACCCAGGTACCCCTACTATTTGAGTTTTTATTGCCTACTGTCAAGGCAATATGCTATGTATGAAGTATTTATGTTAAATATTAACCTTTTTAACACCCTATGAGGTCTCTTATTGTTCTCATTTTCCTGATGGAGAAACTGAGACTTCAACGTTAAGTAACTTGCTATGTCACACAGCCATGAAGTGGTGGGGTTGGGATTCACATTCAGATTATGTGACTCCAGAACTTAGGCTCTTAACCACTACATTCTGTGGCATCTACAGAGTATTTATGACTACATTTTTGTCAATATTTTATTTTGAAATAATTTCAAACTCATACAGTTATTGCAAGAGTGAAACCAAGAAATCCCATATATTCTTCACTCAGATTACCCAATTGTTAACAATTTACTGTGTCTGCCTTATAACCCCCCACAATATGCACATACCCAAATCAGTGTTTTTTTCTGAATCATTATGGGTAAGTTGGAGGCATTACCCTCACCTACATACTTCTGTGTGTATTTCCTAAAAACAAAGATACTCTCCTAAATAACCATCCATCAATTTTAGGAAGTTAATCTTAATATTAACGATACTACCGTAGATACCATTCTGATTTTACTGGTTGCTTCAATAAAGTTCTTAAGAGCAAAAAACAAAAGCAGGAACTTTGCCCCTTTGCCACTCCTTTCTGGTCCTGGATTACATGTTGTATTTAGTAGTTTAGGCTCTTTTGGTCTCAAACCATTCTTTAGTTTATCCTTGTCTCATTTGTGTTTTCTGATTTTCCCCTATGAATATATTGAAGTTTTGCATTTTGGGAAGAAATATCGCAGAAGTAAATGATGCCACGTTCTTCTTAGTGCATTCTATCAGGAAATGTATGATGTTTTGTTTCATTACTGCTTATGTTAACCTTTATTACTTTGTTAATATGGTCTATGCTATGTTTCTCCACTGTGAAGTTAATATTTATACTTTTATTAATTAGCAGTATTTTGGGAAGACCTAATTTGAGGCTCTGTATACATCCTATTCCTCATCCACCTTTCACCAGGGAGTTTAGCATCCATTCATTCTTTTCTGCCTCAATTATCATTATCCCAGATTGAGCCAGAGGGAACTCCCTTCAGTCTGACTTCTGTGTCCTTTTGATATGTCCATATTGTTCTTTGGATGCTTCCTTACTTCCTGTCACAGGATGTTCCAGGTTTATCTTGTACTTTCCTTACTCTAGTCATGGAATCAGCCTCTTTAAGGAGCATTGGTTCCTTGTAGTGGAAAATGGTATTTAGAAATCAAGATTATGTCACCATATAGTCTTTGCTACTCAAGTGGCATTGATTTTGGACTCTCTCTGGACAGAGCTAGGAGATTTATACATATACATATATATGTATAGATATATATATATGTAATGACTGTGTATGAAATGTATATATATATTTTTACACATACATTTGTATCTATGTATATGTTTAATTATATATAATTATATAAGACTGTAAGTTTATACTCATGCCTCAATTCTACCAATACCATGGGATTTGTTCTACCCTTCTGCTTTTCCGTATTTGTACCTTGCTTCTCCAACTGTGACGAATGTGATTTCAATTATCCCTAGTACATTTACTTATTTGACTTGTATCCCTGTTGTAGCCAGTTTCCCGACCCATAGACTTTCTTCTTGATCCTGGTTCCAGTGTACATATGGCCACATGGGCTGACTTGCTCCTGGTTCCCAACACTACATTTTAAGGTAACATTAAACTACATTTTATTTCTTCTTTTCCTCTATTGTCCAGGTCTTCCAAGATTTGCCAGCCAACCAGAACCTTCTTCTGTTTATGCTGGGAACAGTGCCATTCTGAATTGTGAAGTTAATGTAGATATGGTCCCGTTTGTGAGGTGGGAACAGAACAGACAGCCTCTTCTTCTGGATGATAGAGTTATCAAACTTCCAAGTGGAACACTGGTTATCAGCAACGCTACTGAAGGCGATGGGGGACTTTATCGCTGCATAGTTGAAAGCAGTGGGCCACCAAAGTATAGCGATGAAGCTGAATTGAAAGTTCTTCCAGGTATTAATTTATTATCAGGACTTGGGTTTTATGTTTCTTAATGGATGAAAATTGTTAGAATTTTCTTTTTAAATAAACACTGGTAAATATATGATTGTGACAAGTTAATATCAGCCTAAGGAGTTTCAGTTTCTCATAGGCAGAGAAAAGAAAACGTGCCAGAAAGATTTACTCTTTAGTGACTACATTAGTAGAAATTTATGAAGTGATAAAGTGTATCTATGGCATTCTTCTTGGCCAAAGATACCCTAGGTCTTTGTCTTCTGTCAAGCCTCTATCTGCTCCTTCCCTGGAATGGGATACTTGATATAGTTAGATCTCTTGTCAGAATCCAAGACTCCCTCGGGCTAGTTCATGTAAGGGATGGGCAGCGTGTTAACTAATAGAGCAGCTCTGGAGACACTGGTAAGCAAGAGTTCTTGGGTACTTATAGCGTTCCCCCATTTAATGTAAATTCAGCCCCTTCTTCCCTCTCTTTGGGGATTCTCACTCTTTCTGCCCCTGCTGGCTCTCCTCCTCTGTTTCGTGTGTCTTTTCTTAGCTGTGTAACTTCTGCTTACTCATAACTTCCTCTCACGTATTGCTCATCCCAATCATGCTTGCCTCCTGCTGCCTCCTGGCCTCTCAGCTTGTTTCCACTGCTGGGTGCCTGATTCCACATTTCTTCCTTCAGACCTGAGTTTATGAATATAATGGGGCCATCTTTACATTGTTTGGGCAGATTTTTCATATACAACTATTTGTAGGCTAATTTTTAGTCTATGGATTGGCTTCCAAGGTGAGCCCAGTGTTGGGAGCAGCAATGCTTGAGGGTGTTCCTGATGGGCTTTGAACTGACTTTTTTTTTTTAATGCAGTTTCTTTCTTTGTCATCATCATCCATGCCTTTGCCATTCCTGTCCCTGTGTATTTTCAGCTCAGTAGCCACAGTTATTTTTTAAAATGTATATTAGATTATAAAGTAAAATAAAATGTATATTAGATCATGTTACATCTTTGCTCAAAACCTAATGGTTTCTCATTTTAGAGCGAAGTCCTTGGCCTGTAAGGCTTTTTATAATCTTAATGCCCCCTTCCTCACCATCTCTCTCCTTCCATCTGGTACTCTTCTCTCCCTCACTCTATGATTGTGACCACCTTATGTTTCCAAGAATACTCCAGACATTCTTTTGCTTTGGGGTCTTTCTACTTGCCATTTGCCCTGCCTGGAATCCTCTTCCCTCAGATATCTGCCTGACACAACCGTCTTATTTCTCTGCTCAAATATCACTTCATTGTTAAGCCTTCCTTGGCCACTGTTTAAAACAACAGTCTTCCATATCCACCCTGGTACTTTCCTCTTTCCCCCTTAATTTTACTTCAGAACATATCCATTGTCTGACATACTATGTCTTTTATTTCTTGTCTCTCTCCCCCAGTAGTATATAAGGTCAACGAGGGTAGGGAATTTTGTCTGCTGCTAAGAATGGTAACTGACACTTAGAAGCCAGAAAATATTTGTTCAAATTTTTTGTTTCTATCAAAATATGATTAAATTTAGCTAAATCCCAATGGGAAAAAAAGAAAACTTTTGCCATATTGCAGCATCTTCGAGCCTTCTTCCTGACTTGTTTTTACATGGCAGAGGTCCTGTTTCTTCTCTGGGGTACTATTCAAGCAAATCCTCAAACCAGATCCAAGGAAAAAAAGATTTTCAGTGTCAGAGGATGAACCACCACTCAATATCTGAAACAAAAACAAAATAATGTTTTATTTACTTAAGTGAGGAAAAACCATAGTTGTTAAGCATAGTCTTCTTGAATAATGCAAACTGCTGCTCTCGTATAGAATTTTGGGGAAGATGTTATTTTTGGTGTGTTGGTTAAGAGGCAAGAGTGGGTTGATGTCAGCCATAGAAGCATGTTTTATGGTTGGTTACAGACGTGGGAGCAGGTTAATGTCAGCTATAGAAGCAAGTGATTCCACTTCTGAATGGCTGACTTTTAAAGCCTGAGGCTGTCACTCATCAGCTGGCTTTCTTTCAAAGTCATGTTCGCTGAAGCGAGCTGTCACTCATCTATTAGACAATGTTTACTTGTTACCATGGCTGTAGAACTGTCATCCATTAGTCACGCAAGTTTAAAGCCAGCCCCGGTGGTTGTTAACGTGGATGTAGAACGTCTTCTCCTGAGAGTATGGGGACAAGAGTCCTATCTCTTTACCTGAGAACAGTCTTTTTTCTCAAAACTGAACACTGGAAATACCACTCCATCAAGAAGAGAACCCTGTCTTCTACCCATTAGAGTGTGGCCTTTTCAGATATCCATAAGAGGGCAGCTGTATAAAGTGAACATGCACAGTAGCAGCCTAACAGTTGTACCATTATAGAAATCAAGGGATTGACATACTAAGTGAATGAGTTAAAGAGATGAAACTCAGAAAGATTTTTAGAAGTAACACACAGATGTAGGGATGTAAAGGAAACCTCTTACGATATCCCTGTGAATGGAGAGGATGCTGTTAAGGGTCCTGAGCTTGCTCAGTCTCTTCTCTCTTTGTACCACTCATGAAACATTTACTTTATTCAGTCTTTTGATGTGAAGGGGATTCTTGCCAAACATCCCTCAGTTGACTAGTAAGCACCTTGAAGTTAGGAGCTACAACTGCTACATCCTTAAGGTCCCCAGAGAGCCTAGCACAGTGCTTTACACATCAAAGTGATTAAGGAAATGTTTGCTAATTTATTTTTTTAAGATTTATATATTTATTTTGGGGACGGGGCACAGGGAGAGGGAGAGAAAGAATCTCAGGCAGACTCCCTGCTGAGCATGGAGCCCAAAGCAGGGCTTGATTCCATGACCAAGATCATGACCTGAGCCGAAATCAAGAGTCGGACACTTAACCAACTGAGCCACCCAGGCGCCCGGAAATGTTTGGTAATTTAAATGGGCGCTTCTTGTGTCACTTGTGCTTAAAATATTTTGTTATGTAAAGCCACATAGGGTGCCTGGCTGGCTCAGCTGGTAAAGCATGCATCTCTTGATCTTGGGGTCATGAGTTCAAACCCCACACTGGGCATGGAGCCTACTTAAAAAAAATAAAATAAGCCACACAGACTGAATAGGAATTTGCCATTCCTCATCATTAAAGTAGTAAAATGCTTTCTTAACTATTGTCTTTTGTTTTTTAATTTTTTAGATCCTGAATTCACTTCAAACTTGGTATTTTTGAAACAACCTTCTTCCTTAGTCAGAGTCATTGGTCAGAGTGCGGTGTTGCCGTGTGTTGCTTCAGGACTTCCTACTCCAACCATTAGATGGATGAAAAATGAGGAGGCGCTTGACACACAAAGGTAATGTCTGCCTAAAAACTTTTTTCAGCCTTAGCTTGAGACTTGGTCTAATCTAATTTGGCACTACTGATTAATAATGAAAAAAGTGGTGATCTACTTTATTTTTATTTAAGCACATTATAATGCTCATTTATCATTCTTGAAATAGTTTATATGCTATATATGATTAGGATGTTAAAGAAAAAATTGCTTTCAAAATATTAAGGGGTAATTATTCCATCTGTTCTTTCTGAGCTGCAGTATACTTAGCTTAAGGCCTCAAGACCTCTTTCCCTAAATTGTTGCAGGAGTTTCTGGTCCTGACTAGCCTGAGACTTCTCATTCCTTTTCATGTGCATTTTGTTGATAGTAGTTTTTTCCTTTATCCTAACAATAAAAGAGAATTTATTCGTCATCCTTCTGTTTTTGCCTTTTAAAGTCATACGAGCCTTCTTTTATGATCATAAATTCTTCCTCTTCCACAAAAGCTTTTCTCTAAACATCAGCCATCCTGTCATACCTCATTACTTCCTTATGTAATCGGTGCTTGACATATGTAATGAGTGCTTTTCTCTGTTGTATTCTGATAAAAGAACTGAGGTAGCAGTGGTGTTGATATTTTGGTATATTTTGTTTCCAAAACAAAGTTATTTTGTGTGTTATAGAATGTTTAGTATCATCCTCGGCCTCTATCCACTAGATGCCAATAGCACTCCCAAGTTGTGACAACCAAAAATGTTTCTAGATGTTGACAGATGTTCCTTGGGGGACAGAATGGTCCCCAGTTGAGGACCACTGTTGCCAAGCAGTGCCGTCCAATAGAAATATGATGCAAGCCATGTGTGTAATTTAAAATTTTTGATAGCTAGATTAAAAAAACTAAGATGAAACGCACACTACTAAATACGATAATAATTTATATGATGCACCAGTTAAAGTGAAATGTAGTTCTACCAAAACAATAAATGTGGTTAGTGTTGCTTCAGCTTTTACATTTAAATAAAAATTAAATAAAATTTAGAGCTCAGTACCATACGATCCAGCAATTGCACTACTGGGTATTTACCCCAAAGATACAAATGTAGGGATCCAAAGGGGTACGTGCACCCCAATGTTTATAGCAGCAATGTCCACAATAGCCAAACTGTGGAAAGAGCCAAGATGTCCATCGACAGATGAATGGATAAAGAAGAAGTGGTATATATACACAATGGAATATTATGCAGCCATCAAAAGGAATGAGATCTTGCCATTTGCAACGACGTGGATGGAACTGGAGGATGTTATGCTGAGTGAAATAAGTCAATCAGAGAAAGACATGTATCATATGACCTCACTGATATGAGGAATTCTTAATCTCAGGAAACAAACTGAGTGTTGCTGGAGTGGTGGGGGGTGGGAGGGATGGGGTGGCTGGGTGATAGACATTGGGGAGGGTATGTGCTATGGTGAGTGCTGTGAATTGTGCAAGACTGTTGAATCACAGATCTGTACTTCTTGAAACAAATAATACAACATATGTTAAGAAAAAAGAAAAAGAAGAAGATAGCAGGAGGGGAAGAATGAAGGGGAGTAAGTCGGAGGGGGAGACGAACCGCGAGAGACGATGGACTCTGAAAAAGAAACTGAGGGTTCTAGAGGGGAGGAGGGTGGGGGGATGGGTTAGCCTGGTGATGGGTATTAAAGAGGGCACATTCTGCGTGGAGCCCTGGGTGTTATGCACAAACAATGAATCATGGAACACTACATCAAAAACTAATGATGTAATGTATGGTGATTAACATAACAATTAAAAAATTAAAAAAAATTTAGAGCTCAGGTCTTCATTTTAGCCACATTTCAAGTGTCAGAGACCACCTGTATTAGTGGCTATTGATTTGGACTGAGCAGGTCTAAAGATTCCCAACTGAGTAATCCAAAGTAAGCAGACAGTCTTAATTTGTGTACTTAGGTAACCAAGACCTGGGAAAGGGGTAAGTCTCTAGTTAGCTTGGTGATCAACCTTCAGTGATAGGTGGGAATGATAGAATGCACTAAGGTGTTTCATTAGCAAAACTGATGGTATCATTTCCAATATCATCTCTTTTTTCTCAGCACTCATCCTGTCACCAACTACTTCTGCCTATATTTTACTTCCTTTCTTCCCACTCCTTTCCCAACTAAATATTAGGCAAAGAATTTATAAAACTTCAAGGGAATATTTAAAACTTACGCTAACTGAAACATAGGGAACCTTTAAAAAGGGGATAAAAATTTGAAGTTCTCTTAGGGTAGAAATTTAAGTTGGCTACATGTTAGAACAAAATCTTTATCAGGAGTAGGAAAGCTGGGGCGCCTGGGTGGCTTAGTCGGTTACCCATTCAACTCTTGATTTCAGCTTGTCGTGATCTCAGGGTGGTGAGATCCAGTCCTTCATTGAGCTCCATACTCAGTAGGGAGTCTGTTTGGGATTTTCTCTCTCTCTCTCTCTCTCTCTCTGCCCCTTCCCCTGCTTGTGTACTCTCTCTCTCTCTTTCAAATAAATTAATCTTTAAATTACTGTTTAATTAAATTTTATTTATATGAGAGAGGAGCGAAGGGCGGGGGAGAGGAACAAGCCCACTCTGCACTGAGTGCAGACCCTGACATGGGGCTTGATCCCAGGACTCTGAGATCATAACCTGAGTCTAAATCAAGAGCAGGTCACTTAACCACCTGAGCCACCCAGGTGCCCCAGAAATAAATAAATCCTTAGAAAAAGGGGAGGGGTAAGAAAACTGAAATAGGTTCTTTTAAAAGATTTCATATTTTATCATCATAGAAGGACATTCTGAAGATATATAATGATAAAGGTATTTGATTTCTTATATAAATAAAAGTCAGGATTGCTATGATTCTCGTTTGCTTATTCAATAATTATTCAACAAATGTTTACTGAAAGCCAATTATGTTAAGCACTGTTCTAGGTACTGGGAACATGGTAGTGAACTGAATAGAGTTTTGCTGATATTCTAGTGGGGAAGAGTCAGACAGTAATCATTTAAACATGTAAAAATTCAGTTTATGATGAGTGCTATGAAGAAAATTAAGACAAAAGTATGCCAGGGATACCAAGAGAGGTAGAGGTATGGTTGCTATCTTATATAGTATGTTGGACAGCTGTTCCTTTAGTAAAGTGATTCTCATACTGGGGTCTAGATGTGGGTTGGCGTATATAAGTCATGGTAGAAATGTTACATATCTTCTTTTTATGTTGCATAAAATTATTACATTCAATTTTATTCAAACATATTTCTTAGGGGAAATGTTTTTTAATTAAATCAAATGTGGATATATCATGGCTAGCAATATCTCTCTGAATTTGAAGGATAAATAAGAAGACTGAGTAGACTGTTTTCTACCTTGAGTTCTCTAGGCTTCTGAATACTTGGGTTACATGGTAGAAAAGTCTGAGAAGCATTGCTTTGGTATAGCACTATCTCAGGAAGCTTCACAAGCATGTAGGAGGAGGACAGTGTTGATGGTGTTCATGTCGGTATTTCCAAACCTTAGCATAGTGTCTGGCACATAATGGGGTAGGGAAAGCAGTAACCAATAATTTTTGGTCAGATGTCTGAATGTAGTATAGGAGAATCAGAGTGCTTCAGGTTAGATATAGGTAATTACTCAAAATGTCTGTTTCTACCAGTGCCTTATGAGATATGTAGATGGGCCTTAGCTAATAAATTATTTAAACCCCAATTAGAAAGAAATTTTGAAATTGGAAGAAACAAGTGGTTAGAAATCTAGATAGTGCTAGGCCGGCTCTGGTAAAAATCTTGAACTATTAGACGTCCTTCTCTATTACTAATCTTAAGGCCTCTTTGAAAATGAATATTTTAAAACATTACCTGGGAGGAGCTAAGATGGCAGAATAGTAGGAGGACCCTAGGCTTGCCTCTTCCCTTGAACACAGCTAGATAAATATCAAATCATTCTGAATACCCGAGAAATTGATCTGAGGACTGACAGAACAAACTGCACAACTAGAGGGAAAGAGGCCACACCGTAGAAGTTAAATTTGCAAAACGCAGAGATAAAGAAAAAAATCCTAAGAGCAGCAAGACAAAAGAAGTCCCGGACTTACAAGGGAACACAAATAAGGTTAAGAGCAGATCTATCCACAGAAACTTGGCAGGCCAGAAGAGAGTGGCATGATATAGTCAACGTGCTGAATGGGAAAAATATGCAGATAAGAATACTCTATCCAGCAAGGAGAGATAAAGAGTTTCCCAGACAAATAAAAACTAAGGGAGTTCATGACCACTAAACCAGCCCTGTAAGAAATATTAAAGGGGCCTTTTTGAGTGGGAAAGAAAGACCAAAAGCTTCAAAGACTAGAGAGAAACAGAGAAAATCTCCAGAAATGACAGAACAAGTAATAAAATGGCACTAAATTCATATCTATCAATAATCACTCTGAATGTAAATGGACTAACTGCACCAATCAGAAGACATAGGGTGTCTGAATTGGGGGGTGGGGAACCCTACAAGACCCATCTATATGCTGCCTACAAGAGACTTATTTTAGACCTAACGACACCAGCAGATTGAAGGTGAGGGGATAGAGAACCATTTATCATGTTAATGGACGCCAAAAGAAAGCCAGAGTAGCAGTACTTATATCAGACAAACTAGATTTTAAACTGAAGACTGTAACAAGAGATGAAGAAGGGCACTATATCATAATAAAAAGATCTATCCAGCAAGAAGACCTAACAATTTTAATATTTATGTTCCCAATTTGGGAGCACCCAAATATGAATAACAAACATAAAGGAATTCATTGATAATAATAATACAATAATAGTAGAGGACTTTAACACCCTACTTACATCAACAGACAGATCATCTATGCAAAATCAACAAGGAAACAGTGGCTTTGAATGACACACTGGACCAGATGGACTTAAAGATATGTTCAGAACATTTCATCCTAAAGCAGCAGAATACACATTCTTATCAAGTGCACATGGGACATTCTCCAGAATAGATCACATACTAGGTCACAGATCAGACCTCAACAAGTACAAAATGATTCAGATCATACCGTGCATATTTTCTGACCATAATGCTATGTAACTTGAAGTCAACCACAAGCAAATTTTTGGAAAGACCACAAATATATGGAAGTTAAAGAACATCCTACAAAAAAATTAATGGGTCAACCAGGAAATTAAAGAAGAAATTTTTTAAAGAAATACATGGAAACAAATGATAATGAAAACACTATGGTCCAAAACTTTTGGGATGCAGCAAAAGCAGTCATAAGAGGGAAGTATATAGCAATACAAGCCTACCTCAAGAAGCAAGAAAAATCTCAAATATGCAACCTAACCTCACATCTAAAGGAGCTAGAGAAAGAACAATAAATGAAGCCTAAAGCCAGCAGAAGAAGGGAAATAATAAAGATAAGAGCAAAAATGAATGATACACACACACACACACACAACAGTAGAACAGATGAATGAACCCAGGAGCTGGTTCTTTGAAAGAATTAATAAAAGTGACAAACCCCTACCCAGACTTATCAAAAGAAAAAAGAAAGGACCCAAATAAATAAAATCCCAAATGAGAGAGGAGAGATCACAACCAACACCACAAAAATACAAACAATTATAGGAGAATATTATGAAAAACTATGTGCTAACAGACTGGGCAATCTGGAAGAAATGGATAAATTCCTACAAACATATAAACTACCAAAACTGAAACAGGAAGAAATAGAAAACTTGTTCAAGTTTTCTTGAAGTTTCCTTGAAGTTCAAGACTGATAAACCAGCAAAGAAATTAAATCAGTAATCAAAAATATCTCAGAAATTATGGGAAGAGTCCAAATTTCCATCAACTGATGAATAAAGAAGATGTGGTATATATATGCAATGGAATATTACTCAGGCATAAAAAGAATGAAATCTTGCCATTTGCAATGATGTGGATGGAGCTAGAGAATATTATGCTAAATGAAAAAAGTCATAGAAAGAAAAATATGATTTCGTTCATATGTGTAATTAAAGAAGAAGACAGATGAACATGGGGGAAGAAAAAGAGAGAGGGAAGCAAACCATAAAACAGTCTTAACTATAGAGAACAAACAGAGGGTTGCTGGAGGGAGGGTGGGTCGGGGATGGGCTAGATGGGTGATGGGTATTAAGGAGGGCACTTACATACAACACTGGGTATTGTATGTAAGTGATGAATCACTAAATTCTACTCCTGAAATTAATATTACACTATATGTTAACTAAATGGAACTTAAATAAAAATTTGAAACAAAATAAGTACATGAATAAATTATTTTGTGACCATTAAAATAAATAAATAAAACATTACCATGACTTTTGTAACTGTCTTAAGAATTGGTATATTTACCTAATCTTTCCATCAAATTTATTCAGATCCAAATCAATCATAGCTATTGAAGGAAGCGTAGTGGAAATGTATCCAATTTCATTGAGTAGTTTTATTTTAAAGGGAGAGAATCTGGAAAATACAAATGCTAAGGTGTAGAGTGACTGACTGCACAATGTAATGTTCTGTTTTGGTGGAATGATAGATCAGAACCCAGCTGCAAAGGAACAGGTTATAGTTATAAAAATGCTTAATGTATTATAATTGACAATAATAGAAAAATTATTTAAAAAACAAGTGGAGAAGTCACATTTCTGGGAAGATGGAATAGATGTATTTTTCCCTATTCTTCCCACTCCTAAAAATCCCAGACATTATATGTAAAACAAACCTAAGAAGACTCTGGGGTCGCCTGGGTGGCTCAGTCAGTTAAGCATCTGACTCTTAGCTCAGATGTTGATCTCAGGGTTGTGAGTTCAAGCCCTGTGTTGGGCTCCATGCTAGGTGTGGAGCCTACTTAAAAAAAAAAAGGACTCTGAAAGGTGGAGAGAGGAAGACTGACTGACTAGAGACCTTGGGACCCAAGGAACAACATGATGGTAAGTTCCTTGGGTTTTGTTTTTGCCTCATACATCCCAACTTGAGCTGAAGAAGCTGGCAACCTGAAAATGCCAACAGGCACATGCAAAAAAGTTCTTAACAAACATGTGCTCTCTCTAGCCAGAGGACCAGGAAAGGGAAAGCATAGCAAGACAAAAAGTATAAGACTATAATCACTCCTACTTTAACCAAACACTACAGAAGAAACTGCAGCCCCACCTTCACCCATGTGAGCAAAAGCCAAGTGGGAAGCCTAGACTGCCACCCTTACCAGGTTGTAATGAGATCCTGCAACCTATATGGTATCAGGAGCTAAATAGGGAGGCAAAACTTTATCTCAGCCAGGCAGTATCAAGGCCCTCTCTTTTACTGTGTTAGTAGAAACCACATAGGGAGCGTGGACTTTTATCCCACCTGGCAGTAAAAGATATTTCTTCCCTTCCCCATGAGGGTGGTATTAAAGGAGGCCTTGTGGAGAGTCAGAACTTTCATCATCATATAGTATTGAGGCCCCCCTCAATGGTGTCAGTGGACACTATAGGGGGAATGGTAATGAGGTATTCCTACTGCACCAGCCAGAGGGCAGCATCAGTGAAGGCCTAGTGGGGAGTCAGAACTCCCAGCCCTGTTAAGGAATAATGAGGAATCCCCACTTCCCCTTGGGTATTAAAATGAAGACTGAGTAGGCAACCTGGACTACCACCTCCATCTGACAGTAATAAGGTGGTACCTCCCCCTTCCTCTAGAGCAGTGTCAGAAGAAGCCACCTAAAATGAAAGGTTTAGTGAGATCCAGAGTCTCATAACATACTCCAGATATCCAGATTTCAATTTAAAATGACTTATCATACGAAGAACCGGGAAGATCTCAAATGAGAAAAGACAATCGATGCCAACATTTAGATGGCAGGTTTTAGAATTATCTGATATATTTTAAAGCAGTCACCATAGAAATGCTTCAACAATTACAAACACACTTGAAACAAATGAAAAAAATAGAACATCTCAGCAAAAACATAGAAAAGTCTCCTCAAATAAATAGCAGATTTAAAGAACCAAGTAGAAAATTTTGAACTTAGACCATAAAAAAATAAAATCAATGGATGGGCTTAGCAGTAGACCAGATGGGACAGGGGAAAGAATCCGTGAACTAGAAAAAAAGACACAATGGTCAGTATTAGAACTGAAACAAGGGATGCTACTGCAGATCCTGCAGGCATCAAAAGGATAAGGGCACACTATAAGCAACTAAACACATGTAAATACACATGTAAATTTGACAGCTTATACAAAATAAGCTACTTGCTCCAAAACACAACCTACAACATCTAACCCAATAGGAAATAAATAATTTGAATAGGTCTCTGTTAAGGAGATTGACTTTGTAATTTTAAAACTCCTAAAAAAGTCTCCAGGCCCAGATGGTTTCACTGGAGAGTTCTAATGTTTAAAGAATTAACACCAGTTCTACACAATCTCTCCAGAAAATAGAAGTAATTGAAGCTAGTATCACTCTGATACCAAAACCAGACAAAGATAGTACAAAAACAAAAACTACAGGCCAACAGGCCAATACCCCCTCATGAATATAAACATAAAAATTCTTAACAAGGAGCGCCTGGGTGGTTAGTTGGTTAAGCGTCTGCCTTCAGCTCAGGTCATGATCCCAGGGTCCTGGGATTGAGGCCTGCATTGGGCTCCCTGCTCAGTGGGAAGCCTGCTTCTCCCTCTCCCACTCCCCCTGCTTGTGTTCCCGCTCTCCCTGTGTCTCTCTCTCTGTCAAATAAATAAATAAAATCTTAAAAAAAAAACATATGCAGAAAACTTACAAGCTAACATTATATTTAATGGTGAAAGGCAGTACTTCCTCTAAAGATCAAGAACTAGTTAAGGGAGTTCACGGTCGGTGCTGGAAGTTCTAGCCAGTTCAATAAAGCAAGAAAAAGAAAAAGCACACAGATCTAAAAGGAAGAAATAAATAACCTCTATTTGCAAGTGATATGTTTGTCTACATAGAGAATCCTAGGGAATCCACAAAAATACCTCTTAGAACTAAGAAGTTCAGCAAATCACAAGATACAAGATAAACATAAAAACCAATTGTATTTCCTCAACATCACTCATCATTAGGGAAATGCAAATCAAAATTACAGTGAGTATCACCTCACACCTGTCAGAATGACTAAAATCAAAAACACAAAAAACAAGTGTCAGTGAGGATGTGGAGAAAAAGGAACCATAGTGCAGTGTTGGTGGGAATGCAAACTGGTGCAACCACTGTGAAAAACAGTATGGAGATCCCTCAAAAAATTAAAAATAGAATTATCCTATGATCCAGTAATCACACTACTGGGTATTTAACCAGAGAATAGGAAAACATTAATTCAAAGGGTTACATGAGACCCTATGTTTATTGCAGCATTATTTACAATACCCAAGATATGGATGCAGCCCAAGTGTCCATCTATAGATGAATGGATAAAGAAGATATGGTACACTTATACAATGGAATATTATTCAGTCATAGAAAGAATGAAATCTTGCCATTTTCAATGACATCAATGGATTTAGAGAGTATAATGCTAAGGGAAATAAGTCAGAGAAAGACAAATACTGTATGATCTCACTCATATGTGGAATTTAAAAAACAAAACAAATGAGCAAAGGTAAAAAAGAGAGAGTAACCAAGAAACAAACTCTTAACTATAGAGAACAAGCTGATGGTTACCACAGGGAAGGCAGGTGGGGGAATGGGTGAAATAGGTGATGGGGATTAAAAAGCACACTTATCATGGGGAAAAAAAAAAAAGAATCTAGGTTATAAAATAGAAATTAGGCACCAGGAAACAAGATTGGGTAAATTCAGACCAAGGCAGCAGAGGAAAAAGCCAAGCCAGGGTAAGCCAAGTATGTTTTGAGAAGGGCAATTCAAAGTCATTGAAGAAAAGAGATAACATATTACTGCTCTTAATTTCTCTTCCCTAAGACTGCTCTAATGCCAAGTCTCATTGAAGAAGAATTAAGACAGCTTTAGTCCTTGAGAATAAGGAGGGGGAATGGAGAACATTCCTGGCCACTGGGAACAAACCGGATGACCATCCTTCAGAAATGGAGGAAAACTGCCTAAGACAATCTTGGCTCTTTATAATGAACAATGGTCAGAGATAACTTGATGCAAAGGACTTTGCATTTTTGGAATTCTTGTTTATGTAGCAATTCTAAGCATATAAGTGTATATTTTTCCATTTAAAAATATTTTTGTAGAAAAAAATACAGATGAATGGAGCATGAAGAAAAAAATCATTTGTATTTCTGTGTACTAGCAATGAGCGTGTGAGCACCAAAGTTACAGATACAGTAGCATTTACAGTCACTCAGAATTGAAATACCTAAGTTGAAAATCTAACAAAACTTTTTAACTAAAAAACACAAAATGCTAATGAAAGATATCAAAGAAGATCTAAATAAATAGACCTACAGTGTCTTTGGATTGGAAGACTCAGTAGTAAAGATGTCAATTCTTCAAATTGATACACAGGTTAACTCAATTCCTGTCAATATCCCAGCAAGATCTTTTGTAGATATAGACAAGACTATTCTAAAATTTAGATGGAAAAGCAAAGGAACGTGAATAGTAACAATTTTTTTAAAAAGTGAGAAGAGTCAGTCTACCCGATTTTAGGACTTTGTATATAGCTACAGTGATCAAGACTGTATGACATTGAGGATAGTCACATATATCACCGGGACAGAATAGAGAATTCAGATTTAGGCAAAAATGCCCAATTAATTTTTGACAAAGATGTAAAAGCAGATTGATGGAGGAAAGATAGCATTTTTTAAAAAGATTTTATTTATTTATTTGACAGAGACACAGCGAGAGAGGGAACACAAGCAGGGGGAGTAGGAGAGGGAGAAGCAGGCTTCCCGCAGAGCAGGGAGCCTGATGCAGGGCTCGATCCCACAACCCTGGGACCATGACCCGAGCCGAAGGCAGATGCTTAATAACTGAGCCACCCAAGCACCCCAGGAAAGATAGCATTTTTAACAAATGCTGCTAGAGCAGTTGTTCACCCCTCTCAACCTATGTCTCACACGTCATATAAAAAATTAACTCATGGACCTAAATGTAAAATGCAAAATGAAATTTGAGAAAAGAAATATGGGAGAATACCAGGATCTAGGGCTAGGCAAAGAGTTATTAGACTTGACACCGAAAGCACAATCCATAAAAGGAAAAGTTGAAAATTGGATTTCATCAGAATTGAAAACTTTTGCTCTGTGACAGACCCTTTTAGAGGATGAAAAGATAACTACAGAGTGGAAGAAAATATTTGCAAACCACATCTTCAACAAGTGTATGTAAAATGTATAATCTTTCAAAACTCAACAGTAGAAAAGCACATAATCCAATCAGAAATAGGCAAAAGACATGAATAAATGTTTTACTGGAAAAGATGAAGATGGCAAATAAGCACAAGAAAAGTTGTTTAACATTGTTAGCCATGAGGGAAATGCAAATTAAAATCACAGTAAGATATTGCTATGTACCTATCAGAATAGCTACACTTTGTAAAAATTGACAGCATCAAATGCTGTCAAGGATGTGGAGAAATGCGATCACTCTGACATTGCTGGCTGGAAGGTGAAAATGGTACAGTCACTCCACAGAACTGGCAGTTTCTTTAAAAACTTAACATGTTGCAACTACCGTATGACCTAACATTAACACTTTTGGGCATTTGTCCTGTAGAAATGAACTTCATGTTCACACACAAGTCTGCATATCTGTATTCACAGCAGCTTTCTTCTTAACAGCCCCAAACTAGAAACAGCCCAGATGTCCTTAATTGAGCAAATGGTTAAATAAACTAAGGTATATCCATACTGTGGAATTCCTGCTAAGCAATAAAAGGAAGGAACTATTGATATTTGCAGCAACCTGGATGAATCTTTGGAGAATTATGCTGAGTGAAGAAAGCCAAGCCCCAAAGATTATATACTGTATGATTTTATTTATATAATATTCTTCTTGAAATGACAAAATTACTGAAATGGAGAACAGATTAGTGGTTGCTGGGGGTTAATGAAGAGGTGGGAGGAGGAAGAAAGAGGGTGTGGCTGTAAAAGGGCCGTAGGAGGGACCCTTGTGATGGAAATGTCAGTATTCTTTTTTTTAATTTTTTATTGTTATGTTGATCACCATACATTACATCGTTAGTTTGTGATGTAGTGTTCCATGATTCATTGTTTGTGCATTACACCCAGTGCTCCACGCAGAACGTGCCCTCTTTAATACCCATCACCAGGCTAACCCATCCCCCACCCCCTCCCCTCTAGAACCCTCAGTTTGTTTCTCAGAGTCCATCGTCTCTCGCGGTTCGTCTCCCCCTCCGATTTCCCCCCCTTCGGAAATGTCAGTATTCTTGTTGTGATGTTGTACTCTATGAGGTTACCACTGGTAAAGACGTACATACAATACATCTCTGTATTCTTTTTATTTCTTTTTAAATTTTTTTTAAAGATTTTTATTTATTTGTCAGAGGGAGAGCAAGAGAGAGAGAGCACAGGCAGGGGGAGCGGCAGGCAGAGGGAGAAGCAGGCTCCCCGCCGAGCAGGGAGCCCCAAGTGGGGCCTGATCTCAGGACCCTGGAATCATGACCTGAGCAGACCTGGCAGACGCTTAAATGAGCCATGCAGGCGTCCCCTCTCTGTATTATTTCTTAAAACTGCAGTTACCTCATAATAAAAAGTTTAGTGGAAAAAAAACAAGAGAATAAATATTGTTCCCTTCCTTTCCTACTGTTTTAAAAGAAGAGATGTCCTTTTGTGCTCTAAATCTTATTACTTTCTATTTTCTCCAGCACTTTTATGAATCTTCTTCTCAATTTTTTTCCTCTCCATTGGCTCCTTCTCTTTTTGCCTATAAAGAGGCTTACCTTTCTCTCACTCAAGTAACAACACACAGAAACTAAATTAAACAAGTAAATTTCCTTTTGTTTTCCCCTTCACACATACTACCCTAACCTTAAGAATCTTCCTTGACATGTGTTTCTTCCTCAGCTTCTCTATCTAATCCATCTACATCTGTCATGGACTATCTCTGAAAACCACCTTATTCCAAGCTGCTGTCAGCTGTTAACCTCAGTTACCACAGGACTCTCCTTTTCTTCCCATACTTACTCTGGCTTCATTCCAGATACATCCTCACATTCCTGCCAGAGTGATCTTTTCAAAGCTCAGATCTCATGACATAATTGTCAACCCTCTCCCCACTTTTAAAAATGCTTAATGGATTTCATTGTTTTTAGGTTAAGGATTCAAATTATTAAAATGACTTTTAAAACCTTGTGTGGTCTGGCTCCATCCTCATCTTTCTCTTTCTTAAACTTGGCCACACTGGTTATTTTCAGATCCGGAAACACACTGTGGTCCTTTCTGCCACTGTTCCCTTGAATATGCTAGTCTGTCTTTCTGAAATCTTTTTCTCCTTCCCATTATTAGTTAGCTCCTTCTCACTCTTCAGATCTCTGTTCAAGGGTTACTTTGGTCAGAAAAATTTCATTTCTAATTTCCTGGTAGTTTCTTCTGGTGTAGCATTTTGTGGAATTACCGTCTTTCATGTGTGTCTTTCCCACTGAGTTGCATGGGAGCACTGGCTATGTTTTTGCTCACTGCTGCATCCCCAGCTGCTGTCTGACACATAGAGGCGCACCAATAAATATTTGCTGAGTGGATAAATCCCTCTCCTTACCTTCATCATCCATTGTTTTTAAGAGTTGTCTCTCCCTCAAAAAATACTTTTTGCCTTCTTTTTATCTCTGTTATTGCCAGAGTTCATCTTTTTCTCTTTAGTTCTGGACCATTACAGTAATTTCACAATCAGACTTTCTGCTTCTAGTCTTTTTCCCATTCCTCTTGTCCTTCACTGAATCGTGTGATTCATCTCCTTCAAGGCCTTTCCCTTGGCAAAACAAACAAACAAAAATCTCCTAGACTGAGCCCTGACTCCCCAGCAACACACACACAATTTCCTTTGCCCAGCGAAACTCAACCTAACTTGGGTCCAATGACCATGCTTACTTTTCACACACTGTTCCTTTTGCTTACATCTTTGAATTTTGGAGTTCTAAAGACTCGATTGCCATCTTACTATAAGCTCTCACATCATCATGTGAACAAGTTAAATGAATTCTGCCAAGCTAACAGCCATTCTTCTTCCCAGGCTTCCTTTAAGGGAGGAAAATCAATTCCATTAAGAAAGATTGACTTCTGTACTGGCACTCAATTATGGCAAATAGGAGGCAAGCAAGTATCAGGAATATTTTTTAGTATAATTATTAAGTAGGAATTACTGTATCTCAGTTCAAAAGTACCATACCAACAAGTATTTCAAATTATCTTCTCTTCAGCTGGATATCATATGTATATATTGCTGATTTTCCACTCGTGAGCATTGTTTTCCACTTTTGAAGATTAGTAGTAATTTTGTCTAAGGGTGAAATAGAGGATTTTAAATTTTGTAAATTTTTCTTATTTTGTGAGGCATGGAAACCCTGTCTTATCTCTCTGTTTTATCCAAGTAGTTCTTGCTCTGTTCCATGATATGTTTACTGCTTCTCTATCTCATCACATTAAATTGGAATTTGAGGTCTAATAGAGATGTTTCAAATTAGAAGGCCACTTGATAAAGTTGAGTCATGATCTTGCAGGGTATTTCATAGAGAAGCCACCAAACCTGATTCTGGTTTTCCTCTTTCTTTGTACAGAAACTTAATCTTGTTTATCAGATTCAGGAAGCTTAATTACTCAGGTTCACAGTGTACTGAAATTTAAGCTAGAATAGCTCTTTACTTAGGATGAGAATTATAAATGTGGCACAGACTGAATAGTCATTTCCTCTCTTTTTTCCCCATCAGAAATTCTCTGTGAAAAACCGTATTTTTTGTTGAGCATAGTTACAGATAGGAAATGTGACAGTCTTAAGATTTGAGAGAAAAATCTGCCTATGAAAACCAGTTTAGACATAGAACCTCAAAATAAAAATAAAATTATAACTCCACAAACTCCAAATCAACTAAACCTCTGTGCTTTATAAAAACTTGATGAGAATATTGATTTGTGATTTTTTCCCTCGATGTTATAAGATCACTTACTTTTTCTTTAAATATTCTCCTTAAAAGGTTTAAATCACTGTATAGATTTGGGTTATAGTGGTCAGTGTCCTTGATGATGGCATGATAGCAGGTTCTTACCTGGTAACCACATCCAGGTTGCTCTCTGGCAACCGTGTTCTCTCCCTTCCCTGTCCCTTTTCCTCCCTTTCCTAGCCAAGCCACCACAGGAAACTTTCAGTAGGCATCATGGCCCCACGACTTTGTATTTCTTATCTGACATTTTACCTTCTCCAGTTGTCCTCTCAATTTGGCGTACCTGAATCAATGTCAGATTGATTCCAGAATTCAAAATTAGATCATGTGCAGAAAAACTGGGCAGAGTTGGAAGGCAGGGATGGGTTGTGGGGAGTGGAATTGGTTACAAAAGTAGTATACCTTTGAGAATAATTAGACGTGTTCAGAGATAGGGGCACCTGGGTGGCTCAGTTGGTTAAGCATCTGACTCTTGATTTCGGCTCAGGTCATGATCTCAGGATTGTGAGATCAAGACCCGATTTGAGCTGTGCGCTGGGTGTGGAACCTGCTTCAGATTCTCTCTCTCACCTGCCCCTCCCAACCCCAAGCTTCATGCTCTTTCTCTCTCTTTCAGAAAAAATAAGTGTTAGAGATAATTCATTGTAACATTTAGGTTCGTGTTTGTGATATTTATGCATGTAAAATATGAGCAGAGTAATTGGACTAAATTAAATTCTGCTAATTTTGTTAGTCTCTCTATAGCCATATAAATAATAATGCTTTTTAAGTGTTTTCTCTGTTTTATGTAGAGAGTTTCTCAGGTATTTATTATTTTCCTAGTTCTGAAATGTGTCAATATTTTTTTATGCAGCTCTGAAAAATTGGTGTTGCTGGCAGGTGGTAGTCTGGAGATCAGTGATGTTACTGAGGATGATGCGGGGACTTACTTTTGTATAGCTGATAATGGAAATGAGACAATTGAAGCTCAAGCAGAATTTACAGTACAAGGTATGTAAATATTTCCTGTGTAAATAAATTCTGTGTACTTTATGGGTTTGCTAATTGTTTAACATTAGAGTAGAAGAGACAGTACAGCATAATAGTTAAAACCCTGAGCTTTATGCCAGTTTGCTTAGGTTCAATTCTGGGCCTTATATTTCCTAGCTATGTAACTATAGGAAATTTACTTAACCTCTCTGACCCTCATTTACCTCCTCTGTAAATGGAGATAACAAGAGTACTTACCTCATTGAGGTTGTTTTAAGGATTTAAAAGAGTTAATATTTGTAAACTCCTAGAATATGTGACTAGAATATGATAAGAGCCCAGTTAATTATTGATATTATCTGCAGTATAGTATGGGGAAGGCTGTGTTCTGGGGCATCTGGAAGTTCAGCTCACTTTTCTTGTCTCACAGAGACTTCTTATACTCTGACCTAGAATCTTTTATCTCCTAAGCATTGGTGTTCCCTCCTTTCTGGAGAATAGATCACCCAGGACGGAATGCGCTGTGTCTCTCAGTGTAACATGGTCATCTCTTTGATGATTTGATGATTTATTTCTTTCCGTTCAACTAATGTTGGTCATCACAGCGTCTTCCCTTACAGGCTCTCTGATTTAGAAGTCAGAGAAAATGAACATGGCATAATCTCTTCTTTATCTCCATGTCCCTTGCCCTTCCTCCATATTGAAATGTACCCTCAGAGGAATATTTGCTCACTCTCCTATAATTTGTCTACACCCTCATTTTATCTTTGTTTCAACTAAAAATTTTAAGACCTTTTCTGTTAACTTTCAGAAAAATCCAACATTGCTTGGATATGTAGAGGTATATTTTGGCTCATGATACTCATTATTACCTTGTCTCAAATTGTATTATATTTGATAGAATACTTTCTGATCTGTGGTTTAGGGTTATTTCATATTTTTATGAAAGTTTGTTTCTCTTGGCTCACTGGTGGGCTTGAGTAGGAAGTATGATAGCCACATTTATACCTCCAGTAGTCACCAGGGGACTCAAATTTGTTTTGTTTTATATACAATATATATATTTTAAGTTTGTTTATTTTTGGTAATCTCTACACCCATCGTGGGGCTTGAACTCACGACCCTGAGATCAAGAATTGCATGCTGCACTGACTGAGCCAGTCAGGTGCCCCTCAAATTTGTTTTTGATAGGAATTGGGAAATAGACTGCTTGGGGTCCTTCTATGCTGGCAAAAGCACAGAATGTTTATGTTCTCTATTGCTATTTGTGAATGGATTCATAATCTCTGAAAATCAAAAGAACAAGCCTTAGACTAGAACTGTTACAGTTAGTTGCATAACTGTTGCCTCACCTACACTGAACCATTATTCTTGGCTAGGTGGACGGTTGGCTGTTACCAGTTGTAGAATGATCAGTTTCTATTTCTGTTTTGCTTATCTGTTTATCCAGTTTATTTCTTTACCTTTGTGTGGGTGGGATCATACAGGTAAAATATTAGTGAACTCCATCTTATTTGGTCCCTGTTCCTCCCTTACTAGATGTTTTCTCTTTTTGTTTTTACCATTAGTCAGATTCTTGGCCTAACACTGTCTTCCATTTCCTACCTGTACCTCCGTTTCCTCCACTGTAAAGTGCCTTGTTATTAACCTCAAATGTGAGGTATAATTTCTGCCATATGTGTCAGTTGCATTTGTCCATGTGATTGTTTTCTGCTTTTTAACTTTTATTTATTGTATGGAATTGAATTAAAACTCTTCTATTCACTTATTAACTACATTTTTTTTAGTTGTAAGATAATACATACATCTTACAGTTTGTACCTAGTTCCATCTTATCTGTCCCTAGAGAAAGTGCCCTTTAAATGAGTACATTCTGGAAAACTGAGGAAAGAATAAGAGTAAGGAAACCTAGATATTAAAAATTACCACAGACCTTCTCTAATTAAACAGCATGGTATTGGCCCAAGAGTAGGCAACCAAAAGGAATAAAATCCAGGTGTTACAAGTAATTATGGAACTTAAAAAATACTATCAAAGTGGCAATTCAGTTCAGAGGGAAAAAGCTTACTTTAACTTAAAGGGTATTGGTCCAATAGATTTTCAAGTAGGAGAAAATAAAGTTGGTCAAAATATGAAAAAATGAAGAATATGTGAGTTTAATGTTTGTATTATCTGTGCTGGAAAAGACAGAACAGGAAAGAACATGTCAAGCAAAAACCAACAAATGTTGACTACGTACATTTTTTTTTTAAGTTATGTAGAAGAGCCCCCTAAATTAAAGCTAAATGCAAATGATAGGCTAAGTGAAAATAGTTGTAATGCCTAACTGAGAAAGGGTGAGAATCCTGAAAATACAGAGAGTTTCTGGAAACTGATTATAAAAAAAGAAATAACCTGAGGAAAATTGATAAAGAATATGAACAGGCAGCTCAGAAAGAAGAGTTTATTAGCTGTTTGCATTTCTTTATTGGCAGATAGTCAGTCATACTAGTAGTGAGAAAAATACAAATTTAAAAGATATCATTTTTCCCAACCATTATATTGGCAAAAATGGAAAAGATTTTGACCTCCAGAGCATGTGGTGCGTTGTTGAGAACTGAAAATGATTATTGATATCATCTTGCCAGTACAGAATAGATAAAAAACATTACCTCCTTGGTACTAGATATTGTATTCCTCAATGAAATTTAAGGTTGAATTAGCTTTTTTGATACCCTTATTATAGGGAACAACCCAATTCATTTATTAACCAAGTCTTATCAACTGTCCACCGATTCTTTCTCTTCCTCCCCACCTCACTTGTTAGGTCCATTCGATTTCTTGCCTATTGTTGAAAATGCATCCTATCTGCTAACTTCTCTATTTCTGCATAGTTTTGGATTGGCTTGAGGCTAATAGTTGTACATGTGTGTTTGAGAGTGCCTGCCATAGTCTAGATCTGCAGTAGAGGACTGGGGATCGTGGTGCTTAAAGACACTTAGAGGTTAAAAATGTTGGTGAGCAGAGGAACTATAGTAGGATTTTTTTTTTTATTTATCCAAAAGTTTATACACAATGCTTTATAAATCCATGGTTAATGACAAGTTAGAAAAAATAAATAAAATGTGTTTTCAAAGGTATGAAGATAGGGTTGTTATGTGTCCGTGAAAGAATTAGGAAGTACTTATCATTACTCTCTAAACTAGATGTCTCAGGGTAAATTTTATGGTAATACGATATTGTACTAACAAATTTTAACCTTTCATTTTGAGTCACATTTCTTTTTTTTTTTTTTAAGACTTTATTTATTTGAGAGATGGAGAGTGAGAGAGAGAGAGCATAAGATGGGGAGGGTCAGAGGGAGAAGCAGACTCAATGCGGGGCTCAATCCCAGACTCCAAGATCATGACCTGAGCTGAAGGCAGACATGCAGCCGACTGAGCCACCCAGGTGCCCCTTGCGTCTCATTTCTGAACTGGATTATGAGTGGTTGAAATTGAACAAAAGTTCTACACCATTGATAAAGAAAATAGTTTCTAGGCCAGTTTGCATTTCCTACCAAACTAGTCCCAGCTGTTGACTCCTTCACCCAAGATCAACTCTGAAGAAACTGGAGGAGTAAGAGGGAAGTGTGGGGAAACTAAGGCTCTCGTGAGTCCCTGTGTGTGGGGGTGGTGGCTATAGCCTGGGATTAAGGACTGCGTGAGGAAGCAGTGAGAAGATAGATTGGAAGGCTATTAAAATAGTTCTATTGTTATTTCTCTCTGGTGTTGCCTTGAGACCGTCTTTCCCTGTTCGTTCCCCACAGAAATGAGCAGCAGTGGCCCAGGCTTCCATGATTATTCAAAAGATCTGCTAGGGCTCTGATGGCATTAATATAAATGGGTATGGCCTAATTGTCCATAGGGGATAGATAACTACCTTTTTTCTCCCCTCCCAAGCTCCCATTGGTGTGTTTCAACCTAGGAAGACTCTCTTCCCAGTGTTGTTTCTTCCTGAGTTTAAATGAGAGGAAATGTCTTGGAATGCCCAGCAAATTGGAGTAAATAGCAGTAGTTCTAAGGTCCCTGCGGCTCCTTGCTCTGGGGCTCACTCTCCTCTCCTCTTAATTTCACCAGGTTGGTTACAGTGAGGTCTGGTAACCTTATATATTACTAGACAGAGTGACTGGTTCCCCAGAAAAACATTAGTTTATAGCCAAACTAGTCACCTGAATAGTACAATTACTCTCAAAGAAAGACAACTGAGTGAATAACATATACCATCTGATAGAGAATTTTTGGAAAAGATTGACCAAGAATTAAAAATAAACTTGACAAATATTATTTCAGGAGATTAGAAAAATATAACAATACTATGCAAAAACAAGAAAACATAACAGTGTAGAACCAAGTAGAAATATTCGGTATGAAAAATGTAAAAATAAAGAATACAGTAGACTGGATGATGGTTGAAGGTGTACAGGTGATAAACTCATGAGTTGGAAGATGATGCTGAAAAACTGAGAATGCAACATTAAATGATAAAGAGAACACATAGAATAAAAGCCAAGAGGCATGAAAGTTGGATGTAGAGGAGTTTCTATCCAGGTAAGTAGGAATCCTAGAAGAGAGAACAAAAAGGGAGGAGAAAATATTTAAAGAAATAATTAAGATCAGTTTCTCAGAATTAAAGACTAACAGAAGACCTTAGTCTGAAAGGGCTTAAAGACTTCTGTGTGTGAGTGGGAAGGAAAACCCACCCTTGGGCCCATATAGTGACATAATATCAAAGACAAAGACAGAATTCTAAAAGCTTCCCGTGACAAAGAGCAGATCACCTACAAAGGAACAAGAATTATATTGCACCTAGTGTCAATTTTGAGAAATCTGATTTTAAGAGGAAAATGGAGTAATGTTTTTTATTTTTTATTTTTTAAATTTATTTATTCATGAGAGAGAGAGAGAGGCAGAAGCAGAGGGAGAAGCAGCCTCCCCACCTAGCAGGGAGCCTGATGCGGGACTCGATCCCAGGACCCCGGGATCATGAACTAAGCCGAAGGCAGACGCCCAACCATCTGAGCCACCCAGGTGCCCCTGGAGTAATGTTTTTTAAAGTGTTAAAGGAAAAGAACATTGAATCCACACGGAATTTATATCCATCCAAAATGTTAGTTATAATAAAAATTCTCATCATATAGGATCTCAGAGGGTTTGCTATACAAAGATATACACTGAAAACAGTTTTGGAATACGTACTTAAATAAGAAGAGACACTTTCAGGAAATGCTGCAAGAGATATGGGAGTTTTAAGACATAGCCCTCAAATTCTTTGGCGGTCCTCCTAATGAGTAGTGGGGTTTATATCCCTTGCCCTTGAATCTGAGTGCGCTTGGAGCTATTTGCACAGAGTATGGCAGAAGTGGCGTCGTATGACTTCTGAGGCTTATAAAAGGCCGTGCAGATTCCTCCTGGTTCTTTTGGAATTACCACTTTCCAGTCACTTCTTGGGATCTCCCTCTCAGAACCCAGCTGCCGTGCTGTGCGAAGCCCAAGCCACAAGGAAAGGCTGCATTGTAGGTGCTCTGGTAGACAGCTCCACTGAGCCCACCTTGCAGGTCATCTAATCAAGGGACCAGACACATGAATGAAGAAGTCTCCAATCGATTTGAGATCCCAGCTTTCTAAGTTGCCCCCACACATTCAAGTTTTTATAGACATGGGGAAGCAGAGATAAGCCATTCCTGCTGGGCTGTCCTAATTCCTGACCCAAGGATCTGTGAGCATAAGAAAATGGTGGTGGTGGTATGCCACTAAGTTTTGGGCTGATTTGCTGTGCAGCAGTTGTAACTTGGGAAAGTGCAAGTTTTTTAAAAGACTAGAATCAAAGTAAAAATACATCAGTGATAATCCAGAATTAAAAACTTTGACCATACCAAGTGTGGAGGTAGAATAATATATACCATTTGATGGAGAATTATTGGGTAAAAAAAAACCCAAGAATTAAAAATAAGCATGTTAAATATATTTTTTAAGAGATTAGTAAGGTATTAGTAATATAATTGATATTTATAGGATATTGCACCAAATGAATAAATTGTTTTTTTAAATAGTGCCTGTGAAACAGTTACTAAAATATACCACATATTGACCACAGAACAGTTCTTAGCAGATTTTAGAGAATTGAAATTCTGTAGATTTGACTACTGCAAAATTAAGTTTGGAACTAGTTATGAAAAAGTAACTTTAAAAACTGGTAACTTGAAGATCTCCTTGTGTTTGGGCATTAAGTGAATCACTTTGAAATAATCCGTCAATCAGAAAAGAAATTATGAAAATTAGGAAATTGTTTGAACTAATAGAGATATGACCTATCAAAACTTATGGGATGCTTAGAAAAAATTTATAGCCTTAAGTACAGGTATTAGAAGAGAAGAAAGACTGAAAAATCAGTGATTTAAATATCTATCTCAAAAAGCTAAAAAAAAAAAAAATAGCAAACTTACCCCAAAGGAAATACAAGAGGGGAAGTAATGGCAAGAGCAAAATTAATAAAAGAGAAAAAAACATTCAAAATAGAGAGTTTCAGCAAAGCCAAAAATTAGTTCCTTGTAAAGCATAACAGCATTGATAAACACCTGACAGTACTTAAATGCAAGGCTTGACAAAGGTCTTTGTTTAGATGAAGAGTGTACAAACTGCAGCTCATAGACCAGATCTGCCACATTGCTTGGCTTTATATAGCTTATGAGCTAAAAATCATTTATACAGTTTTAGGGGCACCTGGGTGGCTCAGTCATTAAGCGTCTGCTTTCAGCTTAGGTCATGATCCCAGCGTCCTGGGATTGAGCCCCTCATGGGCCTCCCTGCTCAGCGGGAAGCCTGCTTCTCCCTCTCCCACTCCCCCTGCTTGTGTTCCCTCTCTCGCTGTGTCTCTCTCTGTCAAATAAATAAAAAATCTTAAAAAAAATCGTTTATACAGTTTTAAATGGTTGAAACAGAATAATATTAGGGTGATGTATGAAAATGTTATGAAATTCAGTTTTATTGTCCATAAATAATTTTATTGGCACACAGTCGCATTCATTTATATATTGACTGTGGCTGCTTCTGCGGAGTTGAGTAGTTGTGACAGAGACCACATGACCCACAAATTCTAAAATATTTACTCTCTGGTCCTTTTTAGAAAAAGTTTCAACTCTTGATATACACTCTATTAAGAACTCTTACAGATCAACAAGGTAAACAAAGACCGATAAACCAGTAAAAAATCATCAAAAGCCTTGAGCGGCCACCTCACAGATCTCCAGGTGGCTACTGAATAAGTAGTTATCATCATTAGTTTTCTGAGATAGGCAAATAAAAGCCACAGTGAGATACTGTTCCGCCAGAGTGGCTAAAATTAAAGAGACTAATAATAACATGTTCATTAGGATGAGGAACACTCTGATGTACTGCTGTTAGGGACTACACATTGATATAATCACTTCAGAATACTGTTTGGCAGAATCTACTGAAACTGCATATAAACGTATCTTATGATATAATGGTTGTATTCCTAGGAGTATACACACCAGAAATGTATAAATATATGCATCAAAAAACACACAATAATGTTCTCACCAGCTTTATTCACGGTAAATCAAAACAGGAAACAGTTAAAACATCCATCAACAGTAGAACGGATAAGTAGTGTTCTAATCCTACAGTGGTATATTATCAACAGTGAAAATTGACAGACCATTGCTACATTCGACAACATGGATAAAACAAACACCATTGAAGGAAGGAAGCCAGTCACAGAAGAATACATACTGTGTGATTCCATTTTTATAAAGTTCAAAAATAGGCAAAACTAATCCGTGGTTTTAGAAATCAGGATGGTGATTACTTTTGGACAAAGGCAGGGTAGTGACTGAATGTGGAACAACAGGACCTCTGGTGTGTTCTGTTTCTTAATCTGGATGGTAAGCTAAAATAGTTGAACGTGTACTGTTAATGTGTGTCACGTGAGGTCTTTTTTATTGTTTACAGATAAGTTACTATGTACAAAAAAAGTTTGGAAAATTTTATTTTGAACTTTGTCATAACTGAAAGTATTTTCTTTTTCAAACAGGGAAAGCAGTTTATGAGAAATAGTTGGAGATTATACACACACATGCACGCACGCACACACATGTATATAAAGTTTTTATATAGTTATTTCTATATATATGGTCATGCCTATCTGACTTCTGTTATTTTTTTAAGAAGTTATAGCCACAGGAAATGCCATAGTGAGTGTTAATGCAGAAAAAGGTTATAAGTTCATTCTTCATCTGTTAAATATTTCAAATTTATTGTTTTATCATTAACTCCTGGGATTTCTACACATGCTGTGACGTGAATTAGCCCGTCGTGTATTTCCTGTCATCTCAGATTGCCGATAACACCCATTGGTCATGAGTTTGTTTTTTTTTTTAAAGAGGAATTTTTCCTTTTCTCTTACAACATTCATAACAGTCTGTGATACACATCTCCACTCCTCCCCCCCACACACAAAAGAAGAAAATTTTCCATTTGTTTTCTTGTGGGATAAATTGATAAATTCTGAATTGGCCACCTCCTTGACTTTGTCAATACTCATAACAAATCTCACTGATTCTACAATCTTTCTCTGAAGTCAGAGCCTAATGTCATTCTTTTTTTTTTTCTCTAAAGATTTTATTTATTTAATTGACAGAGAGAGAGAGAGAGAGCGTGAGGGGGAACAGAAGTAGGGGGAGTGGGAGAAGGAGAAGCAGGCTTCTGGCCGAGCAGGGAGCCTGATGCGGGGCTCGATCCCCCGGGATCATGACCTGAGCCGAAGGCAGTCGCTTAACCAACTGAGCCATCCAGGCGCTCCAAGCCTAATGTCATTCTACATTTACCCTTTTACTCTATCTGATCTCTACTTACATTAAGACATTGATCTCCCCTTTTCTGCCAGTCTTCTGCTTGATTTCACTTCTTTTTAGTTCATGATGAATTACAGTAGTCTGCTCTCATTTGTTAGAACTCCCAGTTCTTGATAGACATAGGAAGAGATCTCTGTAGGAGCTTCTGCAAGTCTCCAGGCATCTCATCAGAGGGGCGTAGGGATGCCGGCTGGCGGGAACAGGAGGAGACAAGGCCTCCATAGAGACTGTAGTTGTCCTTCCTGCTGGGGAAGAATCACACTTCCTCTCCAGGTGCTGGAAGATCTGCTCTAAACATCTGTAACACTGGGACTTTTACCACCAGTTATAAGGTCATTGTAAGGAGTGACTGAAAAAAGTAGCCTTCACTTAGTAAAGTTCCTGGGACCATGTAATTGTTTTAGTTATTGTTACGGCTATTTTTGTGTGTGGGGAGGGGGAGTAAAATATACATAAGATTTACCATCTTAAAAAAAGAACTCTCAGTTGTCTTGGCTTAGGATAAACTCTTTACGGCCTGTGTATAAAACATAATCAGACCCTTCATATAAAGGCAACTTTTTCATTGTTAACTGAGAAGCAGAGTAGTTAAGTGCAGTCTTTGGACCCAGCATGCTTGGGTCTCATTTCTGTCTCTATGTGAACATGGGCAAGTTATGTAACTTACGTTTGTCTTAGTTTCTTTTATCAGTTCAGTAAGTTGTTATAAGGATTAACTAAATAAACTTCTGGCACTCTTCCGGTTGAACCTGGGATAGAAATGAAAGTCATCTTTACCAAACTACATATAGTTTCCTGAACATACTATGCTGTTTGATTTCTCCATTCCCCTGTATCCTCATACCCTCAGCTAAACTTTTCTGACAGTCCTTCAAGATTAGTTCTGATCTTAACTTTGCTATGAAGTTTTTCATAACCACCCTCTCACCCTCAGGTGATTATGATGTCTCTCAGAATAGCTCTCTTTTAACCAGTAGTGTTTCTCATTGATTTGTTTATATGCCTTTTCCCACTACTGCTGGACTGAGGTCCTTATCAACAGGGACTGATACTGGGGTGCCTGCCTGGTTCAGGTGGTAGAACAGGTGACTCTTGATCTCAGGGTTGTGAGTTCAAGCCCCAATTTGGGTGTAGAGATTATTAAAAAGAAGTGAACTTAAAAAAAAAAAACCCAGGGACTGGTATTAACTATGATTTATCATAATAGATTATCAGCAAGTAATTATTGAATAAGTGAATGAAACTTTGTAGTGAAATTGTGAACTGTGACAACTGGAATGATTTGATGTTTGTGGTTACTTTATTACTTATATTTTCCTTTGTACCTTGTTTTTCATAGACTTCTATGTAAAAGAAATTGGGATTAAAAAAATCTTCTAAAAAGTTATTCTGGAGGAAGATGAATCATTACTCTAACTTATATAATTGAGGCCAAAATTGCCACATTCATATATACATATGTTTATAAACAGTGCTTTATCGTCTTTATTAATGGTTATTCTTGACCTTTTGATGCCTCCCATAAGCCAACATAAAGCTTAAACAAAAGCACCAAAGCCGCTAAAGATGAGCTTTCTTCCAAATGGCTACTTGAAAACTCTTATATTCCTTATTTGCTATTGTAGTTCAAGACTGTGTGCATTGAATCCCTTCATCTTTACTTCCAACCCCATGAGATGCTCCACTGTTTTGTCTTGATAACACTATATTATCCTGTTTCTCCTTTTCTGTGTCCATTCCTCTGCTTTTCTTTTATGAGCACCTTTTCTTCAACATGCACATTAAAATATTAGTGTTCACATAGTTCTGTCTTCAGCTGACAGCTCTTTGTGCTCATGGTTTCTGGTATAAGGTACATAACAATAACACTCAAATTCCTGGAGCAGACCCATTGCTGAGCATCAGACATTTCCAGTTGGGTGTCCCACAGGTCCCTCAAACTTGACGTGTCCAAAGTTGAACTTAACTTTCTTCCTTCAAAATCTTTCTCTGGTTTTCTGTATCTTCGTGGTGTTACTGCCCGCTTCTGCCCTTGTGCTAGAAACACGAGAATCATTTTTGATCATTTCAGTCTTTTTTATTTCTTCCCACATCCAGTTCATGTTCTCTTTCTCCTTGTCTTTACACCCCGGTTCAAGTTCAGTTAGTCTCCTTCCTAGGCTACTTCATTAATATCCTAACTAGTGTTTCTTGTTCTAACCCTGGTTTTTCTTAAAATCCACTCTTCAGAATGGCAGAAATGATCAAAATTCTTCCATTAAAAACTTGGAAAAATAATTGCCACGGATAAAAGTGAAACTTATAAATTAACAGGAACCAAATGAATGTCTCAGTTGAAAAAGGGGGAAAGAGAAAATGGTCTGTTTACAGAAACAAGATAAAAATGGAAAGTTGACCTGAAAAAGTTCAACTTTATGAATAGTAGAAGAAATGCAAATTAAAGTAGCCCTTTTTTGGCCCATAGGTAGAGTTTAAAAATAATAATCTACTCTTGGCAAAATTACAGTAAAGTGAGGATTCTTATACATTGCTGGTAACAGTACAAATTAATGTAACCTTTTTGTTAAGGCACTTTGGTAATATAATCAAAAGTCTTAAAATTTGCACACCCTTTGGCCCACAGTTCTGCTTCTAGTAATTTCTTTTAATGAAATAATCCAGGATGTGTGCAAAGATTTATGCATAGAAATTGCAATGATATATATTTGTTGGAGTGATATATATTTAATGGAGAAAAATTATGAACCATCTAAATGGCAAACAATAGGTGATTGGTAAAATAGATTATGTCCTATCCATATATCAGAATACTATACATCTAACAAAAGTCATATTTTAGAAGACTATTAAATGGCAAGATTAAATCCTTTGAATATATTAAATAACATATTATTTGTGTCACAGTTATGGTATAAATTGGGTCATGTCCTTTGACTTTCTTCTACAAATTACCACACACTCATTAGCAAGAAGCCTTATATGTCTTCTTTTTGAAGTCTTATCTATAATTTTCAGAATACTGGATGTTTACTTATCTTGAAAGGGTCGTTTTTCTTCTAAATGTCAAGCAGAGAGAGAATTAGAGTCTGAGTCTGATCAGTCCATTATAGCCATTGCTTTTTTTTTTTTTAAGGTTTATTTATTTGAGAAAGAGAGAGCATGAGTGGGAGGGGCAAAGGAAGAGGGGAGGGAGGGAGAATCCCAAGTAGACTCTGTGCTGAGCGCAGAGCCCGCTGCAGGGCTTGGTCTCATGATCCTGAGATCATGACCTGAGCCAAAACCAAGAACTTAACCAACTGTGACACCCAGGTGCCCCTTGCCATTGCTTCTTAAGGAATTTTAATTTCAAGGGCAACAGTTAGTTTCTTAGAAACCCCATTTAGTTCTTTTGTTTATGTTGTCCCTTTTGCCTAGAGTCTTTCTCTTTCTACTCTCTTGCCTGGCTTTCCTCAGAAATCTCTGAAATTCTTGCTCCTCTTTACTCCCATTGTTTACACCCATCTTCTCCCCACCTTCTTTGATTTTGTGTATATGCCTTGCATATGTCTTTCTCACTTGTCACATTTAAGGGTTTTTTTTTTTCAATCTGTTTATCTTTCTCTCCTACCAGACTGAGTTCCATGAGGACAGGCCTGCATCGTGCCAACTTTTTGATCCATAGCACCTAATATAATGCCTGACACTACATTTTTGTTGACAAATGGATAAGATGTTTGGACATTTTTATAGTTTGCTCCCTATATCTGAGATATTTCGCAATTTTACTTCATAGATGTTTCATTTTTGAAGCCATTGTTGTAAATTAGAAATTGTTTTACAATTGTTTTATAATCCTATATTGGGACCTGAATCATTTTAAATTGGTTTGCAGTTCTTCTTATATTTTTTATCACATCTCAGTGGTCATGTTAGCTTTCAGGTAAATCCCATATTTTACAAGCTTGAAATAATTTTCTAATAGTTATGTAAATTTATTCTGAAGTACAATAACCTCATTTCCATGGTAACTAACCCCCTTCAGGAGAGGCACATTTACTAAATGCCAACAAAGCACCAGGCACTGTATTAGGCATCTTTCTTACATCATCACCACAAAGAAGGCATTCTCATCTCCATTCTATAAATAAGAAAGATGAAGCTCAAGTAAATGAAAATGCTGCAAAATAGAAGGGTCATTCATATGCCTGAAGATCCTGCCTGTTTATTGTTCATGCATTAGTCAAAGTGCAGCATGAGAAGAACTCAACTTTATTGTGCTTTTATGTTACCAAATGACCCTAATCAGGAGGAAGTTTTGTGGGACAAATAAGCAGGAATCATGGTGTAGAAATGGATCCCCGGTTTCTATAAGACCACTAAGAGATCAGCATTGCATATCATAGAAGGAATATGGTATGATGAAGAGAGCTATGTTTTTGGAGGCGTGTCCCTGTTTCCCATTCTCTGGCCATGTAACCTTGGAAATTAATCCGTTTACTTGAGCTTCATCTTTCTTATTTGTAAAATGGAGATGAGAATGCCTTCTTTGTGGTGATGATGTAAGAAAGATGCCTAATACAGTGCCTGGTGCTTTGTTGGCTTTAGTAAATGTGCCTCAGCCAATGTCCCTGGGTTTCAAAGAATCTTTCCTTTCTATTTAAACCCTCTTTACTTGATTCTTTCTTTGATTTCTTTTTTGCCTATTTACCTAGATTCTACTTCCTCCTTGGATCATTCAAATGGACATCTTAGATGACATTCTGTTTTGGTTTTGTCGCATGCCATAATCACCAGATACCCTTGGCTCCAAGGGTGTGAGACAGGCCAGTCACACTCCACTCTTATGCCCAATTCAGCTTCTTAGGCTCTCACCTAAGTCTATGCATGCTGCGTTCCTGCTTGTTGACTCTGGCAGATTGGATGGAATATTAGTAAACATCTTTCAGTATTTATTTAAAGAACAAAAGAATAGCAGTATGGGCAAAGTCATGCCTTTTCCAGCTCAGAAATAAGGGAGAAGTTTTGGCTGTCATCCTTGGCATTAATCTACTTCCTAGTAAAGATACCTGTCTTGACCTCAGAATTTCAAGCTTAGCTAACTCCGTGTCTCTTATTCATTAATTTTAGCTATCTTTTCTTGAATCTGTTATGTATTCAGTCCTTTTGAGGGAATGTGTTCCATATAATATTTACTATTTTATTATTTCTTTTACTTCAAGGGGTGTTATTGAATTTTCCAGATTTGGTAAAGAGATCCATGCCAAAATGAATTTTAGTAATTTTAGACATATTGGCAGTAAGTCTCATATTAAATATATTGAATCTCTTAAACTTCCCATTCTCTTAATTTTAGTTATCTTCCTCTTTCTTCATTAAAGAGATGATAGCCAGAATTAGGAACAGCAGGAAAAGTGGAGCAATTTTATGAATTAGAAAATGCCACCTTCTCACTAAAAATTGAACTCAGAAGCTCTGGAATGGTCAATAGAAAGGTATCTCCTAATGGAAAGAACAGCTAGGACAAGTTTCTTCTTTAGTGCAGATTTCATCCCTGTTTACCCACTGCCACTCCTTCCATTAAGTGTTTATTGACGACACTTTCAGGTAAACCCAGTTTACACACAGGAATGGGATCTTGCCCCAACAAGAATATCTTGTTAATACAGCAGTTACCCTCAATATCTGAAATATCTGAAAGCTAACTGCCCTGCATTGATCTAAAGTCTGAGAATAGCTGACAGAAAGCTAAATGAAACTAAATCTGTTCTGCTTTTCCCCAATCCCCATTGTAATGATAATGAATACTTTATTGGCCTTTTTGTCCAGAGAAATTTCAAAAGGTGAGATCGTGTGTCGGTGCTTTTCAAACTTTTTTTTGTGTGGGGGTGGGGGGGGCAGGGAACTCAGGAGCTTACTTTGCAAGCAAGAAATGTAAAATAGATAAACATGGAACTAGTCCAATGGAAGCTGAGTAGGATGGGGACAGTCTCCATTCCCCATCTCCTCCATTCCTTGTGTTAATATTTTTCTTATCTGTGATTACAAATACAGCATTTCTATGACTATCTTAAAAGTAATATCAGAGATATTTTTCAAGCAATATTTATTCAGTACTTAGTGCAAGTTAAGCAGAAGCAGAATCTAGTATTACTGGAGACAGAATGGCAAATAGGGTGCAGTCTTCATCCCCAAGGGTACAGTAGGTGACACAGTGAAGTAATTAGGCATTTCTAGCCCAGGATGATAAAAGCTGCACTATTATGTGCCCACTTTGTCTCTGAGACTTATTCTTGTCTAGTTGATTTCAGTGATTCTTGCTCAGAAAGTAGAAGAAGAAATGACACTAATTGTTTTTAACAGATAAATGTATACCTTGAATTCTTCTTTTTTTAAATTTTGTTTATTATTTAACAGAGAGAGACACAGTGAGAGAGGGAACACAAGCAGGGGGAGTGGGAGGGAGGGAGAAGCAGGCTTCCTGTGGAGCAGGGAGCCTGATGCAGGGCTCCATCCCAGGACCCTGGGATCATGACCTGAGCCGAAGGCAGACGCTTAATGACTGAGCCACTCAGGCACGCCGCCCCCCCCCCCACCGAGTTCTTGACATCAGAAATAGTCAACAGACTTTATTTAAACATTGTTTTTTGCCATTTTCAACATGGATGGACCCTGAGGACATTTTGCTAAATGAAATAAGTCAGAGAAAGACAAATACCATATGATCTTACTGATATGTGGAACCAAAAAAAAAAAAACCAAAAACAGAAAAAACCTGAATTCATAGATACAGAGAATAGATTGGTGGTTGTCAGAGGGTGTGTGTGTGTGTGTGTGTGTGTGTGTGTGTGTGTGTGTGTGTGTTTATGTGTGTGAGAAATGGGTGGACGTGGTCAAAAGTCACAAACTTCTAGTTATAAGTAAATCCTAGAGATATAATAGATAACACGGTGACATGATACTGTATTATATATTTGAAAGTTCCGAAGAACAGATCTTAAGAGTTCTCATCACAAGAAAACGGTTTGTAACTATATGTGGTGATGGATGTTCTAGAATTATTGTGATCATTTCTCAATAATACATAATATCAAATCATTATCTTACATACATCTGAAAGTAATACATGGTTATATGTCAGTTTTACATCAATAAAAATATTATTTAAGAATGGCATATTTATGTAAAAGATAAAATTCAGTAATGATCACAAGCCTAAATTGTTTTCTTTTATAGTTTCTAAGCAGAATTTACATGGACAGAATTTGTCTTGTGAGCTTTGAAATACTAAGAAATGACTACGGTCAGCTAGGTGTTCTGTGTCATTGTCAAAACCAAATCATTTGTCAAGATGCTGATCTTTTTTTTTTTTAAGATTTATTTGTTTGAGAGAGAGTATGCACATGAGTTGGGGGAGGGACAGAGAGAGAGAATCTCAAGCAGACTCCCCCCTGAGTGTGGAGCCCAGTGGGGAACTCCATCCCACTACCCGTGAGATCATAACCTGAGATGAAATCACTTAACCGACTGAGCCACCCAGGTGCTCCAAGATGCTGATCTTTACCACCCATTTCTACTTCTGTCTTAAAATGATAGTACTTTTTTTTCTTTCAAAACTCTTAATCATAGTAATTTCCTTGTCCTAAGAGTGATGGGGTGTTGAAGAATGTCTTTTTCCTAAAGAAAAAAATCTTTTCCAATTTTTTCAACATTTCTCTGTGTTGGAAAAATTTTATGAAAAAAGTTGAAGGAATTTTACAGCAAACACCCACCACTTGGAGTATTCAGTTGACATTAGGAAATTGATAATTGCTGTATCACATGTCTGTCACTCTATCCATCCATCTTAATTTTTTGATATATTTTAGAGTAAGTGGCAGATGTACCCAAATATTTCAGTATTCATATCATTAACTAGAGCAGAATATTTTGTTTGTGGTTCTTTAAAAAATTTTTCTTTTGAGATAAGCTTTATATGCTGTGAAATGCACAAGTCTTAGTGTGCTATTAATGTGTTCTAAGAGATATGTATTCCTATATAACCAAAATCCCTATCGAGATATAGAATATTACCATCACTGCAGAAAGTTCCCTCATGTCCCTTCCCTGCAGATCCTCTCCTTACCACCCCAAAGGCATCGACTCCCCTTTTTTTTCCCAGCATATGTTAGTTTTGCCTGTTCCAAAGCTTCATATAAATGTAATCATGTCATCAGTTTGTTTGTTTATGTAAGGCTTCTTCCACAAAGCATGTTGTTGCATGTATTAGGAGTCTTTGTCTTTTTGTTGATAAAGAGTATTCCTATTTTGCCTGGTCTTTCCCCGAAGTGGTTGTACCAGTTTATGTTCCTGCCAGCAGTGTATGTGAATTCTCTTTGCTCCACATCCTGGCCAGCACTGAAGATGGTCAGTCTTTTCAGTTGTGGTTATCCTGGTGGATTGGTAATGGTATCTCTCTGTTGTTTTAATTTGCATTTCCCTGATGATTAATGATGTTGAATATTTTACCATCTGCTTATTGGTCATTTTTGTATCTTGCATTGTGAGGTATTTTCTAAATTTTCTAAACAGTGTTGATTTTATATGTAGATGATGCATTTGTTTGTCAGTCACATTAGAGAATTCTTTATTGTGTTAAGGAATTGTCCATTTATTGGTACCAGAAAGACATGGGAAATAGAAAAATTAGAATACTGGAGTGCCTGGGTGGTGCAGTTGGTTAAGCTTCTGACTCTTGGTTTCAGCTCAGGACATGGTCTTGGTGTCGTGAGATTGAGGCCTGCATTGGGCTCTGTGCTCAGCACGGAGTCCACTTGAGACTCTTTCCCTCTCCCTCTGCTCCTCCTGCCCAATAAATAAATAAAACTTTAAAATATATATAATAAAAATTTTTAAAAAGAAAATTTAATACGTTAATAATTTCAGGCCTTTGCTTTTACATGTCTTTAGAAATAGTTAAATTTTCGCTATCACTACTACTTCTATTATTTTTAGATTTGAAATTTTTCTCAATATAGGTATTTGAATTTCTCTTGAAGAAGCAAAGGAATAATGTCAAATGTGCTATGAAATATCAGTAATTTACAATTCAATTCCAAATATGTTTGCCTCCATAAACTGCTGTTTCATAATATCTGTTACCTAGAGTAAATAATTAAATTGGCTTAGTATATTAGTCTTCATCTAATTATAAGTATTTTTTAAAAATCTAGTTACAAAATCTAATGACTACATTAGCAGAAATAAAATACCATTTCCTCAAAACCCTTGAGAATTTTTTATTTCCATACTTGTGAGGTAAATTATTTATGAAGCATTGGTGCTGAGCTCCAGATCAAAGAGAACTGCAGGATATACACCAAATCACACTAGTGTGTTAAAGTGAGAGAATATAAACAAGTTGTTACATTGGCCAGAGTTATTGTCAGCCCTTTTCAGGGGTGCATGACTGATTCCCAGTGATTGTATAACAGAATTATACTTATCATGTAAATGCACTTTACATTTTGAGACTCTAAAGAGATTTAATAGATAAAGTACATGTTATAATACCTGACTCATAGCTAATACTCCACAAAATTTAGTTCCCTTTCCTCCTATAAATCTCTAGAGGAGGTATTGTTACTAATCTACTGATGGATAAAGCTTCTGAAAGTCTCCAAATTATATTTTCCTCTTCAGCCTTTTTCCTGGGATACTGAAAATAGTTGCTGCTGAATTTTAAAAAATTGGAACAGGACAGTGGAATTATGAGATATTTTATTTGCCAAGAAATTTTATTATAGTAGAAAAAGAAAATGAGTGTCTAATTAGGTACAGAATGAGTAGTAATTTACAATGAGAAAAGAAACCACAACAAATTAGTTTCTTTTTTTTTTTTAAGATTTTATTTCTTTGACAGAGAGACACAGCGAGAGAGGGAACAGAAGCAGGGGGAGTGGGAGAGGGAGAAGCAGGGAGCCCGAAGCAGGGCTCAATCCCAGGACCCCAGGATCATGACCTGAGCCAAAGGCAGACGCTTAATGACTAAGCCATCCAGGCACCCCAACAAATTAGTTTCTAAGAGAATTGACAAAAGTACAAACAGCGCAGAAATCCAGAAAAATAACACTTTTTTTTTTACTGTCTTAAATACACTTACGTAATATTTTGTTCTGGCTGTATTTTATGGGATTGTCTCCTCATATGACAATGATTTTTTAAAGTCATTCTCTGTAAGAATGAAAGTTAATTTGGTCTTTTTCCTCCAGTGTTTAGAATATGGTCACATGATATGACTCTGCACCTTTGTGTCTCAGGTATTTAATTGTTTTTGTAATGCAAAGTAGATTTTTTAATTTACATTTTTTTGGTTGTATAAGAATATGAGTGACAGTGAAAAATATATTAATCATTTTTTCTGCTTACAAAAATTTGTATTTCTATTAGCTTTTCAGTTTATTAGTTTGGTTTTTATTTTTCTTTTAAATTAAATAAGTAATATAATAACATTATTAAAGGCTCAAACCATATCAACAAAGTAAATCTCCTTCATTTCCCCTTTCCCATTCCTTACCCCCTTTCTCAGTGGTAACCTTTGTTATTAGTTTATTTACTATTTATTTAATTTTAATTCTTTATTTAAATTCAGTTTAGTTAACAGAGTATATTAGTTTCAGGGGTAGTGTTTAGTGATCATCAGTGGCATGTAACAGTCAGTGCTCATTACATCAAGTACCCTCCTTTTTTAAAAAAAAATTTATTGTTATGTTAATCACCATACATTACATCATTAGTTTTTGATGTAGTGTTCCATGATTCATTGTTTGTGCAAAACACCCAGTGCTCCATGCAGAACGTGCCCTCTTTAATACCCATCACCAGGCTAACCCATCCCCTCACCCCCTCCCGTCTAGAACCTTCAGTTTGTTTTTCAGAGTCCATCATCTCTCATGGTTCGTCTCCCCCTCCGATTCCCCCCCTTCATTCTTCCCCTCCTGCTATCTTCTTTTTTTTTTTTAACATATATTGTATTATTTGTTTCAGAGGTACAGATCTGTGATTCAACACAGCGCTCACCATAGCACATACCCTCCCCAGTGTTTATCACCCAGCCACCCCATTCCTCCCACCCTCCACCACTCCAGCAACACTCAGTTTGTTTCCTGAGATTAAGAATTCCTCATATCAGTGAGGTCATATGATACATGTCTTTCTCTGATTGACTTATTTCGCTCAGCATAACACCCTCCAGTTCTATCCACGTCGTTGCAAATGGCAAGATCTCATTCCTTTTGATGGCTAGGCTTCTGAAACTCTTAGACATGTGTACAAAGATCTATGTACAAATACGTACAAAGATGCATATTGAAACACTACTTGTAATAGAAAAATTACAAGCAACCTTAAATGGCCATTAGTAGGAGAATGATTGAATAAATTGTAGTCAGACTGTGGACCACTGGGCTGCTGTCAAAAAAGAGATGGTCATAATACTGGTATGTAGAGTTATTAAGAGAGAAACACAAGTTGCGGAAGAGTATTTATTGGCTGATTCATTCTATATTTTAAAGTGTGTGTGTGAAAGAGAGAGAGAGATGTGTTTGAAACATAGAAAAAAAGTTTGGGAAGCTTACACACCAAACATATCAATAGTGTTTATCTCTGGGGAGAGTAGTGGTACTGACAGGTAGTTTAGAGCTTAGTATAGGGGAGGCTTTTTTCTGTTTCTTTTATGTATCGTTTACACCTCCTATATTAAATACTTAGCTTTTAAAATTTGAAAATGATGAAAGTAGAGAAGGAGAAAAGAAAACAAAGGGCACTCTCAGTCAACAGAAAGAACTAGCTGAAATAATACTAGGGAGAATCAGGGAGCAGACAAATCCAAACCATCCAGTAGTCAGTAAAATTTTCTTAAATAGGCAGTCTGTGAACCTGGAAAAAATCAAATGGTACAAAAGTGTATACGGTGCAATAAGATACCACTCACACCAATTAGGATAGCTACTTTCAAAAACAAAATAAAACAGAAAATACAAGTTACAGGTGAGGATGTGGAGAAATTGATTGGAACCCTTCTGTACTATTAGTGGGAATGTGTAACTGCTGCGGAAAACAGTATGGTGGTTCCTCAATAAATTAAAAATAGAATTACTGTATGATACAGCAGTTCCACTCCTGGATATATACTCAGAAAGAATTGAAAGCCCGGTCTCCAGGAGTTAACTGTACATTCATGTTCACAACAGCATTATTCACAGTAGTTAAAATGTTAGAAGCAACCCAGGTGTTCATCTGTGGATGAAGGGACAAGCAAAACGTGGTATGTACATACAGGGGAATGTTATTCAGCCTTGTAAAGGAAGGAAGTTCTCACACATGCTTTATAACATGGATGCACCGTGACATTCTGCTAAGTGAAAGAAGCCAGTCCCAAAAAGACAAAATACTGTATGATTCAATTCATATGATGTGCTTAGAGTAGTCAGAATTATAGAGACAGAAAGCAGAAGGGTGGTTGCCAGGGGCTTAGGAGGGAAAGAAAGAAAGGGGAGTTACTGTTTAATGGGTACAGAGTTTCAGTTTTACAAGATGAAAAGAGTTCTGGAAATGGATGATGAAGATGGCTGAACAACAGTGTGAATGTACTTAATACCACTAAACTGTACACTTAAAAATGGTTAAGACCATATATTTTCTATAATGTTTATTTTTACCATAGTTTTAAAATTTGAGGGAAAAAGTATATGGTAACAAATCACTGTCCATCTCTCTTTATTTTCCAGTTTCCCAGTTATCCTCTTGTGAGGTAACCACTGGACCAATCTTCTGTATATTCCTCAATTCATCAGCACTTAGTTATAGCTCTCTCTTTTGAATTCCCATCTATATAACACTTACTAAGCATGTCTTTATTATCAGTCTCCCTCACAGCATCCACTAAAATGTCTTTGTAACTTGTAGCTTATTAAATATTTGTTCAGTGATTGAGCAGATGAATGAATTCAGTGGTCCCAGAAGGCACAAGAATTGGGGAGCTCTCTGTGTATATAAATTGTGATGATGTATATAGTCATCTCTTTTAGTGATCCCTAATGCAGGGTTCTCCCACTTCAGCATGGCTGAGAGTAATCTGAGAGAGCTTGTTAAAGTGCGGGTTTTGGAGAAACAAACAGGGTTCTAGAGGGGAAGGGGTCGGGGGATGGGTTAGCCTGGTGATGGGTATTAAAGAGGGCACGTACTGCATAGAACACTGGGTGTCATACGCAACAATGAATCATGGATCCCTACATCAAAAACTAATGATGTAATGTATGGTGATTAACAATAATAAAATACAAAAAAATGCGGGTTTTGTGGCCTCATCTTTTGTAGTTCTCAAGCATGTGGTGTGAGGCCCAACTAATCAACATTTTTCTCAGGTCCAATACTCAACTTTGTGTAGCTCTTCAAATAGTCTGTGGATCTCACTCAGAGATACCTCATCCTAAGTCATTTGTATGCTGCTACAAGGCTTTACAAATTGAGTTCACCTATTTAGGGAGCATTTTTAGTGCATTTATGCTACCAAGTGAAAGTAATTGTCCTTGAGGCCTTCATAACTTCTCTGTCTAGGTGTGGTACACAGTTAGTGTTCACCATAGTAATATTGTGACACCATGCAAAGATTAAATATGTTCAACCTTGTTAAGGAAGGGGAGCCTGTATTTAGTAAAGACTTTCGTGAATTCTTCAAAATAAAAAAAAATTACGTGTAGAGCACAGTTTCTCAAATTTAAGGTCTGAAAGGACTGTAAGACCCCAAGTTTGAGAAGCATTGCATTGAGATTGAATTCTGTGACTACAGAATCAACTGGTAAACGTAAACATGAATGTGAATGCTAAAATAACATGCGTATTAAAACTTTACATTATCATAAACATTTAAAAGCAAATTTTAAAACTCATGCAGAAAATTCACATATAGTAAGGAATAAATTTATGAACTCCTGCTGGAGAAACAATGGTGTAAAACAATAAATCCGTGAGAAACTTGAGAATCCTTGAAAAAATTCTTATCCTGAACATCTTTTCTCTTATAGTGCCAATTAATGGAAGTTTTCGAATTCAAGTAACTATCTCTTTCAACAAATACACATTGATCATGTGTTATGGTTTAGGCCGTTGGGGTTTTAATGGTAAATAGGGCAGTGATGGCCAAGAATGAGAGGAGAAGTGGGTCAGGAAGTGTTTTTGGTTAAGGTCTGAAGGATGAGTTAAGTTTTAGCTAAATTGAGGGATAGAGTTAAGGAAATGCAATGAAGCTGGAGATACGGGAAGGATAGAAATATAATTTCAGAGTCATGTGGCAACTGTGTTCAGAATGTTGCTTCATAATTATAATTTCTCCTATTTCCTTCTGGAGATTAAGGAAAACCGATTTACCTTCAATGGAATGAGAAGCTTTCTTAAGAAATGTTGGAGGGCTCTAATGTACTTTTGCTTTGTTAGTTGAGCCAGTACGGCCATACCACCCTGAACACGCCCGATCTCGTCTGAGCCAGTACTTACAGCGGACTTGTGATTAGATTGTCAAACAAAATCGTGAAGGGATTTAAGACTGTTAAAATGCTTATGTTTTATTTTTTTTTAAGAACTTACATGTAATTTGTGAATTATTGAAAAGCTTAAAAACAGCAAGTGTGCAGTTTAACATAAAATGGACAGAATTTATTTATTTCTCTACTTAAAGAGCTTTTTAAGAATGCCAATGCTTAAACCTTTAAAATCAAACAGTAGAAATTCCAACAATGCAGAGCTAATGTAAATGAAAACTGTTATAATCTTCCAAATAACGGCATAATAAAGTAACCTTGAAACATTGGTGTTGGCCCTACATTGTTTTCTGTTTGAATTAAGTGGCAATTTCCAGGGTTGCAAAACAGTGATGGAATTAAGTGATGTTTCCAGTAAAAGAATTTTGCAAGTATAATACGTTTTAGTATTAAATTCTACTTGTGCATTTAGCAATTAAAATTATTCTTGTAATGATGATGGCATTAAAAGGAATAGGGAGCTGTCAAAGGGAATTTGAAGCTTAATTATCTCTTTGGTAACAAAATGCATAATCTTCCATTACAACGCTTATTTTCTTATGGTAATTGACTCATTTGCTCTCTGGTTATCAATTTAACTTCCCAACCACAAACATCTGCTCTTACATTGTGTTTAATTGGTGTGAATACTAGCTACAGAGAAGTTAAAATCCCAAGAACATTTTAGAGGCAATATTTTATAATTCATGAAAGGGAAAAGTAAATGATGAATTGAACATTGTGATATTTTTCTAATAGTCTTTGAAAATCTGTTTACTAAAAATGCATACTAAAGTTATATTAATTAGATTTTTTTGAAAAGGACTTTGCTATGTTTTCCAGAATTACTTACTCTGCCTTAGGGGGAGTTTCAATCCTTTAGAAGGAAATATAGCACTTCCTCAGAAACATGGTACCTAATGGTTAAGATTGTAGGCTTTGGAGGTGTTTTTCAGTATGTTACTATTTAAAGAAGAGGGGTAGGGATGAATTGTGTGTTGTGTTTGCTTATAATTTTTATAATGGAAAGCTAAACCTTAAAAATTTTTTTTAAAGATTTTATTTATTTATTTGACAGAGAGAGACAGTGAGAGCAGGAACACAAGCAGGGGGAGTGGGAGAGGGAGCAGCAGGCTTCCCGCTGAGCAGGGAGCCCGATGTGGGATTCGATCCCAGGGCCATGGGATCCGATCCCAGGGCCATGGGATCATGACCTGAGCCGAAGGCAGACGCTTAACGACTGAGCCACCCAGGCGCCCTAAACCTTAAAAATTTTTAAATGGCTACCTATAAGGGAAGGGAGAGAACGGGTTGGGGAAAACAGGGATAGAAGCAAGACTTGTTTGAATATTACCTTGTGTTTGTAGATTTAAGATTTTACAAAGTAATTCTGGAAAGGGGAAAGTAAAATGAAACAAATGACTCTAAATGTGTATCTAGTTTGTAGTATACTACACAGAAAGCTACAATTCCAAGTGAAAGTTATTATTACAAATTAATTTAAAATAGTAATTGAACCATACATATCTAATGGGATATACTCTAAGGACAAAAAGAACTGCAAAAATCTTCAACTGTCTTCTGTTATTATATTGTTGGTGGAGATAGTTATTCTGAGACTACAGAGTACAAGATCTGTGAGTAATTAAGCTGGTGTCACTGAGAACAGATTTTTAGCATGAGAGAAAAGAGATAACAGATGTAAAATTATTAAGATCCAGTTAAAACCTATAGCCCTGAATTTAATTGGATAACAATGAAATCATGATGAATTTTATATTTAAAAAGTACATAATTCCTGGTTTTGTCCACAAGTAGGGCCTAAAAATAGTGACTAGAATATACTAAAGACTACTAGGGTCCTGTTAGAAAAGGACTTAGGAACTTCCAATGGACTCAAGCTTCCCTTAGTCAGAGTTGGGCTAGTTTGAGAATCAGAAGAATAATAACTTGCATGGATTGAAACATATCAAATGTATTTTAATCCGTGAACTCCTAAGAATACTTTTTTAAAAAACCCTTCAATGATTTCCTTCAGTCAGAAGGATATTAGAGAACCAGACCATTGTTTTGAAAATTGGTAAGTAAAGGGAAAAAATCAAGCATTTATCCTGCTCTTTCTATTAGAGATATATTTAAGGATAACCAAATAATTGGTGAGGGGATATTCCTCTTTATAGAAGGAATGTTAGAATAAGAAGACTACTATGGCTCAGTCGTTAAGTGTCTGCCTTTGGCTCAGGTCATGATCCCAGGGTCCTGGGATCAAGCCCCACATTGGGCTCCCTGCTCAGCGGGAAGCCTGCTTCTCCCTCTCCCACTCCCCCTGCTTGTGTTCCCTCTCTCGCTGTGTCTCTCTGTCAAATAAATAAATAAAATCTTTAAAAAAAAAAGAAAAGAATACTACTATTTTGCAATATCTAAGTCTGTTAACATCACAAAAAGAGAGATAACCACACATTATGAACTCTCCTGACTGAAAGATCATGAGACTACTTACGAAGTAGTCTTGGAAAAATAAAAGGAAAGATCCTAACTCCAGTCAAGCTTCTACATTTAATTGCTAAATGCAGGACTAATATGTTAAATCCACCGTGGCATGCAGTCAGCAAAGATAGACTACAGGAAACTTTACAGGACAAATGACTTCTACAGCAAATAAATTGCAAACAAAGATAGGAGATAAAGGAGGAACCTGTAGATTAAAAGAAACATAAGAAACTAATATTAATGAATGCACTTTGTCCAGTTCAAATAAATCATCCTTTTAAAGTATAGATTGATGATGTTGAGAAATTATTGTACTTACCAACGTGATGATGGTATTATAGTTTTGTTTACAAATGGGAATTTTTGTTTTATAGAGGAACTTACTTAAATACTTATGTATAAAATAATGTAATACCCAGGATTTGCTTTCAGAGTAATCTGGGGAAAGACATGAGATGGGTTAGAATGCAGATGAAGCAGCACTAGCCATGAGTTGATAGTTGTTGAAGCTATATGACAGGTACATGGTGTTTATTATTATTATTTCCTCTGTAGTAAAAAGTTAAAAAGAGAGAGAGAACATGGGGTTTAAAGTCAAACTGCTTAGGTTCAAAATCTACATCCGTCACTGACTAAGCTTTGTGACCCTATGGAGCTACTTAGACTCTCTGTGTGTTAGTGTCCTTGTCTGTAAAATGGAAATAATATAATAATACCTAAAGAATAGGGAAATAATGATAAGTGGAAAATATTTGTGAATGTTACCCATTATCATACACCAAATATATAAACTAAAATCCTAAAGTTGCAGTTGGGTAGAGATCTTGGTGTGTTTAGGAATGGTTCAGTTGAGTTCCTTATTTAGTATAGGTGCAGACTGAAATCCATGGCCAGCAAATGTCTGCTGGTAGAACCAGAACTCAACTAGAAGTCTCTTGACTTCAGTCACTGCAGTGTCTTCACAGTAAATCATTATTGAATAATATTCAAATAAACTTAAATATCTGATTTTACATAGGGAACACTCAATATCAAAAATATATTAGTTTTTTCCTGCATCTAAAATTTATTGCACTTCAAATGAAAACTCAAGTTTGTTCTTGTTTGTCTGTTTTCTTTGAGAAGGAACAGATACATGTAACCAAAGATGAGTCTGAATTCATCTGGAATTATAAAAAAACTTAATGAACAATGTTAGGAAAATTTTGAGGAAATAAAGGAATAAAAAGAGAGTACTCATTCTACCAAATATTTAAAAATATGTAGTTACAGTCATTAAGTTTCTGGTTCTGGTGCAGGAATAGACAGATCAATGAAACCACTTAGTATCCAGAAATAACTCCCCCCTCAAGAGTACTAGGCTTTTAATATTAAAACTGTTTCAAATCAGGTACTCTTATTGGGACTACTGAGGTTGCCATTTAGAAAAATGTAAAGCTGGATACTTGGTAAAGTCCAGATTATTTCATAGACATGCTAGAAGAAAATGCAAGTGAATATTTTTATAGTATGGAAGCAGGGAAAACCTTTCGAGTAAGAATAATAAAATATAGGTGCCAAAAAAAGGGGGGGAGGACTGATAAATTTTACCACATACAAACCAAAAACTTTGGTAGAATGGGTGGCTTAAGTAAAAGACAAAAGAAAAAACTGAGAAGAAATATTGGCAACATGTATGAGACTATTAGTCTGGGTCCAGTCAGGAGCCAGAAATTACACCAGGAATTTAAACCAGGAAATTTTAGGGCCCCTGGGTGGCTCAGTTTGGTTAAGGTCATGATCCTGGGGTCCTGGGATCGAGTCCCACATCGAGCTCCCTGTTCTGTGGGGAGCCTGCTTCTCCCTCTCCCTCTGCCCCTCCCCCTGCTTGTGTGCACACGCTCTCTGTCAAACAAATAAGTAAAATCTTAAAAAAATAAGGAAATTTTAATATCAAGAATTATTAACTAGTAAAAGTGTTTTAACTACTAAAAAGGACAAAGTAGGACTCTAAAGAATACAGAAATAGTAAATATAAGGATCAGATACTACCTCTAGAACTGAAGGAGAGAATCAAAAAAGTGAACAAACTTGGATGCGGGCCTCCCTGTCGGAGGTTGCAGTTCAGACCTCGGAGAGGGTATAGTTGCTGCCAGAGGACACAGCCATGGGCCAGGCTGGTCCACAGATCTTCTGGATGCTACAGATCTGAGCGCATGGGTGGAAAGTCACCTGCTGGGGTGCCGTGGACTGACTGATGATGAGCTGGAAGTTACTTAAGAGTATACATTCTTTCCCTCCTTTGGCTCCTAACACTTCCTGGGGTTCTGCCTACTCGCTGTACTATTACTCTTCATTAAACCAAATTATAAAGCTTGTCTGTACCTCTTCCCAGGACCTGCCCCACTCTAGCCAGTGTAGTAGACAAGAAAATGAAAAAAAGAGGAAAGCAGATTGGAAAGGAAGAAATGAAACTGTCCCTATTCACATTAAACTGTCTCCATTCACATGATTATTTATGTAGACAATCCCACAATTGTCTATAAAAAGCTGCTAGAACTAATGAGTGAGTTTAGCATGAGCACAGGATAACAAGTTAATACACGTAAATCATTTCACCTCTACATATTAGCAGTGAACAATTGGAAACTAAAAAATTTAAGTACCACTTACAGTAGCACCAAAAAATGTGGAATACTTAGGGAAACACCTAATAAAAGTATGAACAAGATTTGTATATTGAAAACTATGAAACGATGGGAGAAACCACAGAACAAAATAAATGAGAGATAACCCATATTCAGGGAAAGGAAGGCTCAATATTGTTAAGGTGTCAAGTTGCAACAAATGCAGAATAATCCCAATCAAAATCCCAGCAGGCTAAGCACAATTTAGCTCAACTATTAAATAAAAAAAAAAGCTGCTATTGTCATCGTTGCTTTTTTGATAAAACTAACCAACAGTGGGGCTTGCTGCTTTGTGATACGGCACTTTGAAACAGGGATTGGTGAGATCCCTTGTCAAGGAAGTCATATAGGAAATTACATTAAGTGGGAGGTTGTACTAGATGATCTGCTCCTAGCCTTCTAATTCAAAGTCTTACTCTGTTATTTTAAGTCAGTGTTTTACAACTTTGGAACAAGGAAAAAGAGAGATACTGGAATATTTAGGCTTTTCAAATGTACTTAGCTTTTCCCCAAAGAGCCTCTCACTCTTTCTCCCACCCTTAAACACTATTACATGCAATGAGGGATATTACAAATGGAGGGTGTTGTATGAGTGAACTCTGTAAGGCCTCTAATGTGACATTTGTATGCCTTTTTTAAAAGTTGTTGTTGTGACTTACCAAGCTGACTGAAAAGAAATATGTCAGTTTTCTCAATTTTTTTGAATTTTGATTATGGTTCTTCCAAAATGGTAAAAATCTTAGGGAAGTAGTCTTTTAATACTCATTTTTAGACAGCTTAGAATATTCATTTTGTCAATTTCTTCAATATAGTCAATTTAGTAAATATCAACAAGGAAACTCAGAAATTATCTTTGTAATTTTTCTTGTTGTTAATTGTACCAGAATATCAATTCTTAAAGATACTATGTTCCTATCATATATTTTAAATCTATAAAAAAATTTTATTTTAAGTAGGCTCCATACCCAGTGTGGGACTTGAACTCATGACAGAGATCAAGAGTTGCATACTCTACTGACTGAGCCCCCCAGGCACCCACTAACATATATTTTATTTTTATATTATTTTTTTTTAATTTTATTATGTTGTGTTAATCACCATACATTACATCATTAGTTTTTGATGTAGTGTTCCATGATTCATTGTTTGTGCATAACACCCAGTGCTCCATGCAGAACATGCCCTCTTTAATACCCATCACCAGGCTAACCCATCCCCCACCCCCCTTCCCTCTAGGATCCTCAGTTTGTTTCTCAAGAGTCCATAGTCTCTCATGGTTCGTCTCCCCCTCTGATTTCCCCTCCTTCATTTTTCCCTTCCTGCTATCTTCTTTTTTCTTTTTAACATATAATGTATTATTTGTTTCAGAGGTACAGGTCTGTGATTCAACAGTCTTACACAATTCACAGCGCTCACTGTAGCACATACCCTCCCCAGTGTCTGTCACCCAGCCTCCCCATCCCTCCCACCCCCCACCACTCCAGCAACACTCAGTTTGTTTCCTGAGATTAAGAATTCCTCATATCAGTGAGGTCATATGATACATGTCTTTCTCTGATTGACTTATTTCGCTCAGCAAAACACCCTCCAGTTCCATCCACACCGTTACAAATAGCAAGATCTCATTCCTTTTGATGGCTGCATAATATTCCATTGTATATATATACCACATCTTCTTTATCCATTCATCTGTTGATGGACATCTTGGCTCTTTCCATAGTTTGGCTATTCTGGACATTGCTGCTATAGACATCAGGGTGCATGTACCTCTTTGGATCTCTGCATTTGTATCTTTGGGGTAAATACCCAGTAATGTAATGGCTGAGTCGTATGGTAGCTCTATTTTCAACTTTTTGAGGAACCTCCATACTGTTTTCCAGAATGGCTGCACCAAGCTTGCATTCCCACCAACAGTGTAGGAGGGTTCCTCTTTCTCCACATTGCTGCCAACATCTGTTGTTTCCTGACTTGTTAATTTTAGCCATTCTGACTGGTGTGAGGTGGTATCTCATTGAGGTTTTGATTTGGATTTCCCTGATGCCGAGCGATGTTGAGCACTTTTTCATGTGTCTGTTGGCCATTTGGATGTCTTCTTTGGAAAAATATCTGTTCATGTCTTCTGCCCATTTCTTGATTGGATCATTTGTTCTTTGGGTGTTGAGTTTAAGAAGTTCTTTGTAGATTTTGGATACTAGCCCTTTATCCGATATTTCATTTGCAAATATCTTCTCCCAGTCTGTCGGTTGTCTTTTGGTTTTGTTGACTGTTTCCTTTGCTGTGCAAAAGCTTTTTATCTTGATGAAGTCCCAGTAGTTCATTTTTGCCCTTGCTTCCCTTGCCTTTGGCGATGTTTCTAGGAAGAAGTTGCTGCAGCTGAGGTGGAAGAGGTTGCTGCCTGTGTTCTCCTTTAGGATTTTGATGGACTCCTGTCTCACATTTAGGTCTTTCAACCATTTGGAGTCTATTTTTGTGTGTGGTATAAGGAAATGGTCCAGTTTCATTCTTCTGCATGTGGCTGTCCAATTTTCCCAACACCGTTTGTTGAAGAGACTTGTCTTTTTTCCATTGGACATTCTTTCCTGCTTTGTCAAAGATTAGTTGACCATAGAGTTGAGGGTCCATTTCTGGGCTCTCTATTCTGTTCCATTGATCGATGTGTCTGTTTTTGTGCCAGTACCATACTGTCTTGATGATGACAGCTTTGTAATAGAGTTGGAAGTCCGGAATTGTGATGCCGCCAGCTTTGTTTTTCTTTTTCAACATTCCTCTGGCTATTCGGGGTCTTTTCTGGTTCCATACAAATTTTAGGATTATTTGTTCCATTTCTTTCAAAAAAGTGGATGGTGTTTTGATGGGGATTGCCCTGAATGTGTAGATTGCTCTAGGTAGCATTGACATCTTCACAATATTTGTTCTTTCAATCCATGAGCATGGAACGTTTATCCATTTCTTTGTGTCTTCCTCAATTTCTTTTATGAGTGTTTTATAGTTTTCTGAGTACAGATCCTTTGCCTCTTTGGTTAGATTTATTCCTAGGTATCTTACGGTTTTGGGTGCAATTGTAAATGGGATCGACTCCTTAATTTCTCTTTCTTCTGTCTTGCTGTTGGTGTATAGGAATGCCACTGATTTCTGTGCATTGATTTTATATCCTGCCACTTGACTGAATTCCTGTATGAGTTCTAGCAGTTTTGGGGTGGAGTCTTTTGGGTTTTCCACATACAGTATCATATCATCGGCAAAGAGTGAGAGTTTGACTTCTTCTTTGCTGATTTGGATGCCTTTGATTTCTTTTTGTTGTCTGATTGCTGTGGCTAGGACTTCTAATACTATGTTGAATAGCAGTGGTGATAGTGGACATCCCTGCCGCGTTCCTGACCTTAGGGGGAAAGCTCTCAGTTTTTCCCCATTGAGAATGATATTCACTGTGGGTTTTTCATAGATGGCTTTTATGATATTGAGGTATGTACCCTCTATCCCTATACTCTGAAGAGTTTTCATCAGGAAATGATGCTGTACTTTGTCAAATGCTTTTTCTGCATCTATTGAGAGGATCATATGGTTCTTGTTCTTTCTTTTATTAATGTATTGTATCACATTGATTGATTTGTGGATGTTGAACCAACCTTGCAGCCCAGGGATAAATCCCACTTGGTCGTGGTGAATAATCCTTTTAATGTACTGTTGGATCCTATTGGCTAGTATTTTGGTGAGAATTTTTGCATCCATGTTCATCAAGGATATTGGTCTGTAATTCTCCTTTTGGATGGGGTCTTTGTCCAGTTTTGGGATCAAGGTAATGGTGGCCTCATAAAACGAGTTTGGAAGTTTTCCTTCCATTTCTATTTTTTGGAACATTTTCAGAAGAATAGGTATTAATTCTTCTTTAAATGTTTGGTAGAATTCCCCTGGGAAGCCATCTGGCCCTGGGCTTTTGTTTGTTGGGAGATTTTTGATGACTGCTTCAATTTCCTTAGTGGTTATAGGTCTGTTCAGGTTTTCTATTTCTTCCTGGTTCAGTTTTGGTAGTTGATACATCTCTAGGAATGCATCCATTTCTTCCAGATTATCTAATTTGCTGGCATAGAATTGCTCATAATATGTTCTTATAATTGTTTGTATTTCTTTGGTGTTGGTTGTGATCGCTTCTCTTTCATTCATGATTTTGTTGATTTGGGTCATTTCTCTTTTCTTTTTGATAAGTCTGGCCAGGGATTTATCAATCTTGTTAATTCTTTCAGAGAACCAGCTCCTAGTTTCATTGATCTGTTCTACTGTTCTTTTGGTTTCTAGTTCATTGATTTCTGCTCTGATCTTTATTATTTCTCTTCTCCTGCTGGGTTTAGGCTTTATTTGCTGTTCTCTCTCCAGCTCCTTTAGGTGTAGGGTTAGGTTGTGTATTTGAGACCTTTCTTGTTTCTTGAGAAAGGTTGTATTGCTACATGCTTTCCTCTTAGGACTGCCTTTGCTGTATCCCAAAGATTTTGAACAGTTGTGTTTTCATTTTCATTGGTGTCCATGAATTTTTTTAATTCTTCTTTAATTTCCTGGTTGACCCATTCCTTCTTTAGTAGGGTGCTCTTTAGCCTCCATGTATTTGAGTTCTTTCCGACTTTCCTGTTGTGATTGAGTTCTAGTTTCAAAGGGCTGTGGTCTGAAAATATGCAGGGAATGATCTCAATCTTTTGGTACCAGTTGAGACCTGATTTGTGACCTAGGATGTGATCTATTCTGGAGAATGTTCCATGGGCGCTAGAGAAGAATGTGTATTCTGTTGCTTTGCGATGGAATGTTCTGAATATGTCTGTGAAGTCCATTTGGTCCAGTGTGTCATTTAAAGTCTTTATTTCCTTGTTGATCTTTTACTTAGATGATATGTCCATTTCAGTGAGGGGGTGTTAAAAGTCCCCCACTATTATTGTATTGTTGTCGATGTGTTTCTTTGCTTTTGCTGTCAATTGGCTTATATAATTGGCTGCTCCTGTGTTAAGGGCATAGATATTTACAATTTTTAGATCTTCTTGTTGATTAGACCCTTGAAGTAGGATATTGTGTCCTTCCTCATCTTTTTTTTTTATTTTTTTGTTATGTTAATCACCATATATTACATCATTAGTTTTTGATGCAGTGTTCCATGATTCATTGTTTGTTCATAACACCCAGTGCTCCATGCAGAACGTGCCCTCCTCAATACCCATCACCAGGCTAACCCGTCCCCCTACCCCCCTCCCCTCTAGAACCCTCAGTTTGTTTATTATAGTCTTTGGTTTAAAATCTAATTTGTCTGATATAAGGATTGCCACCCCAGCTTTCTTTTGGTGTCCATTAGCATGGTAAATGGTTTTCCACCCCCTCACTTTCAATCTGGGGTGTCTTTGGGTCTAAAATGAGTTCTTGCAGACAGCATATCAATGGGTCTTGTTTTTTTTATCCAATCTGATAGCCTGTGTCTTTTGATTGGGGCATTTAGCCCATTTACATTCAGGGTAACTATTGAAAGATATGAATTTAGTGCCATTGTATTGCCTGTAAGGTGACTGTTACTGTATATTGTCTGTGTACCTTTCTGGTCTGTGTTACTTTTAGGCTCTCTTTTGCTTAGAGGACCCCTTTTAGTATTTCTTGTAGGGCTGGTTTCGTGTTTGCGAATTCCTTTAGTTTTTGTTTGTCCTGGAAGCTTTTTATCTCTCCTTCTATTTTCAGTGACAGCCTAGCCTGATATAGTATTCTTGGCTGCATATTTTTCTCATTCAGTGTTCTGAATATATCATGCCAGACCTTTCTGGCCTGCCAGGTCTCTGTGGATAGGTCTGTTGCCAGTGTAATGTTTCTACCATTGTAGGTTACAAATCTTGTCTCCTGAGCTGCTTTCAGGATTTTCTGTTTGTCTCTGAGACTTGTAAGTTTTACTATTAGATGTCGAGGTGTTGAACTGTTTTTATTGATTTTGAGGGGGGTTCTCTGTGCCTCCTGGATTTTGATGCCTGTTTCCTTCCCCAAATTAGGGAAGTTCTCTGCTATAATTTGCTCCAATATACCTTCTGCCCCTCTTTTCTTCTTCTGGGATCCCAATTATTCTAATGTTGTTTCATCTTATGGTATCACTTATCTCTTGAATTCTGCCCTCGTGATCCAGTAGTTTATCTCTCTTTTTCTCAGCTTCTTTATTTTCCATCATTTGGTCTTCTATATCACTATTTCTCTCTTCTGCCTCATTTATCATAGCAGTTAGAGCCTCCATTTTTTATTGCACCTCATTAATAGCCTTTTTGATTTCACCTTGGTTAGATTTTAGTTCTTTTCTTCTCCAGAAAGAGTTTCTCTAATATCTTCCATGCTTTTTTCAAGCCCAGCTAGTATCTTTAAAATTGTCATTCTGATCTCTAGTTCTGATATCTTACTAATGTCCATATTGAGTAGGTCCCTGGCAGTCGGTACTGCCTCTTGTTCTTTTTGTTGAGGTGATTTTTTCTGTCTTGTCATTTTGTCCAGAGGAGAATAGATGAATGAGAGAACAAAATGCTGACAGGGTAACAATGAATCCAGAAATATATACACTAAACAAATCAGAAGAGACCTGAAACCGGGGGGAAAGAAAGGGAAAGAAAGAAAAAAAGATAAAAAAAACCAGAAACAGAATATGATCCAGATATGATCAGGCTGGTGCATAGATCAGTGCCACACACTAGATTTTGGGTGTATTCTGGTCTGTTAGAAGAAGTGCCTCCCAAAATTGTAAAGAAAGAAAAACTTATATATGTACAAAAATAAGGGTAAATACAGTGAAGGGATGGAATATGACTGTACAGATGAAAATTATAAAAGATTTTATAAAAGGAATTGATAAGTTGGTTGAAAAAAGAAAGAAGAGGATTTAAAAAAAAAGCGGGGGGAGAGAATGTGATCAGGCAGGAGACTAGAACAAAGCCATACATGAGAGATTTAGGGTATAGTTTGGTCTGTTAGAAGAAACTTTATCCCAAAATTTTAAAGAGAGTACAATGTATGTGTATATATATATATATATATATATACACATACACACACACACACATATATATACATACACACATATATATATACACATATACATGTATATACACACACACACACACACACACACACACACACACACACACACCAAAAATAAGGTTAACTACTATGAAGGGATAGAATATGACTCCAAAAATGAAAAATAGAAAAGATTTTTTAAAAAAGGGATTGGTAAGAATTTGGTTGAAAAAGGGAAAAAGAAAATTAAAAAAATTAATTTTGAAAGACTAAAGAATCATGGGGAAAAAAGCCATGAATTCTATGTGCAGTATTTCCCTAGTGCTGGAGTTCTGCCGTTCTCATTGATCGGTAAACTTGGTCTTGGCTGGCTGTTCTTGCTGATCTTCTGGGGGAGGGGCCTGTTGCCGTGGTTCCCAAATGTCTTTGCCAGAGGCGGAATTGCCCCGCCCTTGCCTGGTCCGGGCTAAGTAATCTGCTCAGGTTTGCTCTCGGGAGCTTTTGTTCCCTGCAAGCTTTCCCTACGGCTTTGGAGGACGACAGTGAAATGGCAGCCTCCCAATCTCCGCCCCAGAGGAGCCGAAAACTCGGGGCCCCACTCCTCAGTGAGCCCCCAGAGAAAAGCAGTCAGTCACTCCCGTCTCCCTGGTCTCCGGGGGCACTCTGTGCTCACCTGGCCTGTGATAGATAGAAAGATAGATATATCTATAGATAGATAGAAACGGAGCGTTTCTATCTCTGGCACCCAACTCGGTGTGGAGTCTCCAAACCCAGCAGATCCCTGCGGTGCACTCCCGCGCCGCTCCTCCCGGAGGAGGAAGGGGAGTCTCCCAGGATCTGCCACTTGTTGGGTCCCTGCTGGAAGAGCAGTGGCCCGACTGGGCTGCGGATCACGGTTTATGGCAACCCCGGGCTGAGAGCCCACACCTGGCCTCATCTCTGCAGCCGGCTTCCCGGCTCCGACACCTGGGAGGTCTGCCGCACTCAGGCACCCCCGTCTTTCTGTGACCCGGAGGGTCCTGAGACCACACTGTCCCAGCGAGGGTTCCACCCCCAGCTTAGCCACTGGAGCGACGTTCCTCAGCAGAGCCGACTTGTAAAATTTCCGATTTTGTGCTCAGTTCCTCTGTCACTTGCCGGTAGTGGCTGATGGAGGCCCCCTCCCCCGCCATCTGTCCTCCCGAATATCGCCTCGGGATTCACTTCTCCGCACCTCTTACCTTCCAGAAAGTGGTCGTTTTTCTGTTCAGAGAGTTGCTGCTATTCTTTTCTCCGATCTCCTGTTGAGTTCGTAGGTGTTCAGAATGGTTTGATCCCTATCCAGCTGAATTCCTGGGACCAGACGAAATTTAGGTCTCCTACTCCTCTGCCATCTTGCTCCTCCCCTCCCCCAACATATATTTTATATATATATTTGTTATATGCTTTTGTAAAAATGTGAAAGCCTCAAATAATAAGTAAAAATCCTGTAAATTCTAGAATTTAGAAAAATGCTTGAAATATGAACAGCTATTTTTATTTTTATTAATATCTTAATTTCCTTTCTCTTTTAAAGCCCAACCTGAATTCCTGAAACAGCCTACTAATACATATGCTCACGAATCAATGGATATTGTATTTGAATGTGAAGTGACTGGGAAACCAACTCCAACTGTGAAGTGGGTCAAGAATGGGGATATGGTTATTCCAAGTGATTACTTTAAAATTGTCGTAAGTATTTTTCAAAGGACATTTCTCTCCCAAACCTTTAAATGTCTTTAAATGTAATCACTAAGAGATCTGTTGTCTTATATATACCAGTTTATGTACTGCAGATGAAGACAGGAAAATACACATAGCATGTAATCTCTTCATTAGCTGATGAGAAAGCTGAGCCTAGATGTATTTTGGTAGCTTATATAAGATCAAATAGCAACTCAGTAGTTGAACTAAGCCTAACGCCCAAATCTCCTGACCAACAGTCTGGTATTCCAACTCAAACATGCTAGTACTCTTATTAAACACAGTTGTCACTGTTTTCTTGGTAATGATTATGCTGTGTGTGCACCAGTTGTCTTCATAGCTCTCCATTCAAAGAACAGAAATTTGTCCTTCATACACCGATGCCCAGGCCTTTCAAAAGAAGTATGACCCAGGGTTGGACGATTGTGATGATAGAAAAAAGATTCTTAAAGTAAATAACATTAAATGTATTTAAGAATACTCAGCCATTATTGCTTTTTATTTGATATATGGTTAAATGCTTAGTAAATATTGTCTACTATTATTATTATCATTATCTAAATCCTAGTAATAAAATTATCTAAGTTTTGGTAATAAGGATTAATATCTTAAGGTGTATACATGGCATTCATAGAAATAATCAGAAGTAATTATGGTTGTTACTAATGTAATGTAATGTCTTATAAATTTTTCATATAAGTAATTCATTCTTAGTAGGAATATATTTTCTATTTTGAAATGCATAATCTCATATGTTACAAAAAGTAATTTGCAAGTATATTTAACTCTAATTAAAAAGCAATGTGTTACAGCTAAATGAGCATTTTTACTCTTATCAGTTTCATTTTATTCTTAAAGTCTTAAAACCATATTAAATTAATAACAATATTTGACATTTATATAGTTCTTTGTAATTTAAGGGAAGCTATATATGCATCCTCATTTAACTTACTGTAGACTAATCTGTTAGAACTAATGATATTAGAGATAATTTTTAGAAAATGACTTGAATTCACAAATTCAGACCTTTACTATGGTCACATGGTATTGTATGTCAGATATTTTTCCAACCAAAGGTGTAGGTCTGCAAACACTGGGTATTATTTTCCATAGGGATTAAGTTCTTATTTAGTTACCGTGCTTCCTGTTCTAGTCAGTTAAATCAGTACCTTGTCAATAAAATTGAGTTAACAGGTACATAGATAGATAATATTCAGTAGCGGAATCATACAATTTTACTTATTTTTTCTCCCCAGAAAGAGCATATCCTTGAGATTTTGAACTAATGTTCCTCAGTCAAATCATAAAATTTTGTTTATGTTTTTCTTTCTCAGAAGGAACATAATCTTCAAGTTTTGGGTCTGGTGAAATCAGATGAAGGGTTCTATCAATGCATTGCAGAGAATGATGTTGGAAATGCACAAGCTGGAGCCCAACTGATAATTCTTGAACATGGTAAGAGGGGCTGGAATAGTAAAATGAAAGAGGCTGTGTTTGAGGAACTAGTATATATCACAGTACCTGTTACTCTAGGATACCTCATGATAAAAACCCGTTTCTAAAGACCAGTATATGGCAGAGCTAAGAGGAAAAGAAAGCAGTCTGAATATTTACTACTGCTTAAAATGACCTAGAAACACAATTTTGGTTAATAATGAAAAGAACTGAACAAGTACAGTCTTACACAAATGAATGTTCTTTATATTTCTGTCATTTTAATCTCACAAATATATTTTTGCTCTATTAAAATAGAAAAACTTAAAGTACTTTTTATTTTGCATTGAGTTTTTCTAAAATAAAAATAACATGCCCTTTCTAATTATCACACATACAAAAGATGCTTATTATAAATTCAGACAACATTGAAAAGTAAAAAAGGGGGGAAAAGCCCTAGCCTTTATCAGTTATTCAGTTCTGGGGAAACCACACAATAATTTGAGCAGATAATCCTGACTATAAAGAACTATTAACTATAACAGAATTAGAGTAACAAGGGGTGGGCTGGCAAGAAGTAAAGACAACTCTAGTGAATATAAGAATGGCAGATATAAAGAGCAGTCACAAGTTGTAGGTCTGAGATAGAGTGTTAAGCTCCTCAGGACAGATCCAGACGGTGTTGGAGATGGTGTGGCCATTTTTTACTGGAAAACAGAGAAGTTGCTGTGCTCTTGAACCCTGCTCAAAACCCAGGGTCTGGTGTGCTAGGCAGCCAGTCACAAGGAGGTGTCTCCCTGAAGTCATTCTGCTACAAAACCACCTGAGGGGTTGGGGTGTTGGGAGAAGCTGCTCTCCAGCTGAAAAATTTAAAACATACGTCCTCTGCAAAGAAAAGGATAGATAAAGGGCTCACCTTCGTTTTTGCAGAGCAGGCAATGAAGGATGAATTTGGAATTGAGGGGCAATAAATTGATAATGGCACATGGTCCAAATCCTGCCTTCTAGGAGTACTACATATGAACATGCACAGATGTGTATATGGTTTGATAACACATTTTCTTGGAACAACATGGTGTGAACATCTTCTCATGTCAATAAATATATAGATCTATATCAACATTTTCCATCGTTGAACAGTTTATTTGCACTTTGTTTTGTGTAAGTGATTCCCTGTTGGTTAACATTTTAAATTGTTTCCTTTGTTTTAGTATTATGAATGATGCTATGCTGAACTTCTTTATATGATTATTTTCTCATACTAAATTACTAGAAGTTGAATTGTTGGATAATCTGTGTCAAATTGATAAGGATACCTGTTGGATGTATTATTTATTTGTTTTAGCAAGAAGAGCATTTTTCATTTTGTGCAGTTCTCAAGAATGTATGAAAAAGATAATGCTTTAGACATGTAGTCTGATGTCTGAGTCAGATTAAGTTCAGGTTCCAGTTTGGCCCCAGCTATATAGCCTCACTGTGGAAGGTAATTGGTAAAGATAGTGCCTACTTTGGCTTTTCACTAAAGTAGCATACAGGATTTTTATAGGCTCTTTCTTGAAAATGTCTTTGAGAGTACTATTATAAAAAGGAATAAAATACTAGAACTGTTCTTTTTTCTTCCTGTGTTTTGATTATACCTTTTCCTATTTATTGAAAAGGATTAATAGAAACTTGTCACTTTTCCGTCTTGGCAAATGCCTGAGTATGATTGCCAAATCAGGCACTAAGGTAGATAGGCTGTTTCTTTTTATTAGTGGCAGTGATCTTCCTTGGTAAAATTTGTGGATCTCTTGGGGTGATTTACATGGAACTAAATAAAGGAATTTCAGTATATCTATGTTTGGGATTACCATTATAGGTTTAACTCTTAATAGCATAAATGGTTGGCTATGCTAGGAGGTGTCTAAACTAATCCTAATTGGGTTTTCCTCTGAAAATGTTTGGATAGCATAATTACAGTTGCAGTGTGTGTTTTTTCCTTTTTGAGACAACAGACATTTTTGGGCTGGCAGAAGTTTTTAGTAACCTTGTCAGGGATGGATTATAAGAAAGACTCATGTTACTAATTTTACTATTTTAATTTGCAAGATAAATATTTATGTGGGAAAGCTAAAAGAAAATATAACAATTTATAAGGTCTGATCTCTGCTTTTTTTGGAGTTTATAATATTGTAAAGGATGTAAGAGGTGTATACAATTTAATACCCAGTCCATAATAAGTGTTATTTTTATAATACAAATAAAGCAGCATACAATTTGGAAGAGAGGAATTCTGTCTGTGTGATCAGGGAAGTTTTTTCATAGAAAGTGTCCCCTTTGTAATAGACCTTGAATTACAAGATTTCCAGGTGTTAAAAAGAGGGTTTGGGTCAGTATGGAAATAGAACATTTGTATTCCTTTAGGAAGTTAGCCTGTGAAGGCAGAATAGGATCAGATTGATCATGGCCTTGATTGTAAAGAGTCAAATACAATACTCTAGTGAGGCAGTCTGATACAAAGTCAGGTTTCATTAGAAGAAGTTCATTTGAGGGGTACCTGGGTGGCTCAGTTAAGTGTCCAACTCTTGGTTTCAGCTCAGGTCATGATTTCAGGGTTGTGAGATCAAGCCCCACATTGGATTCCACAGAGTCTGCTTGAGATTCCCTCTCCTTATGCCTCTCCCCCTGCTTGTGCATACCCTTGCTTTCAAATAAATATAAAATCTAAAAAAAAGTCCATCTGAATTAAAATGAAAATTAAAAGCCAAAAAATAGAAAATAAAAATACAATCATTCCACACACAAAAAAAGGAGAAGGCAGATTGGAGGAGGCAACTAGTTGAAGGAATATCATTACAAGAGGCTATTGTGAGATAAGTAGTTATACTAGAGAAATAGAAAGGATTCTAATAAGATATTAGTGATATATCTAATCCAGACTTTATCGACTGATTGAATATTCAGCATTGTTATAGAGAAGTCAGGGATACTTCCCAGTTTTCTCTGGATGACTGGAAGAGTTGTGATGCCTTTCCAAAACAGAAAAGGAAGGTGAATCAAAGTGGAAGGGGGACTTCTACTCAGCATGTAAAGAGTGGCACATAACATCCCACTCTTACCTACAATAACAAGCTGGATGATCTACAAAATCATAATTTTTCTGAGCCCATCAGAGAGCTCAGCTTGCAAAGCAGCCAAGTAACCTAAATTCCAAAGAATTGCACACCCCATTGCCCCCATAGATTGGGTCATTGATTCTTTGACTTTTGGCAGAGCACGAGAGAAAGAAATGGCTGCCATAAAAGTGGGTAAGAAGAAATCAACTGGGGCGCCTGGGTGGCTCAGTGGTTAAGCATCTGCCTTCGGCTCAGGTCATGATCCCAGGGTCCTGAGATCAAGCCCCGCATCGGGCTCTCTGCTCTGCGGGAAGTCTGCTTCTCCCTCTCCCACTCCCCCTGCTTGTGCTCCCTCTCACTCTGTGTCTCTCTCTGTCAAATAAATAAATAAAATATTAAAAAAAAAAGAAATTGACTAAAGTTTTAATTGATTGTTAAAGACTCAGCAGGAACTAGTTTAGAGTACCTGAGGGCCCCAGATGAAAGGGGAGTTCATACATGCTTGCAAATATATTTCCCTGGAACTCCACAGGGTACTCACTGTGAAGACTAGGAGCAAGGCAGAGACCTGAGAAGTCATTTTGGTGGTGAAGAGGTGAAAGAGGTAATCTGTGGCACCTGGGAGATAGGTGCAAGGCCCCTCTCATTTACTCAGATTCCTTTAAGCCTCAAACCAGTGAGGGAGGGGCAGAAAGCCTATTTCATAAATTTCTGGGGGGAGATTAGAAGCAAAACCTTTCTGCTTCTGGAGGGAGGAACCGTCTGGTGCACAGGGCCTACCTAATAATGAGGCTGGACAGGGACAACTGAAAGTCCTACTTGCCCTACGACCAAGTAACAGACAAAAGCTTTCTACGGCTGGGGAAGGTCAAGAATATAGAGAAATCCATGGGTGTTATTCTTAACTAATGAATCATTGAACACTACATCAAAAACTAATTATGAACTATACAGTGACTAACTGAGCATAAAAAAAAGAATATAGAGAAATCCCTATGTGGTAGAGGTATGCAGAAATGGTTGAAAGCTGAGAGGAAAACATAAATTGAGAAAAACTCTCTAGCTCTTCATCTCTCTTCTTTTGCACAAGATAATGGTAGGTCCACCATTAGAAGAATTTGAAAACTGTGGTGTGCTAAAGGTAACTAAAACAACAGTAAAATCTGTACCAAGCTCAGTTCCTTTCTAAATTGACTTAACCTCTCCACACTAATGACTTGACAGAATATACATGCCGTGTTCCAAGTATAAATATACAATAATTATCTCAGTCTTCTGCTATTCTGTACACTATGCCTAGCATTCAGTCAAAAATTATTGGACATAAACAGGGCAAGGGAAAACTGGCATATTGTTGAGGGATCAACAGAAAGGAGACCAGATATTGGAACTATCAGGGACTTTATTATTAGTATGTTAAAGGATTTAGTGGAAAAAGTAGGTAACTTTAATGAACCAGAGGAGGAATTTTGGCAGAAAGATGGAAACCATAAAGAGTTTGAAGATACTTCTATTTGTCCAGAGAGTGAAAGGGTTCTATCACTGAGTGAGGGAAATTAGAAAAAACAATGGTATCAGAGATGAGGTATTTACTCAGGGTGATCAGTAGACTCAACACAGCTGAGGAAATAGCCGATCAACTTGAAGATAGTTTAGTATAAATTATTTAAACTGAAATAAAAGATAAAGAGAGGTCGAACAGAATATCTAAGATGGGAAAATAAAAGATGGTATAACAAATAAATTGGAGTTTCACAAAAGAGAACAAGAACAGAACAGAAAAAAAAAACATATTTAAATAGATAATGGCCAAAATTTTTAAAAAATAAACAAGATCATATTACAGGTCAAAGAAGAAGCAGCTCAGACAGTCCCAAGTAGGCTAATAATAATAATAATAGGTAGTAGTAATAAAAGAAAACACACCTATACACATCATAGTTAAACTACTGAAAACCAGGGGCACCTGGGTGGTTCAGTTGGTTAAGCGTCTGCCTTCAGCTCAGCCCATGATCCTGGGGTCCTGGGATTGAACCCCGTGTCAGGCTCCCTGCTTAGTGGGGAGTCTACTTGTCCCTCTTCCTCTGCCCCACCCTCCCCCCTGGTCATGCTCTCTCTCTCAGTCTCACTCTCTCTCAAATAAATAAATAAAATCTTAAAAAAAAAAAAACTATTGAAAACCAAACATAATGAAGAAGTCTTGAAGGCAGCCAGAAAGTTTTAACAAGACACAGAGGACTTTTTCCTTTCTGTGCTGCACAATGGCAGGATGGTGGTAAAGATTTCTAAGAAGAGGAAGTTTGTCGCCAGTGGCATCTTCAAAGCTGAACTGCACAAGTTTCTGACTTGGGGGCTAACTGAAGATGGCTACTCTGGAGTGGAGGTCCAAGTTACACCAACCAGGACTGAAATCATTAACTTAGCCACCAGGATGCAGAATGTTCTTGCTGAGGAGGGCTGGCTGATCCAGGAATTGACCGCTGTGGTTCAGAAGAAGTTTGACTTCCTTGAGGGCAATGTGGAGCTTTATGCTGAAAAGGTGGCTGCAAGAGGTCTGTGTGCTATTATCCAGGCAGAGTCTCTGTTACAAACTCCTAGGAAGCCTTGCTGTGTAGAGGGCCTGCCATGGTGTGGTGTGCTGTGGTCCATCATGGAGAATGGGGCAAAGGCTGTGAGGTCATGGTGTCTGGGAAACTCCCAAGGACAGAGGGCTAAATCTATGAAGTTTGTGGATGGCCTGATGATTCACAGTGGGGACCCTGTTAACTATTATGTTGACACTACTGTATACCATATGCTGCTCAGACAAGGTGTGCTGAGCATCAAAATGAAGATCATGCTTTCCCGGGATCCAAGTGGTAAGACTGGCCCTAAGAAGCCCCCACCTGACCATGTGAGTGTTATGGAACCCAAAGATGAGATATTGTCCACCACCCCCTTCTTGGAACAGAAGAGTGGGAAGCCACAGCCAGACCCACAGTCTCTTTGGCAGCTGCATCTGGAATCTGGCTATTATTCTGTAAAGACCCTTAATAAAATCTTTGAAAAAGACACATGGCCTGAATAGACTGTACATTCACTATTTGAACTGAGGATTCTGTTGCCCAAAGGGAACATGACTTCATTTATTCTTAGGGCTGCCTGGCTCATGATACTTCTGTGTTTTCCCTGAAATCGTTGGTTTCAACTGTGATTGTGAGGCAAGAGCCAGAATAGGAGGACCTACACAAAGCTAACCAGAGGGATATCCTGTGGGGAAGTAACTGTGGCAATGGTGAAGGCTGATTGCTAACAGGACAGCACCTTGATTAATTCACTGCAGTTTGGGTTTATAGGTTTAGAGAGGGACATATTTAAAATGGTTTTCTTTACTTGATGTATAAGGAAATCTGTATTGCCCATAGACAATAAATACAGTGCTCATTAAAAAAAAAAAAACAAAACAGAGGAACAAAGATAAAAAATTACAGCTCACATTTTACCAGAAATGGTGTAAGCCAGAAAACAGTGGAGTGGCACTTTTAAAGTCCTAAGAGGCGGGGTAAAAAAAAAAGTCAACCCAAATAACGTACCCAGCAAAAACATCTTTCAAAAATGAACGTGAAATAGCTTTTCAGAACAAAAGCTGAGAAAATTCATTGTCAGCAGACCTGTGCTATAAGAAATGTTAAAGTTCTTTAGGCAGAACTACTTGACAGAAATTTGCAGGGTCTTCACAAAGAAACAAACAGGCCAGAATGGTTTAAAAACAAAAAAATAAATATAAAATTCTTTCTTATTTTCATCACTTTAAGAGATAATTTCTTATCTAAATAGGAGAGCACCAACCTTTTCAGCAAAGGGCTAGACAGTAAATATATTAGATTTTGTGGACCAGTATCTGTCACAGCCACTCAACTCTGCCCTTGTAGCGTCAGATCAGCCATATTATAAAACAAACTACCTTGACTTCCTGGAAAACTTTATTTGCAAATAAGAGGTGGCATGTCCTTTTGTGCTGACCTCTGACCTAGAAAAATAGTTTAGGGGCACCTGGGTGGCTCAGTCGTTAAGCGTCTGCCTTCGGCTCAGGTCATGATCCCAGGGTCCTGGGATCGAGCCCCGCATCGGGCTCCCTGCTCCGCGGGAAGCCTGCTTCTCCCTCTCCCACTCCTTCTGCTAGTGTTCCCTCTCTCGCTGTGTCTCTCTCTGTCAAATAAATAAATAAAATCTTAAAAAAAAATAGTTTATAGCATATAAATTTAAAATATATGACAAAACGGAGTGAAGTATTTAGCAAAAACTTTTTTTAGCAAAAAATTACTGTAGAATTGAAAATAGTTTATAACAAATATAATAGAAAAAATATAAAATATCAATATAGTAGTTTCTGCTGTATAAGTATAAAAGAAAAATATATGTAAAAATATAAAATAGAAAAATAGTTTATAACCTATAAAATTAAAATATATGACAAAGCAGTGAAGTTTTTAACAAAAAAATGACAGTAGAATTGAAAATAAACTTGTAAGATCCTTATATCACATATCAGATCATAATATATGAAGTAGACTGATCATTTTAAAATCATAAAACTTAGGGGACCTACTAAAAAGTAGAGAAAGATTTGGCTAATAAGTCAATAGTGGAAATACAGTGAAATATTAAGAATTAATCAATCTAAAAGTAAGGAAAAGAGAAAAAGGAAAAAATAAATGGGACAAATAAAAACGAGCAAGAGAGTAGATTTGAATCTATATCAATTGCATTAAATATAAATCATTTAGGCCTTAAAACAAGTCTCAAAACATTTAATAGCATTTAAATCATCCAAAGTATATTCTTTGACTTCAATGGCATTAAACTAAAACTCAATAACAGATACTGGAAAATCTCAAATATTTGGGAATTAAACAGCCTTCTAAATAATACATGGGTCAAAGAACATGTCACAGGAAATTAAAAGATATTTTGAACTGAATGAAAATGAAAATACAACTTACCAAAATTTGTGGAATGCAGTTAAAGTAGTGTTTTGAAGGAAACTTTTATTTATTTATTTATTATTATTATTTTTTAGATTTATCCTAGAGAGAGAGAAAGAAAGCATGAGTGGGAGGAGCAGAGGGAGGAGAGGGAGAGAGAATTCCAAGCAGACTCTATGCTGGACACGGAGCCGGATCTCACAACCCTGAGATCAGGACCTGAACCAAAACAGTCGGATGCTTAACCAACTGCACTACCCAGGCACCTCTTGAAGGAAGCTTTTAAAAGTTAGATAAAAAAGAGCAAATTAAATCTAGAGCATTCAGAAGAAGAAAATGATAAAAGAAATAAATGAAATGGAAAATAAAGTAAATGAAACCAAGGGTGGTCCTTTGAAAAGATCAGTTTAATTAGAATGTGTTTAACCACTCTGATCAAGAAAAACAAAGAATTACCGATATCAAGAATGAAAGGGAGGACATCATTACAAATCCTATAGACTTTAAGAGGATATAAGGGAATATTAGGAACAACTTTATGCCAGTAAGTTTAAAAAGGAAGGTAATAGAGCTGGTCTGTTCAGGATGTAAAGCATCAGTTTAAGATGTGTTGGGTTTAGGTTATAATAGAAAACTAGATAAAAATGTCTAGAATCAGAGGGTAGTTCATGTTAGACGGTCAGGAAAGAGGTTGAAGAAGAAAACAACAGGCTTTGGTTTTGATAAATTTTAAGAGTTTTAACCAAACTTTTGTTACAAATTAAGGCAGCTAACTATTTTATTTTCTTATATGTAGAGAATACTGTGTCCCTAATTTTTATGTGGTAGTCTTTTACACTGTTGTAAATTAAAACCCTTAACTCTCTCTTTAGTAAGTAGAGTTATAAGGGACCATATATTATCTAGTCTTATTTCTCTGCCTTCATACGATTGTCTTAGCTAGAGTTCATCCCTGCATATTGTCTTGAAGATCTGCATGGATACCATTGCTATAATCTTTAGATAAACTTTGTGACATGTGTTTTTTTTCCTAATGATCAAAAAATTCATTCTTGTTTCTGTCTTAAACCACCACAGTTTTCTATGGACTTACATCTCAACCTCTTATTTTGTATACTTAAAGATAGCATTTATTCTGTTAACTGTTTTTTTCGTTCTTATCATTTCCAGGTATTTAAATTATTTCCAGTAGAACCTCTTCTATTCTGCTGAGTCTAAAAAAATCTCTTCAATCCCATTCTTGTGCACATCATTTAAAAAATATGGTGGCCTGTAAGAAGCTGGGAAAAGAAACTTAAATGCACTTTATAATATTTGAGTGTATGAAAAAGTGAAATCACAAATCAGTGTGGATTGAAAGATTCCTACATTACATGATATGTGGACAATTAGTGATTTATAAAGAATTAAATTATGTATTTACCTTGTGTCAAAATAAAATATAGAGTTAAAATTTTAATTGAATCCTTAAAAATGTGAAAGATGGTAGAAGAGTCTTGCCACTTGCTTTTACATATAAAAGAAGTAAGAATACAGATGGAAAGTTGGTATTTTAGGGTATAAAAGTTTAATTCTTCTGTATATAAAGTATGAGAACTACCTTAACTAAATTAAAGAGGAGACAAGGTAGGGAAGAAATTTAATATTCTGAATATATAAGAGTGCACACAAATGGATATGATAAAATAATTAACATAAACATACAGTTCACAATAGAGCAAAGGTAATTTCTAAACATGACAAACGTTCCACTTCACAATCAAAAATGTAAGATTAAGTCAGTGAGATGTCATTTTTGCCTAATGAAGATTTTATCTTTTAATGAGCATTACTTTATAATGGTTGGTTAGGGTGTGGTTAGGGTTGTGCCTTTCTGTCACTTAGTGAAAATATAAATTGTTATGTCATTTAGTAAAACCATTTTGATGGTTTTAACATAACAATCATATGTTAAAAATTACCGACTCAACCCTTTAATTGTTCTTTTAGGATTTTTTCCTAAGGAAGAAATCAAAGATTTGGACAAAGACTGTTTAGATCAGCATTTGTAATTTAAAAAGAAAAAGATAGGGATAAATAGAGAAAGAATAGGAAAGGACTTGTCCCCAAATAGGGGAGGTAGTTAAAATAATTATAATACAACATTGTGATGGAATAGTTACTTGGCCATTAAAAAACCACTTCTCTGAACACTCCTTAATGGTATCAGAAAAATCTTAGGGTATAATGTCAAGTAGAGAAGTAAAATACGAAACTATATATACTCAATAATCTGAACTTAGTTTAAAAAATTATATACACACATTTAGACATTCCCATACCAAAATGTTAACAGTGGTTATCTTTGGATACCAGTAAAGATTTTTTCATAACTTAATACGAAAGCTACCTTACAGTCCTGAAATTTAGAAAATATACCAAACACATAATTTTGAGGACTTCCTGCCAAAAACGTCATAGATGGAAGAATTACAAACACTTCCCTTCATAAGTGTTGGGTTGCATTGCAGGAGGTAGACAGAGCAATTTCCAGTAGCCCTTACTCCTACCCCTGATTTGGTAGGACAAGTCCAAGAGGCTTGAGCAGCCTGAAGGAAGAAGGATGGAAACTGGCCTACTTTGAGCTGCTTTCCCTTTGCATTCATTACCATTGTGAATCTCCAAGAGTAAAGTAGAATGTGTGTATATAGCATTCCCAGATCTGTTTGACCATGGAACTTTTGTCTTTTTTTAAGTAGACCTATTACAATCTTAAAGAGCACAATTTGGGAAACATTGTTGTGGAGATATTCAAAGGAGGATGGACAAAATAGAGGTTGGCAAACAGTGGCCCATAGGCCAAGGCCAGCCAGCCTCCAGTTTTTGTAAGTAAAGTTTTATTGAGACACAGCCACACTTGCTTACTGATTGTCTATGTCTGGTCTGTAGTTGTTTTCACACTGTACTGGCAGAGATGAGTAGTTTAGACAGAGATCATATGACCCACAAGCCTGAAATATTTACTCTGGCCCTTTACAGAAGGAGTTTGCCAAACACTGGCATAAATGATAGGAATCTTTAAGCCCTGATAGTTTGTGATTCTGAGTTATTTCTGCTCAGTGGAAGTCTGTTTCAGGTAAAAGTTTTTAAATGAAAAAAAGTTAGGGTAGGTGGAAAAAGGCAGAAGGGCAGGAGAGTCACAAATATAAGAATAACAGAAGAAAGTCAGACTTGGTGTGTGAATAACTAGGAAATGTGCAATGGTGACTGACTCCAAGGAGGAATTGTTTACAGAACTGCAAACCACAGAGTTTGCTAGCCCATCTTTGTGGCTGACATCTGAGAGACACTTAAGTGCTAGAAACACCGTGGAGTAAATTTACTGAAAGTGGAAAGAGGGGCGCCTGGGTGGTTCAGTCAGTTAAGCCTCCAAGACTCTTGGTTATCTCAGGTCATGATCTCAGGGTCGTGAAATCGAGCCCCGAGTCGGGTTCTATGCTCAGTATGGAGTCTGCTTGTCCCTCTCCCTCCCCCTTTGCCCCTGCCCTGGCTCATGCTTGTGGGCTCTCTCTCTTTCTCTCTCAAATAAGTAAAATCTTAAAAATAATATCAAAAGTATTTGAGCGTCTTTGAGACCGAGTCTTATTTCTGTAGAGGGAATTTTCTGATTTCTACTGGGTACTGGCTATAATATTGGCCATCTGCCTGCTGGCCAGTGCTTGGTTGCAAGAAGGTACTTCGGAGCACCCACAAGTGGCCTGTGATATAATTTGGACAGTGTAGTTTTTAAGTTAATTATCACCTTTGAATGTAAAATGAAATTTTGTAATTATAGTTAAAATATATAAGACACTAAGAACAGTGTCTTATATAAGCAACAACACTAGGAAGCAAAATTTCTAATTGGGAAGTAGAACTCGAGAATGAGTATGTTTCTTTTTTTTTTTTTTTTTAATAAATTTTTTTATTGTTATGTTAATCACCATATATTACATCATTAGTTTTTGGTGCAGTGTTCCATGATTCATTATTTGTTCATAACACCCAGTGCTCCATGCAGAACGTGCCCTCCTCAATACCCATCACCAGGCTAACCCGTCCCCCTACCCCCCTCCCCTCTAGAACCCTCAGTTTGTTTTTCAGAGTCCATCATCTCTCATGGTTCGTCTCCACCTCTGACATACTCCCCTTTTCTTCCTCTCCTGTTATCTTCTTCTTTTTCTTTTTTCTTAAAATATGTTGCATTATTTGTTTCAGAAGTACAGATCTGTGATTCAACAGTCTTGCACAATTCACAGCGCTCACCGTAGCACATACCCTCCCCAATATCTATCACCCAGCCACCCCATCCCTCCCACGAGAATGAGTATGTTTCAAACATACTTTCTTTTTATTCCTCCAGCTTTATTGAGATATAATCCACATTTAACATTGTGTAAATTTAAGGTGTACATATTGTAAAATGTTTAACACAGTAAGGTTGGGTAACACATTCTTTACCTCACATAATCAGCATTTCGTTATTGTTATGGGAAGAACATGGTGAGTTCAACTCTCCTACAACTTTTAGTTAAACGGTATAGTAGTGTTTACTAGAGTCACATTCCATCCCTAGACCTTATTCCTTCCTAAATAGAAGTTTGTACCCTTTAACCAACATCTCCCTATTTCCCTCACCCTTCAGTCCCTGGTAATCGTTATTCTACTCGGTGTTTCTAGGAGTTCAGTGTCAAACATAACTTTCTTTTATTTAAAATGCTATTTTTAATATTTACGTTTATGCAATTCTAGGAGCAGCAGCTCTTGATCTTAGAAGATCTTGTAGTTTTAAAAACATTTAATCATAACAGTATTTTTATTTGCTGCCAGTTAAATTAATATTATGTCATTTTGTGCTAAAATACTTTCTCTTATCATTGCCTACTGAATGATTTTTTTTAAGTATTGGCATTATAAATTACTGCAGTTAAAAGTAGTAAGAATTGGGGTGCCTGGGTGGCTCAGTCGTTAAGTGTCTGCCTTCGGCTTAGGTCATGATCCCAGGGTCCTGGAATCGAGCCCTGCATCGGGCTCCTTGCTCAGCGGGAAGTCTGCTTCTCCCTCTCCCATTCCCCCTGCTTGTGTTCCCTCTCTTGCTGTGTCTCTCTCTGTCAAATAAATAAATAAATAATCTTAAAAAAAGAGTTGTAAGAATTAAGTAAAATGTGTTTTGTCCATTAACTTTTTATTAGCCTTTCTTCCTGTCACTTTGAATTTAAAAATAGATTCCAGAATTATCTTGTAAGATTTAAATTTAAAAACACAAGAGTTTTTTTCTTTGTACTTTCATTCATAGCAAGGCTGATACTTGGCAGTTTTTTAGTTCCAATAAAGGAAGATGGGTTGGTGAAAAGTGAGTAACATGACCTTGTTTTTAGTAAAGGAAATTCATACTTTACCAACTCATTAAATGACTTCTAGGCTATTATGGCCATGATAGATAAGGATACATAGTGAGCTTTACTTTTTTTTTTTGACAGAAATATTTCCAAAAAATTCCATATAGTATCTAAGGTAAATATTGAATAATAGAAGTTCTGGAATAAGTGACTAATGGCCTAGCATGATTAAATGTTGGCTAGATAGTAGGAAATCATTAGTCATTAGTGGAATATTTTAAGTCTGAAACACTAGGATGTATGATAGTTGATGTTGATTTTATTTTTATTTTATTTTTTGAATATTTAATCAAAGGATAAATTCTTATCAGTTATTTTGCTTTTTTATAGCAGTAATTATAACTTAAAGAAAAGTTTTAACTCAAGACAACTATGATGAAATTTGACTTCTTAATCATGAATTCCATGGCTAGGAACTTTCTGTGATTAAAAATGCATCTAATGTCAATGCCTGAGTTCTAATTCTTGTCTGCCATTAACTTGCTGAGTGATTGGTTCAGGTATTGAAATTCTCTGATTTTTATGTTCTGCAAAATGAAGGGTTTAGATTATATGACTTCCTTATCACTCAAATATTCTATTAAATGCAGCTGTTTTAGAAATATTATATGCATTGGGGTACCTGGGTAGCGCAATCAGTTAAGTGTCTGCCTTATGCACAAGTTGTGATTCCATCCTGGGATTGAGCCCCACGTCAGGCTCCCTGCTCAGTGGGGAGACTGCTTCTCCCTCTCCCTCTGGCCTCTACTCATGCTTGTTCTCTCTCTAGGGCTCTCCCTGTCAAAATAAATAAAATCTTTTTAAAAATTAAAAAAAAGAAATATATGCATTAAATATAAGATGAATTTCAGAATGTTTTTTCAGTCTAGGTATTGAAATAGATATTCTTTGCAGAAAGTCGAGGCATTGCAGTTATCTGCCACAATATGTGTAATGAAACAAACCTCATACTAAAGGTCTTAATTATTGGCTTCATGTCCCAACCCCACTATAGATGAGGTAGTAAATCTCTCTGAACATCATTTTCCTTATCTGTAAGTATAAACAGTAATCTCTGCACAGCACACCTCTGAGAGGCAAATAAAATGCTAAAGCTGACCCTTGGACAACATGGAGGTTAAGGGTGCTGACCTTCCTGCACAATCAAAAATCTGTATATAATTTGATTCCCCCACATTTAACTAGTAATAACCTATTGTTGGCTGGAAGCCTTTACCAGTAAGGTAAACTGTCAATTAACACATATTTTATATGTTACATATATTTTAGGCTATATTCTTAAAGTAAGCTAGAGCACAGAAACTGTTAAGAAAATAATAAGAGAAAATACACTTGCAGTACTGTACTGTATTTAAAAAAAGAAAATTGTGCGTAAGTGGACCTGCGCAGTTAAAACCCATGTTGTTCAAGAGCCAACTGTATATGTAAAGCATTTTGTAAATTGTAAATGCTCTGTAACTCTAAGGTAATAGTAATTTGAAGGAATGTACAAAGGCAAAGCTACTGACTGGCATTTTAGTAGTCAACATTAAATTAAAATGAAGATAAATGGTTAACTTCACAAAGCAAAGTTTGAGAACTTTTTTAAGTAGACAACAATAATCCATTTAATATTCAGTTAGATCATTTGGATTTGCAAAATAAGAAAAAAAATCTTGTGTGACCAGATTGCAAGGCATCTGAAATGGTTTGCTTAAAACTAAACTTGCACAAAATACTTTTAAATAAACAGAACACATGTTCATTGTCAAAAATAAGAATGTGTAATTGACTGAAATAAAAATGTACCTTTTAACCCTTCCCTTAATCTCACTTTTAGAGATAGCCCTTGTTAACAAACATTGTCTGTATATTTATTCATTCAGTATTTGTTGAGCAAAATTACATATGCTGTATGAAATTGTATATTCATTGTGCTGGGTGGTGGGCATGAAATAGCCAACAAGCAGGCATGAGTCTCTGCCCTCATAGTGCTTATGTACTGTAACCATAGGCGGACATTGAGCAAGTAAATAAATATACAAAATAATTATAGATTTTATGCCTACTTAAAGGAAATGAAAAGAATGCTCTGATAAAGAATTAGTGAGGGTATATAGGGAGTTAAACAGGACAGACAAGGCCTCTCTGATGGGATATGTCAGTTGAGACCCAAGCCTTAGAAGAAGCCTCTCTGTGTGTATTTTATATACTCACACATACATAGACACACATCATGTATAATCTTTTTATTTGCAGAAGTGAAATCATATTTTTTGTGACTTTACTGAACAGTGTTTTATGGACATGGTGGTACTTACAGGTTTACCTTTTTTTTCTTTTTTTACCTGCTCTATTATCATCAGACTGGAATATGAGGAAACTTATGTTTTTGTGTTCTTGATGGCAGTGTAAATTTTTTTGAAATGCAGTTTAATAATTTAGAATTCATATTCAAATAATCCTATTTATATAAATTTATCTTGCATGTATAGCTACCTAGTATTTAAAGATATTTATGTTAGACGAGGGTAAACCTGGAGACAGTGCGGTCCATACAATTAATAAGGGGGCTGATTAAATAACATGAGTACAATGGAACACTTAGGTAGCTGTTAAAAAATAAGGTAGGTCTATGTAAGGTAAATACAGTAGATGTGGAAAAATATGAGTTACATTATTATTTTAAGTTGCAGAACAGTATATGTAGTCTGATTTCATTTGTAGAAGAGATAAGACGGATAAACAGTTGATCCTTGAACAATACCTGTGAACGGGGGATAAGGGCACCAACCTCTGTGCAGTCAAAAATCTGCCTATAACTTTTGACTCCCTGGAAACTTTACTAACCCTGCAAACCATGAGATTACCTTTTACGGCAGTACACAATTTGCTGGAGAGGTGAACTGCTTATGCAGAGATGATTGGTGTCACACAGGGATGATTAGCTTCACACATGTTTTAAGTGGATACTTGCAACATCTTAGCTCACCACAGTGGCAACAAGAGGTGGCTACAAAATTATTACGGTAACACAGTATGCACTACAGGTAATTTTATGAGTTACAATTTAATACTGTCTTTACATTTGCTTACATTTTTCTCAAATGCAAATGGCACCATGAATAGTCTCTGTGTGCATAAGTTTTGATAAATTTTAACTTTGTGTATTTTAAATTTGTGTATGTTTTATGGTAGTAAATTACAAAATAGACTAGTATTTACATATATGTTATGTATTCATGACATGCCTAACTTTTTCTTAATTTTTTTGGATATTTTTAGGCTGTGAAGTTCATCTGTGGATTTTTTCAAATTGTTGCAAATCTCCAAAAAACCTCTAATATATTTATTGAAAAAAATCCACGTATTAAGTGAACTGTGCATTTCCAACCTGTGTTGTTCAAGGGTCTACTGTTAATGTATATATGCTTGTATGTATAACAAAGTTTTATAAATCTACACAACAATCTGTTAATTGTGCTTGTATCTGTGGAGTGAGGTTAAAAATGTCTAAAGATGGAGAGGGAAGGACAAACAATGTATTGTAAACATTTGAAAAGCCAAATTTAAATTTTTATTTAAAATTTAACAATTAAGTTTGGAATATTGCAATCAGGTCTGTACACAAAGTGATTTTACTTTGTTAGGATAGTTTAAAACTTTTTGAGTTTTTATTTCTTGAAAACAAAATGCTATGGGAGAAAAAATAAATAGGTTGTTTTAGAGTATTTGGCAACTATCTCCAAATATTTTATCTTCAAATATAATATCTTCTATTATAACATTTTTTTCCTGGAAGATGAATCATGTCATATAAGTGCTAAGACAGTGCTAAGACAGGTATAGTTTATTAATATATTAAAGCAAATTTGTTTTGTTAAACCAAGTATTTTATTGAGTATGTGTACTGTGTAAAAAGAGATTCCTAGTTACCTAGCAGAGACCCCTAATACATAGACCAGAAGGAGAGAGAATATAAAATCATAGAGTCTGGTTAGAAGGGATCTTAGAGATCCAAGTGTCTAGTTTAGCTGAGCTGGATGCTCAGTTAAGTGAATTGCCTTATATCACATTGCTAGTTAGCATCAAAGTCAGGGCTGATACCTGTGTTTTCAGTTTCAGAATTCACTGTTGAATGTTTTCAAGACAGAGATCATTTACAGTCTTTTAATTTCAAGTGCAGTCCTTTGAGTCTACTGTGGTTACACTATTGACAAGCTTGGTCAAGTGTACCATTTTGCAAGGGTGACCATGCATCTAGTGTGCCTGAGACAGTCCTAGTTTATGTCTTTTGTTCTAGCATAATTATCAAAAGTACTTTCTTCTCATTCTCATAGTTATCTGGCCCTGGACAGTATATTCTACAGTTGTTCCAATTATTGCCAATTTATTGAATCTGAAGGGCTGTGAACAGTACCAGGGTGGAGATTTTGAATTATGAATCTAAAGATTTGCAGTGCAAGCTGTGCTAAATGGCAGAGTGCTGCTGTAATTCTGAATGGTAAGAAATGACAGACAAGGATGGCTTCTTGAAGAATATGGCGTTTGAACTGAGCACAGAAGGAAGAGTAGGGCTGTAGATTGGTTGGGATACCCAAAGATGAAAAAGAATGACATTTAGGATGTATAAGTAAGAAGCTCAAAGTGCATTTGAAGAAGAGAATACAAAAAGTATCCAGAAAGTAGAATACAAGAATATACATCCTGGAAGGTGTATCTAGACCAGATTATTTAATACCAGGTCAGAAGGCTGGGTGGGATTTGCTGAGTAGCTAGAATACCCCAGCAATTTTTAGGTACATGAAGAAACAAGTAACACTGTGTGCAAGTAGTACACAAGGATTGGTTTATTGGAGGTGTGTTGAGTGAGTTGAGAGAGAAAAATATAAAATCTGTGATACTGATTAGAAGAATTGGATGCCGCATCAGGTAGGATGTTTAAGACCCTCAACTGGGTATTGACAGTGGAAGGAGAAACTCTTATCCCTCAGTGGCTCATACATGGTAAATATTTAATAAATGTCAGATAGATGTTCCTACAAAGGAAGAGAAGACAAGATTTGTAATTTTTTGGATACCTAAGGCAAGGGAGAGAAAAAAATTTAAGTTTCACACTAAATACAAGCAGAGAGATTCTCTTTATAAGTCCAAGGTTATGATCTTAGTCTACTTGGGTTAAGAAACTGTGTCCCCATTACTGTTGAGTTGTGCTGTAATGATTGCTCTGTTTTAGAGAGCTTTGGAGAGGTGGAAATATAATTAAAATGTGATTTGTTTGTTTAATGTTTAACATTTCATCTTTGACAAAAGTCATGAATTTTGAGGCTAGAACTTGTGAGGTCCAGGAAATAACTTAGTGCCTCAATTATGAATTTTGGTTTTAAGCAATTAAATAAAAGTTCAGTAAATGACCTTTCTGGACACAAAGATGGATTTAGACATTATCAGAGAGCCAGCTTGAATTTTAATTTGATGCTGTTATTTTGTTATAAAGAAAGAATCCATTATGCAGTGCTAAAACACCAGAAGGAAGATAGTATGTCTGAATATCTTTTAATTGGTAGCTATATTTAAGAGATGATTAAATTACACAATAATGTCATAGTTGGCGGAATATCATTCGGGTCTAAAAGACATCACTGACAATCTGGCTGCTTATAGACTTTATTTCATGTAGTTTCAATGCTGGATCCGTGTGTTTTTCATTTTTGGTTATAGTGCTGTTGGTGTTGAGAACAACTCCCATTTGATGAATGCTTAAGAGATCACCAGAAATTTAAAAGTATAGTATGATTTGATATGCATTTTGAGTTAGGTTTTCCTATAGTATTAGCATTTTAAATGCTACTACTACTTCATAACTACTATAATATTGTCCTCATATGTATGTATATCTTAAGAAACAACCTTTGTTTACCACCAGAATCACTCTCTGAGTTTCCTCATCTACAGTGTGTACCTGAGCATTGTAGACCTCAAATATAAAAAGAATGTGAAGAGATTTTTTAGCTGGATTCTAGTATGATGACAAATTTCTCCTAATTTTTAGGATTCCTCTTCAGTTTACATTCCTTTACTACAAATTTAAATAATTGATGTTTCTTGTCAAACTTAAAGATCTGGATTAAGTACTGCTGAATCCCATCACTTTTTATATAATCTGAGGAAATAAAAACTGCTAGAATTTGGGCTTCTGAGTCTGAATCTTAAAAAATGCTAATGCTCTTTATCTCTCAGCTATGTCTTGGAAAACTAGTTGTGATTAGAGTTAATGTACATCATTAAGCACGTTGGAACAAAGTCAGTTTTCTCTTTTTATTGGCCTAAACGGGTAATGAGCAAAAATATCTTTACACATTTTGTCGTTCCTTTTTTCTGGGGTGTTATAATCTTATTGAGGAGACAGCGTTTTGATTTAGGATGAAAGGAGAGAAGGCGATCTTTTTTCCGGGCTCACTGCTGTGGTAGGTGCGTCATTAGCATCTGGCACACCTTTTTTAATGAGTGCTTTTGATGTCAGGAAAATGTCAGATGACTTCCTTAAAATTGAAACATCTCTCCTGCACACAAGAATGGGAGGAGTGTTTTGTGTTCATTTTATTTTATAACTTCCTTCGATTGTTTATATAAGTCATTTATTTTAAACCAGCAGTTGACTGCAGGGGCTGCTTATCAGAGAACACACCTACCAAAACTCTCCAGTAGAGTGCGTTCCTCTGATAGCGGATGAGTTCTTCTCTACCTTTGGGATTTAGTTCCTCAGAGGAAGAGCTCTAAAGTCCGTAGGATCATCACATGCAACTTTTATTCCCTTGCTTTGAAATTATTTGAATACTCAAAAGTTGCAGCCTTGGTAAAGGATCTTTATGAGTTTATGTTCACATTGCATTGTGCCCCTAACCAGCCTCCTAGCTGTTTAGCAGCTGTGCCGGTAGACATTTCAGGTATTTGCATAGTTTGGAATTATTTCATTTTGGAGTGTGCTGTTCTCTCACAACCCTGGAAGACTGTTACTAAATTCATAAGCAACAACTTCCATTGGGCCTCAGACACCTGCAAGATCCTATTAGGTTTTTCTAGTCTACTTCCTTCCCCTTTCTTGCATATCAATTATTTTAAAACTTTATGCTCTTCAGACTTACTCTTTTACTGCCAGCAGTTGACCACATTTCTCAATTCATTGGAATTTGAGATTCTTTTTGTGCTGTAATGCATGGTCAGTTTTTTTGATGACAGTTCTGTGGGTGTTATGTTTGCTGCTATTACGGTTTGTTAATGTCTATTAGATCAAACTTGTTGATTGTGTTTGTAAACTCCTTTAGAGCCTTACCTAATTTTTTTGTCTACTTGATCTGCCAATTTTTAAGAAAATAAATTTCTGTGAAAGGTATGATTGCAAATTTGTTCAGTTCTTGTATTTCTAACTGCCTTTGCTTTGTATATTCAGAAGCTGTGTTACTAATGCATTTGGAATTATGACTTACTTTCCTTGTGGATTACCGTGTTTCATCAAATCTAAGAAGATAAAATGCATCCTGATTTCATAGACTTTAAAATGTGTGAAAAAGTGTATCATAGAATCTAGAAAACATGGTATTTATTTTTATCAGCAGGAAACATTCATTTTTCCCTGACTAATTCTTACCTTCAATTATGTTTTGTTCGATATTGACATTACTAAACCTACTTTCTTTTTAATAGCATTGCCTGATAAATATTTTCTTTTATTTTCAAACTTTTGGTGTAGACAGCTTTACACTTGTTTTTATGTCCTTGTGAGTCCTGCCAACCCATCTTAATTGGTTTCTATTTATCAAATGGTTACCTTTAGCCATATTTTTTTAGCAGCAGTTAGGGTTAACCATGATCTCTTCCTCCTCACCAGATAATTAAATACTTCATCATGCTTTCACTGCCTTCTTCTTCATACACTGTGCCTTCTCCCCAGATACATTCTTTGCACTACAATTTCCACCTTCTTGAGTTTGTTGTTTTAATTTACTTTGCTAGAGTGTACCTGGAAGTAAATTTCTCAGAAAGGCTGTGTGAAAAGTAAACTTAAGACCCCATATCTGAAAATATAATATTTGCTCTCATACAAAGCTTCATTATTTTTTTAGTATACTCTTTGGAATCTTTTTCTTGTCCATGTAATAGTCATCTGTTTTATTCTCTGTAAGTTTTGGAATTTCTTTCATCCTTTGAATTCTGCATTTTTGTGATATGGATTATTTTCTTCCTCCACCTCCAATTCATACTGTCCAGCATTGAGTGGTCCCTTTAAAACAGATTTCCATCTAGGGGGTGCCTGGGTGGCTCAGTCAGTTAAGCGTCCTACTCTTGATCTCAGCTCAGGTCTTGATCTCAGGGTCATGAGTTCAAGCCCCATGTTAGGCTCAGCATGGAGCCTACTTAAAAAAATAAAAATAAAAATAAATACACACAATAAAACACACTTATATGTGTTTAGTTCCAGAAAAAATTTTATGATGTTTAATATTTGACCGTTTATTGCTCTTGCTGCTTATTCTTTTATCTCCTCTTAAACTTTTCCTTTACATGTGACTTGTACTTGAGTGTTTTGTTTTGGCAAAATCCCTAGAATTACTTTTCGGTCTATTAATTTGATCTTTATTTAGGTCCAATTTTCTTTTCTGTCTGTATTTTTTAATAAACCTTTAATTTTAGAATAGCTTTAGATTTATAGAAGAGTTATGAAGATAGTACAAAGAGTTCTTACACATTCCACACCATTTCCCCTGTTGTTAACATCTTACTAATGTCTTAAATCTTACTAATGTAAGACATTAACAACATCTTGGTTGGTATTGGTATTTTTCGCAGTTAATTAAACAATATAATGTAAACATATATTTTTTTGTTAACTAAAGTTCATACTTTATTTATATTTCCTTGGTTTTTATCTTATGTCCTTTTTGTTTATCCAACCCTATCCAGAATGCCACATTACATTTAGTCATCATATCTCATTCGACTCCTCTTGGCTGTGATAGTTTCTCAGACTTTCCTTGTTTTCAATGACCTTAACAGTTTGAAGGACCATTGGTCAGATATTCTGTAGAATGTCCTTTTATTAAGAACTGTCTTGATATTTTTCTCATGATTATACTGGGAATATTGTTTTGAGGGAGGAGGACCAAAGAGGTAAATTTCCATTCTCATCACATCATATCAAGGTATATGCTATCAACATGACTGACCAGTGTGGATGTTGACCCTGATCACTTGGCTGAGAGTAGTACTTTGCAGGTGTCTCCACTGTGAAGTGACTTCTTTTTTACTTTTCTATATCATACACTTTGGAAGAAGTCACTGTACACAGCCCACGCTTACAGAGTGGGGAGTCACACACCACTTCCTTTTGAACAGAGTATCTACATAAACTATTTTAAATTCTTCTGTGCAGGAGATTTGTCTGTTCTCCCCCATATATTTATTCAGTCATTTGCTAATATTTTCTTAAGGATTTTTGCATCTGTGTTCATGAGATATATTGGTTTTTAGTTTTCTGGTAATGTCTGTCAGTTTTGATATTAAGATAATGCTTTATAGAATGACTTGGTGAGTGTTCTTTCTGTTTCTATTTTTGCAAAGAAATTATGGGGAATTAGTATTATTTGTCCGTTGTGAAATTCACCAGTGAATTCACCAGTGAAACTATCTGGGCCTGGTGCTTTCTTTATAGAAAGTTTTAAATTGGGGCACCTGGGTGGCACATTCGGTTAAGCAAATGACTCTTGGTTTCAGCTCAGGTCATGATCTTGGGGTTGTGAGATCAAGCCCTGCATCGGGCTCAGCTCGGAGTCTGCTCGAGACACTCTCTCCCTCTGCCTCTCCACACTGTTCGCTCTCTCGCTCTCAAAAATAAATAAATCTTTTTTTTAAAAAAGAAAGTTTTAAATTATTGACTTCATTTCTTTAATAGTCATCGGGCTGTGGAAGTTATCTATTTATTTCTTCTTGTGTGAGTTCTCATAATTCATGGGTTTTTTTTTGAGTATTTAGTCTGTTTTATCTAAGTTATTGAAATGTGGACATAGAGTTATTCGTAGTGTCCCGTTATTATCCTTTTAATGCCTCTGAGAGCAAGGGTGATGGCCCTCCTTTCATACCTGGTATTAGTAATTTGTGCCTCTTTATTTTTTTCTTGGTGCCTGGCTAGAGTTTATCAGTTTATTGATATTTTCAAATAAGCAGCTTTTAGTCTTGTTTTTTCTGTTGTTTTCCTGTTTTCATTTTCATTGATTGCTGTTCTAATTTTTATTATCTCATTTTTTCTTCTTGATTTAGGCTTAATTTGCTCTTTTCTGTAGTTTCTTAAGGTAGAAACTTAGGTTACAGACTAAAGGTTTTTTTCTTCTTTTTTAATGTATGCATTAATGCTGTAAATTTTTCTCTAAACACTGCCTTTGTTGTTTCCCTCAAAGTTTAATAAGTTGTGTTTTCATTTTCTTTCAGTTCAAAATAGTTTCTAATTTTCTGTGTGGCTCCCCCTTTGACCCATGTATTATTTAGATGTGTATTTATTTTTAAACATTTGGGGGTTTCCCATCTATATTTCTGTTACTTATTTCTAGATTAACTCCACTGTGGTCAGAGAACAATACTCTTTTTTTATGTTAATGACCATACATTACATCATTAGTTTTTGATGTAGTGTTCCATGATTCATTGTTTGCGTATAACACCCAGTGCTCCAATACGTGCCCTCTTTAATACCCATCACCAGGCTAACCAGTCCCCCCACCCCTTCCTCTCTAGAACCCTCAGTTTGTTTCTCAGAGTCCATAGTGTCTCATGGTTCGTCTCCCCCTCCAGTTTCCCCCACTTCATTTTCCCTTCCTACTATCTTCTTTTTTTTAACATATAATGTATTATTTGTTTCAGAGGTACAGTCTGTGATTCAACAGTCCTTACACAATTCACAGTACTCACCATAGCACACACCCTCCCCAATGTCTATCACACAGCTACCCCATGCCTCCCACCTCCCACTACTCCAGCAACCCTCAGTTTGTTTCCTGAGATCAAGAATTCCTCATATCAGTGAGGTCATATGATACATGTCTTTCTCTGATTGATTTATTTCGCTCAGCATAATACCCTCCAGTTCCATCCACATTGTTGCAAATGGCAAGATTTCATTCCTTTTGATGGCTGCATAATATTCCAGTGTGTGTGTGTGTGTGTATTACATCTTCTTTATCCATTCATCTGTCGATGGATATCTTGGCTCTTTCCACAGTTTGACTATTGTGGACATTGCTGCTATAAACATCGGGGTGCACGTACCCCTTCGGATCCCTACATTTGTATCATTGGGGCAAATACCCAGTAGTGCAATTGCTGGGTCGTATGGTAGCTCTATTTTCAACTGTTTGAGGAACCTCCATACTGTTTTCCAGAGGGGTTGCACCAGCTTGCATTCCCACCAACAGTGTAGGAGGGTTCCCCTTTCTCCACATCCCCGCCAACATCTGTCGTTTCCTGACTTGTTAATTTTAGCCATTCTGACTGGTGTGAGGTGGTACCTCATTGAGGTTTTGATTTTTTAATCATTTTTATCCTTTTAAATTTGTTAAAATGTGTTTCATGGCCCAGATGTTGTCTCAGGGAATTCCCATGTAAGTTTATGAACAACATGCATTGCCCTTTTTTTGGCTGCAATATTTTTTAAATGTCAGTTAGATCAAGGTGATTGGTAATGCTATTCAGGTCATCTGTATTCTTACTGATTTTCTTCCTGCTTAGTCTACAATTTACTGACAGAAAGCTGTTTAAACTCTCCAGTTATAATAGTGAATTTACCTATTTCTGTTTGCAGTTCTATCAATTTTTGCTTTATGTACTTTGGCATGCTTTTTGGGGTACATATGTGTGTAGGATTGTTATATTGTCTTAGAGAATTGACAACTTTTTCATTATGTAATGCCCCCTGTATCCCTAAATAATCTTCCTTATTCTGAAGTTTGCTTTGTCTAAAATTAGTAAAGCTAGCTATTCCATTTTTCTTTTGATTAGTGTTAGCATTGTATATCCTTCTTCATCCCTTTACTTTTTCTTTTTACTGAATTCATTACAATTTTTATTCATGTAGTCTTCTAATCAAGGGATATTTAAACTACCACCACTAACACATGAAGATCTTTTAAAAAAAACTGTTTATATAAAAAGGGATCTTCCTCAAAATTTTGGAGTTATTGTTCTAGTCTATAACAAAAAGATGTTTCTAACTCAGCTGAGCCTCCTTGGACAGGGCCTAAGAAGAGAGTTTGTAATCTTCCTGATCACGTCCCCTTCATCCCTTGAATATTATCATGCATCGGCACTGCCCTAGCCCATGGCTTTCTGTCCCAGCTATCATTGTCCTTTACTTCTCTATCTTATCTTCTCCCGCCAATATTCCTTTCCCAGTTTTTTTTGATTGCAGTAAAATACAGATAACATTTACTTCCTTGACCATTTTTAAGTGTACAGTTCATTGGCATTAAGTACATTCATATTGTACACCCATTACCACAGTCCATCTCCAGAACTCTTTTCATCTTGCAAAACTGTAACTCTCATAGACTTTTTTTTTTTTAAAGATTTTAATTTATGTATTTGACAGAGAGAGACACAGCGAGAGAGGGAACACGAGCAGGGGGAGTGGGAGAGGGAGAAGCAGGCTTCCCAAGCAGAGAGACCGATGTGGGGCTCGATCCCAGGACCCTGGGACCATGACATGAGCCGAAGGCAGACGCTTAATGACTGAGCCATCCAGGCACCCCTGTCTTGTCTTTTTGTGACTAGCTTATTTTACTTGGCCTAACGTCCTCAAGGTTCATCCGTGCGTGTTATAGCATATGTCAGAATTTCCTGCCTTTTTAAAGCTAAACAGTATTCCATTGTATGTATATGTAACATTTTGCTTATCCTTTCATCCATCAGTGGATACTTGGGTTACTTCCACATTTTAGTTACTGTGAATAATGCTGCTGTAAACATGGGTGTACAATTCTTTTGGATTTATACCTAGTGGAATTGCTAGATCCTATGAATTCTATTTTTAATTCTTTTGAGAAACTGCCATTCTGTTTTTCATTGTGGCTGTACCATTTTACCATTTTACATTCCCACCAGCAATGTACAAGTGTCCCATTTCCTCTACATTCTTGCTAACACTTGTTATTTTCTGTTTTTGTTTGATAGTAACCATACTAATGGATGTAAAGCGGTCATCTCTTTACTTTTAAATCGGTTTAAAATGGGTTTCTATAGACAACATGTCTATAGTTAGGTCTTGTTTTTTTAATCCATTTGGACCATCTCTGTCATTTAATAGGTGTATTTAGACTATTTACATTTAAACTGATTATTGGTGTTGTCAGATTAATAGCTACTGTGTTTGTATCTGTTTTCTTTCTATTCATTGAATTTTTTGTTGTTTCTTTCCCCTCTCTTTTTCTGCCTTCTATGGTTTTGAGTATTTTACACGATTCCATTTCATCTCTCTTAGTGTCAGTTATACTTCTTTTTAAAAGTTTTTGGTGAGGGGCGCCTGGGTGGCTGAGTCGTTAAGCGTCCGCCTTCAGCTCAGGTCATGATCCCAGGGTCCTGGGATTGAGCCCCAAATTGGGCTCCTCGCTCAGCGGGAAGCCTGCTTCTCCCTCTCCCACTCCCCCTGCTGTTCCTGCTCTCGCTCTCTCTCTCTCTAATAAATAAATATAATCTTCAAAAATAAATAAATAAATAAATAAATAAATAAATAAATAAATAAAAGTTTTTGTGATTGCCCTAGACTTTTCAAATATATTTTTAACTAATCTGTGTTCATCTTCAAATAACACCATAATAACACTTCAAATAACTAACCTATGTTCATCTTCAAATAAAGACTGCTTCCTTTAGTGTAAATACTTCGACAGAATATTTCCAATTCCTCCTTCCCATTCCTCTGTCTTGCAGTTACTCGTTTCATTTATCCATATTACTGCTTTAAGCAGTTACCTTTTAGATTAGTCAAGAGTACGAAAAACAAAAGATTTTATCTTACGTTCATTTATTCCTTCTCTGACACTCTTTTTTTAAATGTAGATCCAGGTTTTTTATTGATTTAATTTTTCTTCTGCTTAAAGAACTTCTTTTAACATCTTTTTCAGGACAAATCAACTAGTGGTAAATTCCATCAATTTTTTTTCTTTTTTTGAAATGCATGACAAAGTCTTTACTTTCAAATGATTATCAGTACACCAAGTAAGAACATGTATACAAGTTCTTGAATTCTATCATCTAATAATTTTGATTAAGAGAAACTAAGAGCAGCCCAAACAATATATACTAGTATTTGCTTTTCCACCCTTAGCCGAAAGGACGACTTAAGGCCAGCAGCTGCTTCACACAAGTTACAGTAACTATTTACTACTTTTTCATAGAGAAAGCCACTGACCTTCAAAAAAGCTTTAGGGAAAAAAAATATTTAATCCCTTTCTTTCTTTAAGCAGACTTTTTTTTTTTTTACTACATCTAAGAAAGAAAAAGTACTGATACATACGTTGCTTGAGCTAAAAGGCATAGGAAAACAGACAACATATACACATTAAATTTCTAAGAAATATGAGGTAAAAGGAGAGAATCTTTGGATAAGCTCTACGTTTGTACAAAGAAGCTAGATTTGCTATTCTCCAAGAAGTGAAGGGAACTACTACATAATATACAGAAATAGTTTAATGCCTTTTCACAAGGCTGTAACTACTCAAGCTTTGCTGAAGCTTCGTATTCCATGAAGGCATCTAACATGCCAATCTGCACGCAGAGCTGCTCCTTCCTCCCCTATCCATTTATGCGGTAGTTTTCGTGGATTTCTGACCGGCTGTCACAAAGGCCAGCAGGTTATCCAAGACTTCATCCCTGTTCTGCTGGAAGTAGGCCTGGAGGATGGTCATCTTCTCCTGGGTCTCTTTTTCGACTTTGGTGCTGCAGCTGCCATGGGATCCCAGAGCTGCAGCTTCCCTGGTGTCGAACTCCTCCTCTCTTTGCAGACGGTATTGTTCAATTTCAGCCTGAGCTGCTGCTTTGGCCTGCTTCAGCCTCCGGTTCGTTCTTTCACTTTTGGGCCTCCGCCATCTTCTCGTGGCCCGCTTCTCGGCCTGCAGCAGCTGCTGGATGCCCTGCGACTGGCTGGCCATAGCGGCAGCGACTCTGAGGCCGAGGGATGCGGCCTAAATTGGCTCGAGCCGGTCCCTCCCCATCAGTTTTTGTTTGTCTTGAGAAACTCTGTATTTCTCCTTCACTTTTGAAGGATAGTTTTAGAATAGAGAATTAGATAGATACAGAATATAGATACAGAATTCACAGTTGGTGGTTATTTTTTTCTTTCAACACTAAAGAATTCATTTCACTCTCTTTTTCCTTATGCATTTTTTTTGACAGGAAGTTCATTATAATCTTTACTGTTCCTCTACAGGGAAGGTGATTTTTTTTTTTCCCTGCTGACTTCTTTCAAGAATTTCTCTTTGTCTTTGGTTTTCAGTGATTTGAATATGATATGTTTAGGTATGATTTTTTTTTAACATTTATTTGGTGTTCTCTGAGTCTCCTAGATATGTGGTTTGGCATTTTTCTAATTAATTTTGGGAAGTTCTCAGCCATTATCACTTCAGATACTTTTTTCTGCTTTGTTCTCCTTCTGGTATTTCAGTTAGACATATGTTCTACTTTTTGATATTGTCCCACAGTTTTTGGATGTTCTGTTTTTTTTCATTCTTCTTCTTTTCATTTCAGTTTGGGACCTGTCTTCCGATTGATTCTTTCTCAGCCATGTCAAGTCTCAGCCCATTGAAAGCATTCTTCTTTTCTGTTACTGTGTTTTTTATTTGAAGCATTTTGTTTTGATTCTTTAGAGTTCTGTCTCTTTGCTTACTCATCTGTTCTTATATATTATCTACCTTTTTCATTAAAGCCCTGAGCCTATAAGTCATGATTATTTCACATTTCCTATCGATAATTCCAACATCTATGTCATAAGATACTGTTCTGGTGGTTGTTTCATTTCCTTAGACTGTTTGTGGTGTGTTTTTTCCCTTGCCTTTTGGCATACCTTGTAATTTGTTGTTGAAAGTTAACCATCTTGTTTCAGGTAATGGGAACTGAGATAAATAGGCCTCTAGTGTGTGGATTTATGTTAATCAAGGTAGGAACTGGGTTGTGTTTAATGTTTATTGTAGCTGTAGATATCGGGTTTCAAATTCCCCTGTTGTACTTGATTTATTGGCCTTTCCTTTTGATTTTAGAACTTTCCCATGTTCTGTTCCTCAGAGAGTTCTTACAGTTCTTTCACCTGTAATCCACTGTTACTTTCCTTGAGTCCCATTTGTGTGGTGTTGAGATATGAACAAGGAGTACGATTTTATGATTAAGTCTCAGATTTTAAATGGGCTTTTGTCTCATGGCTGTGACCATCACAAGTGCTATAGCTTTCCCCCCTACTTCCTATTCCCTTCCTTGTTGATAGTGTTTCCAGTCTGTTCCTTCAAGCCCTGTCCTGTGCTAACTGTGGGTTGTTGTATTCTGCCCTCTCTTTGCCCCCCACTCCTCTTAGGTGAAAGAAGAAACCTTGGGCGCCTGGGTGGCTCAGTTGGTTAAGCGACTGCCTTCGGCTCAGGTCATGATCCTGGAGTCCCGGGATCGAGTTCCGCATCGGGCTCCCTGCTCGGCGGGGAGTCTCCTTCTTCTCCCTCTGACCCTCTTCCCTCTCGTGCTCTCTGTCTCTCATTCTCTCTCTCAAATAAATAAATAAAATTTTTAAAAAAAAAAAAAAAAGAAGAAACCTGCAAGTTGGAGGGAGTAGAACTTCCATTCTCTAGCTGGAATAAGGTTTCAAAATGGTGCTCTAGCAAAGTCTTTTCTTCCGGAAAGTAAGCCTTTGTTATGGAAAATGCTCTGGGCATTTTTCACAGTTGTTACTCCACCCATCTCCCCACCCCCTATGGGAGATCTTTTTTGGATCCTCATGGTGAGAACCTGGTAGAGTTTCTAGAAGGAACGTCTACAAAGATATAGCATCATCTGTAAGACTGTGGCCTCCAGGAATTTCTTATTCTTTTTTTTTTTTTAAGATTTTATTTATTTATTTGACAGAGAGAGAGAGAGAGCACAAGCAGGGGGAGTGGCAGGCAGAGGGAGAGGGAGAAGTAGACTCCCCACCAAGTAAGGAGCCCAATGTGGGACTCGATCTCAGGACCCTGGGATCATGACCTGAGTGGAAGGCAGACGCTTAACCTACTGAGCCACCCAGGTGCCCTGGGAATTTCTTATTCTTACAGTAGCCCACACTCAATCTCCAGCAGTTCATCAAAATTACCATTTAAATGTCCTATCAGTTCATGTCTCCAGTGGCTTTGACTTTGTATAAGCAGATCTTGGTTGCTCTATCTCTGTGGATGCACCAGCTTTCTGTATTTGGGGGTGGCAGTTTGGCTTGTCATCTTAGTTCTCTGATGAGTCCAAATTGTTCATTTTAAATTTCATTCTTTTTTAAGTTTGTCCAGCTTTTTCCTGGACAGGAATGATGACTTTCAAGCTCTTTACATACAGGACTGAAAACAGACATCTCTCCTGCCTATATTTTTAATTTCTAAGGTCTCTAAATGTTTTGTAAATAATGAGCTATTCTTGTGTTATGGTATTCAGAACATCTTTTCTCCTTTTTTTGAAGTTTTTATTATTTATTTATTTATTTATTTATTTAAGATTTATTTGTTTATTTGACAGAGAGAGAGAGAGCACAAGCAGGGGGAGTGGCAGGCAGAGGGAGAGGCAGGCTCCCTGCAGAGCTGGGGGAGTCTGCTGCAGGACTTGATCCCAGGACCCTATGATCATGACCTGAGCCAAAGGCAGATGCTTATCTGACTGAGCCACCCAGGCGCCCTTAAATTTTTCTTTAAATTCCAGTTAACATACAGTGTAATATTAGTTTCAGGTGTACAATATAGTGATTCAACATTTCACGTAACACCCAGTGCTCATCACAAGTATATTCCTTAATCCTTATCACCTTTTTAACCCATCCCCCACCCACCTCCCACCCCCCCCCAAAAAAAAGAAAAAGAAACAACTCTTAAAAACATCTTTAACATCATTTTTTTTTAAGATTCTATTTATTTCCTTGAGAGAGAGAACACAAGTGGTGAGGGAGGGGCAGAGGGAGAAGCAGACTCTCTGCTGAGCAGGGAGCCCGATGCGCCCAGGACCCTGGGACCATGACCTGATGCGAAGACAGACGCTTAACCGCCTGAGCTACCCAGGCATCCCGATCTTTAACATCTTTTAAAGTTTTCTTCCATTTTCTTATTCTGTTCTTTTGGTTATTATTTCTTTTATTGAATTTTGTACCTCTTTTTCATTGCGTTAGTTCCAAATGCCTTAGCTTTCTATATATATTTATCTTTATCCTTGTTTGCTTGTTGTTTACCTATGTCGTCTATTCATGAAAGTCTGCCCTAAGTACTCTTTTCGGGAAAAAGGTTTTAGGTCAAGGGTAACACCAGGGCAGTGTGCGACTCAGTGTGAGCAGAAGGGGAAACATCTGGCCCAGGTATCCCAAAAATTGTTCTTTACTTAATTGCCCATGTGTTTTCTCATGTCTTTAATCTGTGGAACATGTCTGGGCTTGCTCTTATCTGCTCATTTGAAAAATATTTTCTCCCTTTGTCAGATTGGGCTGTAGATTTACTCTATTCTTTTGTTTTCACCAAACCACTTCCTATTTTTTAAGAAGTCCTCAACATTTTAATTTTAAGAATGGCATCTTTTCTTCTCCAAGTATTTTTTTTCTGTAATTTCAAGAGATTTAGATTGAAGGAGAAAGTAACTTAATAGATTTAACTACTACCATTGTTAATAATAAGTTAATATTAATTGCACATTTACTCTTATAGGGTTTCTCGACTGCATTCCAACATGAGAAGAGGTCACCCCCAACACCAAAGCAGTTTTTGGACACCAGCAGGGGTGTTCAAGAGTTCAACTCAACTCTCACACTGTGTGCTCAGAGATAGCATCACATTCCACAGGTTAAGGGCTCAGTCCTACAGCACTCCTCCCCCGCTCCCCTGACACCAGCACCACCTAGGACACCGGTCCCAAGTCCCAGGCTGTCACTTGTGCTTCTGACCAACTGGCTACGGATTGCAGTTCCAATGACCTTCTCCTTAGGTTCAATTAATTTGCTAGAGTGGCTCATAGAACTTAGAGAAACAGGTTTACCAGTTTATTAAAGGATATGATACAGGATATGAATCAACAACCAGTGATGACATACATAGGTCAGGGTGCCAAACAAAGGAGCTTCTATCCTCATGGAGCTTGGGGTCTGGCTTGTTGACATGTGAGAGTGTTCTGGTTCCCCAAGCATGGAAGCTTTCCAAAAAAGGCCAAAAAGCTGTCCTCTTTTTTTAAGCTTTATTTATTCTGAGAGAGAGAGCACATGAGTTGGGGGAGGGGCAGAGGGAGAGGGAAAGAATCCCAAGCAGACTCCCCACCAAGTGCGGAGCCCCATGTAGGGTTCAATCCCATGACAGTAAGCTCATGACATGAGCTGAAACCAAGAGTCAGATGCTCAACCGACTGAGCCATCCAGGTGCCCCTGTCCTCTTGAGTTTTTATGGAGGCTTCATTACATAGTCATGATTGGCTAAGTCATTGGCCATTGGCTGATTCAACCTTCACCCCTCTTCCCTCCCTAGAAGGGGTGGGAGTTGGGAGGTGTACTGAAATTTCCAAGCCTTTAATCATGTGGTTGATCCTCCTGGCAACCAGCCCCCACCTTTGGGTGGGGCCCAGAAGTCACCTTCACTAATAACAAGATACCCATTTTACCTTTATGGCTCTGAAGCGTTTTCAGGAACTGTGAAGACCAGATAGAGTTCTTAAAATATATCCCAGTATGTGCCAGGGAACATGCTAAATGCCTTCAGTGTATTATCTCTTTTCATCTTTACATCAACACTGTAACATGGATGTTGTTATTTGTATTTATACTTAAGAAAAATGAAGTTTAAAAACATTAACCTGCCCGGGATCCCACAGTTAAATATGTGTCAGAGCCGGGATATGAACCTAGCCTGTCCGACTGATGGACAAACAGATCCATTTAAACGCTAGCCTAATACTGTGCATATATATAGCTTCTACCCCATCAAACCCATTAACTTCAGTTCCTCACCCACCTTGCTTTTTATCACTTAAGTTGTATCACTCTTTGTTTCACTCTTAAAATGCAGTTCCCTCCTACTAGGACCAAATTTTGTACCTCTTTCAAGACCCAGCTTTAAATGCCACCTTAGCTGTGGCACTGTTATCAGTCTTCCAGCAGAAATAAATCTCTTTTTACCTCATTTTACATTTGTTTGATCTCCTTTCTAGGACTGTCTGCTCTCTCCTTCAATATAGCCATTGGGTGCATACGGTTCTTCCCTACTAAACTATAAGGTCACCAGGAAAAGGATTTGTGCCTTTCATTATTTGTGTCCTATATCTGTAGGATTCCTAGCATTGCCTGACATGTAGCATTTCAGGAAGTATTATTAATAAATAATTAATGTATATTTATTCAGTTTAATGTTTGTCTTTATAACTGCATCCTTTTAAATCAATTTCTACATCAAGGTTGTTGACTTATAAATATTTGTGTGGATTTTATTTAAATATGAGTGGAGATCTTGAGCATATCTGTTTTAATCCTGCTGATGGGATTAATATTTATGAATATCCAAGAAATGTAAAATAGTTTTAGAACTAATTAGATGGAGACTCCTTATTATACTGGCGTCAATAAAGGTATCTAAATTTGCATGAAAATTTCAGGGAAATTCAAGATATTCGGGAGTCCTTTGCATGCTAAATAAACATTTTGATTTCTTCTTCTAGAAGTTAAATAATGTGGATTATAATATGGAAGATGATTCCCAAATCAAAAGTAGGCAACAAATAAATCATTGTTTCTGTCACATAAACCTAGAAGGAAAATAGCATGTATCTGCCAAGTTTTAAAATTCACATCACAATTTCAGAAAGCAATTTAGTTATAAAGTATCTTTCTTTTTAATACTACATAGCAATGAGACTTGTGCCACTTCATTTTTTTTAAAGATTTTATTTATTTATTAGAGAGCGAGAGAGAGCACAGGGTGGGGGAGGGGCAGAAGCAGGCTCCCCGCTGAGCAGGGAGCCCGATGGCAGGGCTTGATTCCAGGACCCTGAGATCATGACCTGAGCTGAAGGCAGACACTTAGCAACTGAGCCACCCAGGCAGCCCAGACTTGTGCCACTTCAAACAAGTGACGTGTTAAACATAGAATAGCTAAGACTTATTAGCAAAATCATTTTTTTCTGTTTCAGAAAATCATAGAATTTGAGAATTACGAGTTTTACCTATACAGTGATTGTCTCAAGAATAACCTTTACCATTTTCCAATGGTAGGACATTCTTTCTCATAGGACATCCCATTCTACTGTTGGATAGAATTTTTTGTTTAAGAAGTTATTCCTTACTTTAAACTAAAATGCTTTAAAATCTCGATTTTTTAGAGCTTCTTTCTCACCTATACTTTGAACCTTTAGAATCTATAAAAACCTTAAGATTTTTAACACTAACTCTCATATGGGGCATCCAGCAGAATGAAATAGAGCATAGGCTATGGGGCTATAGCTGTTTATTTGTGAGTTTCCTGAAAGCAGATGTTTATAAATCAGATTGTTGGCAGTATAAGAGGATGCTAAACCTAAATCATCATCATTGTGTAGCATTATTCCTCAGCTTTAGTTTTCTTAATTCAATATCATTATATTTTAAATTTGGAAATAGTGGTGAAATTGTATTAGTTTGAGAAAGGGGGAAGAAATCTTTTTCTTATGCTTCTCACTTATAAGCTTTCATGAAATATGCCTAATCTGTTGAGAGACACCATTGGGAACAACCAGTGCACAGCTTTGAACTCATTGTAACTGCCACATATTTTTCAGTGGCTCCTTTATGTGATAGATTACTCTCAGGAGCAAATAATTTACAGCTCTTCTCACATTCTGTTAGAGTTTTTATTTTTAATAAAGTGCTATGATTAATAGCCTAATGTAATTGTTGTTTCCCTGTTCAGTGTAAATGCTTCATTTGAACGTCTTTAATCGGAAGGAACAGTTGTTTTATTGGACTCTGGTTGTTTTTCTGTGCTTCTCAAGGTTTTTTGATTGCTTTCTTTGGGCTATTTATAGTGGGAGGAGAAAATGAACTTCTTTATCAGAGTTATGGAGTGGGACCCAATAGAGAAATGTTAAGGGTGAATACTGACATACTTGAACATTCATAAATACATTTTTATGATAATTTTGGAATGGGACAGGCATCTATTGGAATTCTGATTGATTTTCCAATGTCAGTTATGAAAATACCTTGTCTCTTTGGACTACTGGTGTTCTGATGATATTATATTACATTGTAGATGCTTTCTGAAATGCCAGGGTGCTTTCACTAAGTTGTTCTTTGTTTTTATTGTTTTGGGTTTTTTTTTTAATTTATTTTTTGATTTAAAGTATAAGGTAAAACAGGTAGAGAAGAATCATTGAAAAGTTGAGGAATTGTGCACTGAGTTTTTGCAAGAATCTGGTGCCCCACTCATCAGCAGACAGCTGCTCTTTGTTCTTGCTCTTGAAGTGGTGCTGCCCTTCAGCGTGGTCATTCCTACATCCATTCTCAGGAGCATGACTGGGAGCAGAAGTGTAGGAAACACTTCTGTATAACCACAGAGCAATTTTCCTTTGTTCAGAAATCTAGAGTTTCAGGTCAGACTTCTTTGGTACTAACCGTTGAGTACTTCATTAGTCCTAACCAGAAGCCAGCTACATTTGTTAATAGTGTGGTAGGCTAATAAGAAAATTTGAAAACTTATGAAGTTGAGTATTGAAAGCATCTAACTTTTATTTGAAAAATAAGTTGGGTGAAACTTTTACAAAATAGAGAAAAATAATTCAAGATTAATTTGGAAGTTGATTAGCATATGTGCATATGTGTACTTATATATACACAGACATTATTCTGGCCTTTTTTGGCTAATAAGGGTATTTTGCTTTGTCTTAGAATTTAGGGAGAGCTGCTTATTTTTGTATAGTTAGTTAAAAGTCTTTATTTTCAGGGCACCTGGGTGGCTCAGTCAGCTAAGCGTCTACCATCAGCTCAGGTCATGATCCCAGAGTCCTGGGATTTAGTCCCACATTGGGCTCCCTGCTCAGCGGGGAGTCTCCTTCTCTCTCTCCCTCTGCCCCTCCCCCTGCCCCTTCTCTCTCTCTCTCTCTCTTGCTCTCTCTTTCGCTAGTTCATTCTCTCTCTCAAAATCTTTCTTTAAAAAGTCTTTATTTTCAAGTATACCAGTTCTCTTTAGAAATTCAGCTTCAAAAGTTTTCTTTATGATACGAATTCATATTGTAAAGTCTTTCATATCCTCACAGTTACATATTGTTGTTCTTAAATCTTAGTTTTTATTTATTTAGTCACTGAATGAACATTTATTAAATGTATAGTAGATATTAGTTTCTACAAAGGAAACAAATGAGCATAGCAATTTAAGTAAAAATAAATGTTTTTTCTAATGACTAGAGCTTAGAAATTTTTTTTAAAAAAGAATTTATTTGAGAGAGAGGAGGGGAGCACAAGCAGGGGAAGTGGCAGGCAGAGGGAGAAGCAGGTTCCCCGCTGAGCAGGGAGACCCACTGCAGGGCTCTGATCCCAGGATTCTGGGATCATGACTGGAGCCAAAGGCAGATGCTTAACCCACTGAGCCACCCAGGCACCCCTAGAAATGTTTTTAATACAATGTTTTTTTTTTTATTACAGTGGTACCTCTTTGAAAGAGTATTTTTAATTATTGTAATAGTTTAAAAGTAACTAAGAACTTATATTTCTGACCATGACAGAATAACTAGTACTGGACTAGCCCTCTTGATGTAAACAGCTAGAAAATTGGACAAAATACATAATAAGTATTTTTAGACATTTGAAAACATGCAAGACCATAATTCCTAACAGAAGGGAAACAAGTGAGAGGAGCCCCATAGTCAACCCCCAGCTTTCTGCCTCGAAGCACTTTCCAGACTGCACCCCAGGGCTGGGAGAAGGGAGCAGACAGCTTAGCAGTCTCAAAGAGCTAAGGAGACAGACATCAGAGTTTAGGGTGAGAAAGGTAATTGGAATTTGTGGAGCAGCCCCTTAGAGAGAAATGAAATGCGCAGAGAAGCTCAAGAAAGCTGTATAGTGTTCCCCTTGAGTCTTTCACTGAATACTGAGCTGCACATACACAGAGCAAGACTCCACAAGTTTAGCAAAGAACATCTACTAAGGAAAGACCAATTACTGGAGAGCTGGAAAATTCCTGGAGCATACAAAGGGTTGAGAAATGTTATATTCTATCCAATCAGACTATAGAGAACTTGTTGAACACCCCATGTCTTCAGTGGAGACTACAGAAAGGCTATACTGTGAGAGTAGGGCTAATATAGATCTAGATGCAAGGCCACTGTAGAACCATCATTAACAGTTTAAAACAAACCTTGGAAGGAACCTGTTGGTCTGTGAGGTTAACTGCTGACCAGAACAAAGTTCAACACTGCTAAGGAAGACAAAAAATCCAAACAACCAACAGGTTAGCATACATGATGTGTAACATATAATCAAAATTAGTTGAGAGGCAAAGAGAGGAAGAGAGGAAAGAAAGGGGAAGGGAGAGAAGAAGAGAAAGAAAAGGAAAAGGTAAACCATAACCTGGAAAATAAAGTAGCTATTGTAAGTATGTTCAAGGATACAGGAAAACATGAACACACTGAGGGAACAAATGGTGGTTCAGTAAAGAAATGGAAATATAGTAAAGAATTTGGAATGGAAATTTGAGTACAACATAATATACAAGTAACACTTGGAAGAGTAGAAGCTTTCCAGGGGAAAAAAAAAACTTAAGGAAAATCAATGATGCTAACAAGTATAAATTTTTCAACTATCTGGATGAACTGTGCCTAAAGGTTCACTTAAGTTAATGCTAATATAATCACTGTTAACATAGATCTACACATTTGGAACATTCTTACATAGCTCTGTACAAGCAGTATAAAAATAATTTTAAAGGGTTACATAAATGCTGTATAGGATAGCAAAATAAATTTATTAGTGTTACAAGTGAGAAATTGTGTGGCCTTTAGGTTATTGGTAGCTCAGTAGGTCTCATCAGTGTGATACAGATACCAAGAATCTATTTTAATCTTTGATTACAATGACAAAAATATATAGTATCCTTATTTATGTTTTGGTCATTTAATTTCAAGAGTTTATAGAAAGGTTTTGAAACTATATTATAAAGGGAACAGAAGAATGAACTGGGAAATTTTTATCAAAAGAAGAGGACTATCCTCAAATACTTGAAAGTAGTCTTTGTTCATCAGTTTTGTTTCTTAGAAAAAAAAATGAAAGTAGTCTCTGGCAGTTCATTCATATTTAAGAGTGTGGTATTTAAAAATATTGAAAACTCTGTTTATATGGAGACTTTTAACTTTTCCCAAAATAATTTTAGAATTGCAAAAGTATTACAAAGGGCACAGAGAGCTCTTGTATACTCTTCACCCATTTCACCTAACGTTAACATCTTAAATAATCACGGTGCAATAAACAAAACTAAGAAAACTACAGACTTTATTCTGATTTTACCAGTTTTTCCACTAATGTCTTTTTTCTGTTCCAGGATCCAGTTTTGGATCCCACATTGCATTTAGTTGTCACATCTCCTTAGTCTCTTCAGTCTGTGGCTGCTCTTTTGTCTTTCATGCCCTTGACACTTTGACACTTTTGAAAAAAGTATTGGTCAGGTATTTTGTATAAAGTTCTCAATTTTTGTTTTATCTGGAATTTTCTCATGATTACATTAGTTTAATGGATTACATTAAGGTTATGGATTTTTTTGGACAAATATTACAGAATTGATGTACCCTTTTCAGCACCTCCATATCAGGATTATATTACACCATTATGTCTTGTTATTTGGCAATGTCAACTTGATCATGTGGTTAAGGTGGTGTCGGTCAGATTTCTCCATTGTAAAGTTGTTTTTCTTTTTGTAATTAATAGATACTTTAAGAGATATACCTTGAGGCTGTGCAAGTATCTTATTTACCCTTAAACTTTTGGGGTGAAGCTTTTTAATTGCTGGGCTTTATTATGGAACAATTGGATAGTCATTCTTTTCTGTTATTGTTGCTAGGACCATACCAGCTAGCAAAATTTGTCAGTCTTCTCAGCTGCTCAGTTTATCCAGAGAGGAATGCCTCACTCTCCTGCTTAATGATAGGAAGCTAGGTTTGCCAGCCTTCTGGAACTTGCTGAAGAGGGTGATAGGGAGTTTCATATTTTAGTATGTGGTCTTAATACCCTTGTTGGTTACCTCTGAGTCCAGAGCCTCTCTGATTTAGTTTCTCCTGAGTATAAACCTCTTGTCTCCAGGGGTGAGGTAGAGGTTTAATAGCTCCTAATTCCTGTCCCCCACATCATCCCTGTCTCCTGAAGTGCTCACAGTTCCTCAAGGTTGGTTTGAGTCTCATCAGTCTGTCCCTTTTGGCGTACCTGGATCAACTCAGCTCCATTAATTAATCTGTCCACTTCCTTTTTGCTTTTATTTTGGGTTGGGATTACAGATATCTCTTAGTTTTGTCCAAAATGGAGTTTGTGTTCATATTTCTTGTTCTGTTTGTTGTTTGGGGATATTTATAAAGTGGTGTACTCAGAAATGTATTTAGCCCTCTGTCCTAAAACTGAAGCCAAAAAAGGTTTTCAGAAGACTATTTGGGATCATTTCTGAAGCATTCAAATACACAAGCCTTTGGCTCTGCATTTCACTTCTAGGAATTCATCTTACAGAATTAGTTATACATGTGCACAAAGATACATGTATAGGAAAATTTACAGAAACATTGTCCGTAGCAGCCAAAAAAATAATGGAATCAGCTTAAATGTAAGTAATAATAAGGGGATGATTAAATAAACTGTGATATGTTCGTGTTATAGATACTATGCAGCAGTTGGGAATAATGAGGTTTGTTTATACTGATGTGGGAAGCTCTTAAAGACATTACACTATACAGCTCTTGCAGAGCAGCATTTTTGGTATCATTTTATTCTCATATTTTTTGTATATATATATATGCATAATTTAAAAGGAAAATATTGAAGAATATAAGCCAAACCTTTAACAGTGGTATTTTGGGAATGATAAAAAGTAGAACTTTAATCCTTTTGTTTTGTGTACTTCTGTATTGTATAAATTACTTCTATAACAAGCTTGTTACATTTTGGTTTTTGAATAAAAATATGAAATAGACCGCCTACAGAAGTAGTTGAACAATGACTGGTTTTCAGACAGAGGCTCTTTTAAAGAACTCTGGTAGACACTATCTCGGGAATCATTACTGCCCAAACCGGATTACTGTTTGGGGAAAAGAGATTTCATGATCGATCATAGAAGAATGGGAAATTAGGTTAACAAACTAAACAGGTTTTTCTCCTATAGAATTGCTGGGAGTCTTTAACATGCTAAAAAGTATGGCAGATCTGCACAGTCTCACAAATACGATTGTTCTCTCTCTCTGTCTTTTTAACGGTACACTTGTTAACATCTCCCAAAAGAAATGCTCTGTGGAACTGTATTTTTGCTGACATTGCTGTTATGTTTAGAGCAATAAAGCACCATGTTAATCTGACTTAGTTTTGAACAATGAATTTTGAATAATGCTGCTATGAATATTCCTGGGAAATAACCAGTTTAGTAAAGTCCTTTATGCAAGGAAGTCTAGAAAGATAGAAATTTTTCCCGTGATACCTTCAGAATCTTCTAAACTTCAAAAGGTGAGAAAGAAATTTTAAAACTAATATGTTTTCAGAGAAAGATTATGAAAAAGGAGCAAAATTTGGATTTCAAAAGAAAATTTAAATGTGCCTACTTACAGCTCACTTGGCTGGTGTGAGTGGGTGTCAAATTAGGATAATTGGATCCACTTAACGGAGGGCAACATGCCCAGCACAGAATTTAATGATCTCTACCTAGAAACTGTTTTACATGCATAGATGGATTGGTTAAACTCATAATTATAAACTGCTAAAAGTGACACTTCATCAATCACAAATCTAATGTATCATTAACACCAGATCTATCAACCACAGTGTAGCTGGAGCTTGAAAGTGATTTCTCAGAAAAATGAAAATAGTTATGATTTTCTCAAGTAGCATGCTACATCAGGAGGGATACAGCCTTCTTCAGGGTGTCACACAGATCACTTCAATTCGTCCCACTTCAGAGCCTGTTGAGGTCATTCAGTTTTGGTGAAAGTTCCGGTGTGAAGCTGCTTCCGAGTGTTTGGGCAGCAAGTCAGAGCTAATAGCATTTTTGATGTTTGGATTTTGAAAGTTTAATACCTTTTCTCAAACATATTTCCCAGTTGCCTTTGAAACTTGAGTCAGATTTGCGTGTTGCTGATTGCTCCAAATACAGTAGCAGTGTGCACATAGGTGCAGAAGCTGAACCGTCCGTTCCTGTTCAGTAACCAGGCAAACCTAGAGCACAGCATGCAGGACCTTGACCTCTGTACTCAGGTGTTTGGACTTCATTCTGTAGAAAGTTTTGGGGAGTGATGTGTTCAGATCTTTTATTTTCAGGAGGGAACTTTGGGGGCAAAAGAGAAAGGAAGCAGCTTAACTCTTTTTTTTTTTATGTTCAGTTAGCCTCCTTACAGTACCTCATTAGTTTTTGGCGTAGTGTTCAACGATTCATTAGTTGCATATAACCCCCAGCTCATCAGAACACATCATAACTCTTAAGATAATCAGACTTAAAAAAAAAAAACACACCAAGATTTCACTTATGCTTTGGGACACTTATGACTAATTGGTATTTGTAATAAAATCATTGAGTAATTTCTGGAAGAAAGACTTCAAATAGGTTGGTTATAAGCTCAGGTGTTTGAGCCACAGAAATGTCCTAGGATTCTGTAACTATTGCTATTATAACTCTGTAATTACCTTAACTATACACTGGAGAAACTATGTTGAATAGTTCCAACTAGCCGGGTTAAGCCATTTCATTCTTTTTAATGATTTTATTGAAGTATGATTTATATACCATAAAATTCATGCATTGTAACTCCACACTTCAGTAATTTCTAGTGAATTTACAGGGCTGTGTAGTCATCATCACAATATTTAGATACAAAACATTTCCATCCCCCCAAATCACTTATATCTGCTTACAGTCAATACCTACTCTTGCCCCCAGCCACAGATAATCAATGACTTGTTTTCTATCACTTATAAACGTGCCTTTTGTAGTTCTTTTACATAAAAATGGAATCATGTAATATGTAGTCTTTTGCAACCGATTCTTTCATTGAGGGTAATGTTTTTGAAATCATCCACATTGTGGCATATATCAATATTTTCTATCTTTTTTTTGCTGAATAATATCTTTTATAGAGATATACCTCAGTGAATCGCTGAACACTCCATCAAAAACTAATGATGTACTATATGTTGGCTAACTGAACATAATAAAAAAAAGAAGAGATATACCTCATTGTGTTTACCTGTTTACCAGTGGGTGGACACTTGGATTGTTTCTAGTTTTTAAGTATTCTGAATAATGATACTGTGAACATTTGTGTAAAAATCTTTGTGTGGACATTTGTTTTCATTTCTCTTGGGTAGATTCCTAGGAATTAAATTCCCTGGTTGTATGCTAAGTCTGTGTTTAACTTTTTAAGAAACTACCAGTAAAACTCTCTGTTCACAGATGACATCATCTTATATATAGAAACTCATAAGGAATGCACAAATAAACTATTTGAGCTAATAAATGGGTTCAGCAAGAGTCAGTATCTGTATACAAAAATCATTTGTGTTTCTGTATACTTGGCAGTGAATGATCTGAGATTAAAATTAAAATAATTTCATTTAATAGCATCAAAAAGAATAAAATACTTAGGAGTAAATGTAACCAAAGAAGCATAAAACTTACGTTCTGAAAACTAGAACATTTTTTAAAGAAATTAAAGATCTAAATAATAAAAGGAGACAATTCGTGTTCATCAGTTGGAAGACTTAATACATTCCCACCAACAGTGTAGTAGGATTCCAGTTCTTCAGTGCCCTCACTAACACTTAGTACTGTGTTGGTACAATACTCAGAACCCTTTTTGATTATATCCATTCTAGTGAGTGTGTAGTAGTATGTCATTGTGGTTTTAATTTACATTTCTCTAATGACTAATGATGTTGCACTCATTTTCATGCGTCTATTAGCTGTTCTTATGTTTTCTTTGGTAAGATGTCTAAGTCTTTTGCCCACTTTTAAATTGGGTTATTTGTTGTTCTAATTGATTTATAAGAGTTCATTATATATTCTGGTCCTGAATATATATTCTGAATTATATGTTCAAGTCCTTTATCAGATGTATGATTCAGAAATATTTTCTGCCAGTCTGTGGCTTGTCTTGTCATTTCCTTGGTTGTGTTTTTCTTAAGGTGCAGAATGTTTTTATTTTTAATAGAATGCAATTTATCAGTTTTTTTCTTTTATGTCTTGTGCTTTTGTTGTCATGTCTAAGAACGCTTTTCTAACCCAAGACATGAAGACTTCCTCCTATATTTTCTTCTAGAAGTTTTAATTCTTCCATTAAGTCTATGAGGCATTTCGAGTTAATTTTTGTATGTGGTGCTAAGTAAAGATCTAAGTTCATTACTTTGCATATGGATATATAGTTGTACTAGCACCAGTTGAAAAGACTGTTCTTCCCACATTAAAATTTCTTGACGCCTTGGCCAAAAACCAATGGGCCACAGACTTAGGGGTTTATTTATGGACTCTCAGTTCTCTTCCATTGATGTATATGCCTTTTCATATGCCAATACCAGACTGTCTTGATTCCTGGAGCTTTATTGTAACTTTTGAAATTTGGGAAATGCAAGTCTTCCAACCTTTTTTTTCTTTTTCAGAATTGATTTGGCTATTCTAGGTCTTTGGTATTTCTATTACATTTTAGGAGCAGCTTGTCATCTTAATAACATTGTCATCTAATCCATGAGCATTTATTTATTTAGATCTTTTTTTCATTTAGATATTTTTTATTTAGATGTTTAATTTCTTTCCAGCAATGTGTTATAGTTTTCAGGGTACAAATCTTACACTTCTTTTGTTAAATTAATTCCTAAATATTTTGTTCTTTTTTGATGCTGTCACGAGTGGAATTATTTTCTTTTTTTTAAGATTTTTTTATTTATTTGATAGAGAGAGACACAGAGAGAGAGGGAAGACAAGCACGGGGAGTAGGAGAGGGAGAAGCAGGTTTCCCGCTGAGCAGGGAGCCCGATGCGGGGCTCGATCCCAGGACCCTGGGATCATGACCTGAGCCGAAGGCAGACGCTTAATGACTGAGCCACCCAGGCGCCCCTGGAATTGTTTTCTTAATTCCATTTTTGAGTTGTTCACCCCTAGTATATAGAAATTGAGCTGGTTTTTGTATATTGACTGCATTCTGTGACCTTGCTCAACTTATTAATTCAAGTAGCTTTTTTTTTTTTTTTTGTAGATTCATTAGAGTTTTCTACACAGACACAATTAGGTTATCCACAAAGAAAAACAACATTCCTTCTTCCTTTCTAATCTTTATTTACTTTGTCTCTTTTTCTTGTCTTCCTGCATTGGTTAGAACTTTAAGTACAATGCTTACTGTAAGAAATGAGAGCTGACACCCTTGTTTTGTATCCAACCTTAGGGGAAAATCATTTACTTTTTAACCATTTAGTGTAATTTTCACTGTTGGTTTTTCAGGATGAGGAACTTCGCTTCTATTCCTAGTATGTTGAGAGTTTTTATCATGAATAGGTAGGTGTTTGATTTTGTCAAATGCTGTTTCTGCATCTGCTAAGGTGATCAGTTATTCCTTTTTTTCTCTATTGTATATTACATTGATTTTTGGATATTAAACTAGTCTTGGATTCCTATGATAAATCCTACTTGGTCATGATGTATAACCCTTCTAATGTGTTACCAAATATGGTTTGCTAGTATTTCATTAAGAGTTTTGGATCTGTGATCATGAGGATATTTATCTGTAGTTTCTTTTCCTTTGGCTTTGGTATTAGAGTAATATTGGCCTCACAGAATGAGCAGGAAGTATTTCTCTTCTGTTTTCTGAAAGAGTTGTCAAGGATTAGTATTACTTCTTTTTTTAAATATTTGATAGCATTTACCAGTGAAGCTATCTGTGACTTGTCTGTGTGGCAAGTTTTTTGATTACTGGTTAAATGTCTCTGTTTGTTAGAGTTCTACCCATATCTTGTGTTTCTTTGTAAGTAGGTTTGGTAATTTTTGTCTTTCAAGGAATTTTTCTATTTTCTTTGAGTTATCTGATTTATTAGCATAAATTTGTTCATAATTTTACTTTGTAATTTACCAATCTATATGGTTGGTCATATTGTCCCTTTGAGTCTTGATTTAGGTAACTTATGTCTTCTATTAATTTCTTAGTCTTGTGTCTTTTTTTTACAACTTGGCTAAAATATTATTCAATTTAATTTTTCCCAGTTTTATTGAGGTATGATTGACAAATAAATGGTAAGATATTTAAAGTGTACAACATAATGATTTGATATATGTATATGGTGTGAAAGAGTTCCCACAGTCAAGTTAACAAGTTAATTAAAACACCCATCACCTTACAGGGTTACTTTGTGTGTGTGTATGAGAATGCTTAAGATCTATACTCTTGGGGCGCCTGGGTGGCTCAGTCATTAAGCATCTGCCTTCGGCTCAGGTCATGATCCCAGAGTCCTGGGATCGAGCCCTGCATCGGGCTCCTTGCTCAGCGGGAAACCTGCTTCTCCCTTTCCCACTCCCCCTGCTTGTGTTCCTGCTCTTGCTATCTCTCTCTGTCAAATAAATAGATAAATAAAAATCTTAAAAAAAGAAAAAAAAAGATTATACTCTTCACTAAGTAGGAGATTGGGTAATTCATGTGAGACTTTTCTTTTGATAAAGGTATTTAAATTTCCCTTTAGGCACTGTTTTAGCTGCATCCCATAATTTTTAATTTGTTGTGTTTGTCATTCAGTTAAAGATATTTTTTTGAAGTTTTTCTTGTGATTTCTTTTTTGATCCTTGGGTTACTTAGAAGTGGGTTGTTTGATTTCCAAAAATTTGGGGTTTCCCCATATTTCTTTGAATTCACATATTTGGGTGCTCTGTTATTAGATGTATATGTATTTATAATCGATATATTCAAAGAAAAGATATACAATTCAGTGATAATTGGAAATTTTAATATTCTCTCAAAAACAGATTAAAATAATTAGAAAAAGTTAAGAGGATAGAAAACTTAACTCTAACAACCACCTTGGCCTAACTGATATTATAGAATCTCCACCCAACAACTACAGATACAGATTTTTTTCAGGCACATACAAAATAATCTCTAGGATATACCATATGCTGGGACATAAAACAAGTCTCAGGAAATTTTAAAAGACTGCAACCATACAAAGTATGTGCCTGATCACAACAGAATGAAATCAGATATCCACAGCAGGCCGGTTCTTTGTCTGGGGCTTGCTATAGAAGTGGTAAATTCTTCAAACTCAGGGTCCTTCTCCTCTAACAACCTGCTGCATGTGTACGCATCCATCCTGGGTCCTTTACATTGCCTTTGTGGGGCTTGGGAGGCATGGGGAACTGATGAAAACAAACAAGAAGCTCTAGCTATTGCCATTGCCCCGAGTAATAAAGTTTTGTCTCTGATGCAAGACTTGTGTTTCTGCCAGCGCCCATGAAACAGTAATAGCCTGTCTTGTTAGCTCATAAGTAAGGTAAATCTCAGACCCTGCATAGTTTCTGACAGTTTTCTTTAGTTCTTTGAACATATTTTTAACAGCTGCTTTGAAATCTTTGTTAAATCTAATATCCAAGGACCCCCTGAGACCTTTTGTATTGACTGCATTTTTTATATTAGCCTCTGAGTATAAGTCACACTTAATTTCTTTGCATGTGTCTTCATTTTTTGTTGAATATTGGGTATTTTGGATAGCATACTGCAGCAGCTGTGGGTTCTGATTCCTCCTCCCCTCCCCCAGAACTGTTCTTGTTTTGTTTGTGTAGTGAACTTGCCTGGACTAAATCCTTGGCATCCATCTTCCCCCCCCTATGCAACCACTGATGTTTCTTCTTAGCTTTTGTTTTTCATTTTGTTTTTATTCTTAAGCCTGGCTTTCTAGGGGTAACCCTTGTGTCTGTATGCACAAACATCAGTCAGAAGTTGTGCTCAAACACCTCAAGCCAGTAAGCCTCCCACTCTCAGCTGCTGGGTCTGGTGTGTTTTGAGGCATGCATTCAAACTTGAGGTCATTTTTTAGTCTGCCTCAGCTCTTGCTTTCCACGGGGTCTCTCACTGGTCCTCTGAATACACACGTAGGTTCCACTGGCCAGGGATATGTGGGTCCCCTGGACCTACTGCTGGCTCTGCCGCACATACTCACGGCTTTCAGTCTTCCTGGGGCATGTGGAGAGCTTATTGAGCCTTCTTAGTGTTTTTTCACTGTCTCAAACTCCCTGTTAAATCCTGCTGGTCTATCGTCCACTCTTTGCTCTGGGAAAAGATCACAGCCTCGGGCTGGCCGAGACGCTGGCCCTTCCTCTTCGCTTGCCACCAGGATTACCGCTCCAACAGTACTCCACATCAGATGAGCCCCTCTGACAGCAGCAGCTGCAGGGCCACCGGCTTCCAGGGCCTGCCTGGCTCTGTTGAACAAGTACTCCAGCAGAGCTGGGGAGCTTGGAGCACACACAGGAGGAAGGGCACACACGCTGGTTTCACCTGAACTGTGGTGATTTTCACAAATAAATGCTTCTTGGTTTGTTGTATGCCTTTGGCCAGTTTCCAGTCTTTGACAGTTTTGTGCAGCTTTATACTTGTTTTTTTGGGAAGAGCATCTGTTGATGTCCTCAAACCATCATGCTAGAAGTCTGAAGTGCCAATCTCCATCATTTGCTGCTGATCCTGGTGTAACATCATTGCCTGTTTGATTCTCTGGGATCACGTAAGACTCTTCCCTTACCTGCCCAACTAGAACATGGAACAGCAGAAAAAGAACCAACTTGGGGAAAGTGGGTGTGAAACACTAGGACCAGAATGGACATGGATTGGGGCGCCTGGGTGGCTCAGTCATTAAGCGTCTGCCTTCGGCTCAGGTCATGATCCCAAGGTCCTGGGATTGAGCCCCCCTCATCAGGCTCCCTGCTCAGCGGGAAGCCTGCTTCTCCCTCTCCCACTCCCCCTGCTTGTGTTCCCTCTCTCGCCATCTCTGTCAAATAAATAAATAAAATCTTAAAAAAAAAAAAGGAATAGACATGGATTTTTCCCATAGTTAACTAGGAATCATTTACGATGGCCTGGCGTTACTTATACTTTTATTCTAGGTATAACTGATAAAATACAGTTGCAAAGCAAATGCTTATATAACATAATTATATAAATGTTATTTGTATGTACTTTGAATCAGCTAGAAAGATTAAAATACTGTGTGTGATGAGATTGTAGCAACACTGTCTCCATTGCACTAACAGTCTCCCTGAATTTTCTTCCACTTATTAATTCAGTAAATACACATTTATTACCTAAAGTATACACAGGCACAATGAGTGATACCAAGATGAAGCAGATACAGATTTTGTCTTCCAGGAGCTTATAGGTTAGCATGATTGAGCGTGAACGTGAAAAATATACATGGGAAGCGCTGGATGCCATTAAAAACTTACAGATGTGTGCTCTAGAAGTTCCAGAGGCTAATTGAAGTTTCCCTGTCTGACGATTCTTTCAGTTATCACCCATTACTTCTGTGCCCTGGTCCTTCCTGGTTGTCTTTATACTTACCTCCTTCCGTTTGTCACCCATTCAAGCTAATTGTGGTGCTACTGGTAGGGAGCATTTCCAGTTTATAGACAAGGTCACTGAGATCAGAGAGACTAAGTGACTTGCCCAACTTCACATTATTAAGAAGTGGCAGAGTCAAGTTTTGAACACAAGGTCTTTGTACTGGAAATCCTGGGCTTTTTCCAGTATGCACTACTGCCTCTTACATTACAAATTTCCTCTCCTCTCCAGCCAGCAGATAGTTGGGAAAAATTTAGCTTAGTGAATCGAGTCAGACTTGGAAGCAGCTTTTACTTAGTGTGTTTCTGGATGGGCAGAGAAATGAGGTAACAAAGCAAGACTCTGTTCAGGCTACTCTTCGAACCATTTCCCACTAAGGGTTTTTTAGTGACTTACTTTACAATAATCAGAGATTCATATTTTTGGTTGCTTCTTACACATTTCTCTGGCGGATGTTGGATCGTTATTCTGGACACAGCATGTTCAGAAGCAGATTTGCCATCTCTCCCTCAGTCTCTAGTCTCTTAATATTGCCGTTCTCCTTGAATGACACCACCCACCACCCATTCTCCCAAGCCAGAAACGTGGGAGTCCTCGACTCCTTTCTGACCTTCCCCCCAGCCTCCAATCCTGTCATTTCCATCCTACCTCATGAGGTTGTTGTGTGAATAAACTGACACAGTATATGAAAAAGAACTCTGAAAGCTGTGAAGGAGAGATATGTACTCTGAGGCAGCACATCTGTTGAAGCATCAGGGATAAGAATGTCAGACCTTACAGGCCCTTCAGATATAACTTTCCTACAATGTGGACACTTGCATCAGTGGAGTATGGACTTGTATCTTCTGGGACTGTGGCTGTGACTTCATAGTCTTACATTCTGATGGCACTCTGTACTCTTCAAAGTACTTTCTCATAAGGAGAGCAAAAGACAGGGTAAATGAGTTGTCCGTGATGACACAGTTGGCAAGTGGTACAGCAGGAGTAGAACTCCTCTTGGCTTAAACTAAAAACCAAAGTTGGTTTTAACACTACATCATTTACCGTCCGTGACCTAGGATGAGCGATTTAGCCCTTTTAAATGTCAGTCTCTACATAGAAGATGGAAATATGAAGAGTCCGCATGAAGAGCCAGAGTGCCATGTAGAGACGGTAGCTGCTGGGTGACTCTTGCCCCTCCCCCACCTAAGCAGTGACTTTAGGTTCATCTTCTCTGTACTTTCCCTTAGAGAACTTACTCTGGCATAGTTACTTGACTGCCTTACTTTAAGATTCTCTTGCAGTTCACAGGCCTTTCCTGGAGGTTGTTGACCTACCATTTCATTGAAAATTAGGTCCAGAATTTTCATGTTTTCCTCTCTGCCTCTCCTCCACTAATTTTCCCACTAAGGTTATGACACAACTCAGATGAACTCCTTTAGTTAAAAATTGTGAGATTATACTTACACTTTCTGGCCCCAAGATGCAGGAAATTTTCAGTTTGATATTAGGAAAATCAGAAGTGTCCAACAACAGCATGGACTGCCTTAAGGAGTAATAAAGTCACCCATGACTACAAGGGTACAAACAGAGACTTTTGATGAGCGGAGCTTTGACTTGCCACCACTTCATCTACCCCATCCAGTCCCTGAGTCCGCAAGCCATGGTAATATACGCAGAGAGCACTGTAACAAACAGATAAGCTACCTAAGCATTGTGTTTTTATGGTTTTGACGTTTTTGATTCGTGTTTTTATATTGTTGTAGTTAAATGAATTGAAAAAGATAGCAAGTAAAATATTAGTAAAGTGAGGAAGGTTGTTTAACTTGCCTGGGTATTGCCGAATTACAGAGAGCAGAGTTTATTATTAGACGAAAGTTAAAGACGTGTCAAGTCTCCTGCAGAGCTGAAGACACCAGCTCTGCAGTGAGGTCATGACAAGCCTGGGCCTAGGTCCAGAGCAGCTAGGCTCATCCATGCTACACATGTTATTCCATATGTGATAAAGTAGCTCAAAGTACTGAGGTTTTATTATAGGTGAAACTTCTGTGTGCAAAGTTTGACAGATGTTGCATGCTGCTTTCAGAATTAAAGAAAACTACTTGGTCACTGCTGTGTCCTTCTGTGAGATGTTTTATTCTCAGCCGTCACCCTCCCTGTCCCTTGCCCACAACCATTATAGTGACCAGAAAGTCTCCTTGCTCTACGGTGATGTGTCTGAATGGTGCCCATTAGTTCAGTAGTTAACCCTGGCCTGCATGTTAGCCTTCAGTTTAATGGCCTTTTTTATGTTCATTCATTTTATTTTATTTCCCATCGTGGTTTTGTTTATTTCTTTTTTGTTTTTTGTTTTTTCTGTTCTCTTTTTTAAAACCGTCGTGGTTTGCCCTTCATATTCCCCAATGTTTGCACATGACAAGATGTTGCCATCCCAACATTACCTCCCACTTCACTGACCAGTGCCACTACTGACCATCTAGCACCAGCCACAACGGGACCACTGCCTTCAGCTCCTCGGGATGTCGTGGCCTCCCTGGTCTCTACCCGCTTCATCAAATTGACGTGGCGGACACCTGCCTCAGATCCCCATGGAGACAACCTTACCTACTCTGTCTTCTACACCAAGGAGGGGATTGCTAGGTAAGTGTCCATATGTCTGGAGCCAGTTGGTTGCATCTTGGTCTATCCCAGGCCAGTCATGCTCACCCTGGCTCTTTGTTGTGCAGAATCTATACCAATTTTTGGTCCAGAAAATATGATCACTAATATGCATAATTCCCAATTTTAGGTCATTAAAATTTATCCCAGTCAGACTGAAGTCCTGATATTCTTTCCTGCCTCTCTGGAGTGACTTGGGGAGAGGGTAGATAGAGCTATTTAGATGGAAGTATTAAAATATAACTAGGGTTCCTCTTTTTTCATAAGGTTCAGTCAGCACAGCCTATAGACATGGCTTACTTAGAACATACAGATTCTAGAAATTAAGGTAGACTTAATTTATAGAAGTAATCTTAAATGAATATTTGCCTGCACCCATATGTGGAAGTGGGCTGCTGAAAGCTCCCAGGGGATCTCCTTGATGACACAAGAGTAGTTAGTAGCTGATTTTCCTAACCGCATTTTCATTAAGTTCCTCTCTATCTCCACCTCTTTGAGGAGCTCACATTGCTTCTTCACTGCTTGTGGGAGGTTGTGCAGAATTCCCCGGCCACTTTACTCAGAGTCCAGCTTTATTGTATCTGTCCAACCTTCCTTGTCTCTCCTCCCAGTTTAACTCCCTTTCTCATGAAGCCAGTCTGATTCCCATTCTGTGCCACCTTTCTTCCAGTGTATTCTCTTCAGTCGCTTCCCCCTTTCCCAACTGAAGCTAAAGTCAGTTCATCCTTCATGGCTCCGATGAAGCCCCAGGAAGCCCTCATGCAGTTTTCTCCACCTTTTTCAGCATATACAACCTTTCTCTTATATGTGGTCGTGCCACTAATATTGGCACTTAACTATGATAACACATGATCTCTTGCTGCTGTAAGTTTTTACTCTTCTGCTGTTTTATGTGTATTTGTGTTGTTTTCCCAACCCGATTATAAAACCTTTGGGAGGAACCATGCCACGTGCTATGTATTCTTAGCATTGCCAAGTAGATTTCTTCATTCATACCAAAATAAGAAAGCTAAAATATCTGTTTTGGTAGGGCCCTCACACATGAAATAAAGCTTATGTCTCTACCAGGGTGCTTACATCTGATACACTTTGTATTTAATAACTAGATCGTCAAGTTCCACAAGGATAGGAACCTTCATCAAAACTGCTTGATTTAACCCTCTTGAGAAGTCTGTGTGACTTCATTGAGCCATTGAAATGGAGCTACCCATAGAATAATGTTTTTCTGAACATTGTACCAGATGTTTTGGGAATTATAAAGATAAAGAAACATAGTTCTACACACAGAAAGGCAAGACATTACTACCAAATGGCATCTGTGTTAAAATGTCTCCAATAATCTTTCACATCTCACTGCTAATTTTGTAGTATTTCACAAAAGGAAAAAACACTTAGTAATTCCTCAGAATAACCAACTTCTTTCCACTCTAGGTCCTTTGCCCTTGCTGTTCCTTCTACCAAGAGTGCATTTCCCTCACAAACAACTGTTGCTGGCTTCGTATCTGTCATCTTCAGATAATACCTCCGTAGGCCTTCCATGAATACCCCCCAACTTAGCCCGCTTTGGCCCTATCACACATGGTGTTCTGGAGCCAGTTTGTTCCAAAGGCAGTGATTAAAGTTTCAGGAAATTTTGCAGACCCGATGATGACTTTGTAGCTCAAAACAGGGCATGGCACAAGTATTGACTGGGACGAGTACTACAAACCAGAGCTGGTTATTAAAATTTACCAGAATACCACTGCTATCACATCACCCTGTTTTGGGTTTTGTTTTGTTTTGGTGGGTTTTTTGCTTTTGTTTTGTTTTCAGAACACTTAACACGCTGAAATCATCTCTTCCAATAACCTATTTCTTATGTCTGCCTTATTCAATACAGTATTGCCGGCACCTGGAACAGGGCCTGACATATAATAGCACCAAATAATTACTTGTTAAATGAATAAATTCATTTCAATCAATGGAGAAATAATAGCTTATTCAAGAAATCATGTTGAGATAATTAACTCCATTTGGTGGAGAGAATGGAAGTTATAGCTCTGTCTTATATCATGTATAACAATAAATTATAGATGGATTAAGAGATTTTAAAGTTCATAAATGTATTAGAAGAAAGTATATTTTATCACTTGAGTGTGAAAGGCCTTTTAACAGAAGACAGGAAATCCAGAAGCCACAACAGGAGAGATCGACAAAGTTTATTACATAACAGTGTAAAATTCCATGTGATAAAATACCATAAACAAAATCAAACTATCAAGTGATAAGCTGGGAAAAAATTTGTTACCATTTATAAAACATTGTACTGCTATCCAATCTATATAAAGAGCTCCTACAAATCATAAGTAAAAGACAAATATCCCAAGAGGCAAATGGTACAAGCAGATGATTAGCAGAAGTTAATGGAAGGCCCATTAAAGTTAAAAAATGTTTTTGCCATTGCCCGCGGCCTGGGAAATACAAAATAATACAAAAAGTGAAACTATTTTTCATGTATAAGGCTGACAAAAACTTTAAGTTGATAATATATAGTGTTAAGCAAGTTAAAATGCTGGGCAGAAATCCGCTCTAGGCTTTTGGTGGCAGTGTAAGAGCGGCCCTTGGAGAAGGTGATTTGGCAGAATTTTTTTTACCTTTTTAATGCACATACCCATCAATCCAACAATTACACTTCTAGATGTTCTATAGATAACAGATATACATATGCATAGGGCACTCATAAAAATGTTTATTGTAACATTATTTGTAAGAATGAAAAAAGGAAAGTAAGTGCTCATTGATGGAGGAATGGGCATGTAATTAACATATGTATATCCATATGAACTGTGATACAGGAATTTTTTAATGACATATCTCTGTATTTTGATGTGCATGTAAATGCCCAGAGCAGTGATTCTCAGCCAGCGACAGTTTGCCTCCATCCCTAAGTGGACATTTGGCCATGTCTGGTGACATTTTTGTTATTAAACCTCAGATGAGAGAGGATGCTTACTGTCATCCAATGAGTAGAAGCCACAGATGCTGATAAACGTCCTGCAGTGTACAGGACAACCCCTTACAACAAAGAATTATCCCACCCAAAAGCTCAGTAGTGCTAAGATTGAGAAAACCTGACATGAAGAGATCTGGTAAGATACAGGTCAGTATGTGCCACAGTTAGGTGTCAGGGAGGACAGGTTTTGAGGAGAGAGAAAAACTGGGACTTTTGGATTTTTTAAAACTATATATACTTTTGTTTTTAATGAGATTCTGTCACTTCAATTTAAAATTAAATTGTCAGGCAGGAAGACAAGACAAGTATATATAAAGGAAGAGGAGGTGCAAGGAGGATCCAATTTAATTTGCGTGTCTGGTGTTTGATGGATGGGAAAGTAAGAAAGCTTAACTGGCCCAGAGTTCTGGTAGGAATTAGTAAGAGATTATAAATAAAGTGGAAGTTTGGAGCCAAATGTCATAATGCCAGTAAGAATTTGGACATAATCAGTTAAGAAGGGACCATTTTAGACTACTGAGCAAGTGTGCACTGTGATTTTATTAAATAGTTTTTTATGAGCACTACGTAAAGAGAAGAGAAGAGATGAAGTCAGAGAGACAAATCTACTTAATCTAGGCATGTGGTGGATATGGCCTGGACGAAGGTGAGAGCAGTGACTTGAAGTGAACAGAATAAACCTAGGGAATATTTCAAAGGAAGATTCTTGGAGACTCATGTTTTTGTCATTTCATTTGTGAATGAAGTTTATGATTTCTGAATACAAGCCATGAAGGAGTAAAAAGAACACTAAGTCAGAAGACTAGATCCTGCTTGTTTTGTAAACAGAATTTATTTAACCTTTATAAGCTTAGGTTTTCTCATCTAAAAAAATGAGGGTAGTAACTTTTCATCACAGACTTAGAATAAGAATTCAGTGTGAGGATGGAAGCCACTACCTGCATTTACAAATCCCACTACTTCCTGCACTTGAAAAATCAGCCACCAGATGGCACAGTGTGTCTTGGTCGTGAGATAATTCTTTTGGGTGCTTGAGTTTCTTGATATTTCAAAGGGTCCTTCCTCTGCCTTTTCAACTATGAAATGTTCATTCTTTTTTAGTGTAAATAGTACTTTTCTGATATTAGCCACTAAATGTAAAATGCAGAGTAAGTTATTCCAGAAGTTAATAACATTTTAGAGATGGACGAAGCCTCAGGTATCTTAGTTGAGCCCAGGAATTGGCAAGCTATGGACCCTGGGCCAAATCAGACTTGTTATTTTTATGACCCAGGAGCTAAGAATATTTTTTTGTGTTTTCAAGTGTGGTTACATTTTAATAGGTATTATAAGTAACTACTTAATATTTTCCATTTCGTCTCTTAGCCTGTAAATATTTACTATCTGGCTCAGAAAGAATTAGTGAGCTTGCCAAAACCAGAATTAGAGCTCTTACTGCCTAGCCCAGCACTGTCTTAATATAAAATGTACCTTTTCCTTTCTCCTTTGACTCTTAGTTACACATTCTAACCTAAGTTCCATTGCAACCTCACCCATTTATGAGAATTGTAACCCACCCTCGATCTTGTCCTGAAGTCAAAAGTTTTTTTCTAGACAGGCACTTGGTTCTGGGACCTCAGACTGATCTAGAGTTAAAGCTTTTGCAGTACTGGCTAATTATTCTTTCATCTTAAGGAAACATACGTATTACTGATTTTTTTAATTGTAGTGTTTCTGTAGAAATTTGTTCTAAGTTTTTCGTTCCCTTCACTCATTTCTGTTTTTTTCCTTTCACACAGGAATGAACAAAAGATGTACATGATATTATTACTATACAAAGTTTACATAGAAAGCAAATTTCCATTCATGCATTCTGCACATATCTGTGATGCTGCTTCCACGTATGAGCATTTTGCTAAGTTCTTCTGTAATATGGGAACGTGATTGAGACAATCACGTTTATTTAAAGTAAAATAGCGCTCCCCCCAACTATCCTTCTCAAGATAGTTTCAACTTTTTGCTTAAACTGTTAGGTATAGTGAGCAAAACAGACCTAATCTGTGCTCTCACATGGAGCTTGTAGTTGGGTGATGTGTAAAACCCCATACTTTCTTTTAGACAGTGATCAATTGTGATCAGAGCAACTGTCAGAAACTTCAGAGTGTAAGAAATCAGCTGATAGCCTCCTTTTAAATCTTGTGATTTAGAGGGTTAGCTCAAGAGAAGACACCTGTCAGTATCTCAAGTATCCTTGAGCAATAGCTTTTGTTGCTATAGTTAATCTGCTCTGGCGGACCTAACGTTATATACAGACAGGCACTCTCTATGAAGATGATGTGAGTTCTGTTGGTTTGTTTTAAATTAAAATAAGGTAGTTTTAAAAACTATAGGAGACTACTGAAAAACACTTAAATCTCTGAGATGTAAATGTTCACATACAATCAGGCAAATCTGCATAAGGTCACGTAGAACTAAAATTTTAATCTGTGATTTCAGAGAAAATTACCAATATCTTAAAGTAAGAATTTTAATTCAACAAATTATGTAATTTCAAGTAATTTTGTCCACAGAGTGGTTTTGGACCTTTTTATTACTCTGTCAGGATAAATACAGACCTCTCCTTACATGATCGACAATCCTTTAAGGCCAGCTATTTGTCTAAAACAAATGAATTCTTCCACAATATTTGTTGAAAACTCTTGTGTAATATAAACTGGTTTTTATTATAGTATGTACAGTGGACTGAGTATAATTATGGACAACCCTCAGTTTGTTTCCTGGAGTCAAGAGTTAAGATTTTGATATGGCATTTATCTATAGGAATTGCAATGAAAATGAAACTGCACATTCTAGAAGTATTCCTAATCGATGCTGTTTCTTTCCACACCCCTCTTTGCCCAAAGGGAACGTGTTGAGAATACCAGTCGCCCAGGAGAAATGCAGGTAACCATTCAAAACCTAATGCCAGCGACTGTGTACATCTTTAGAGTTATGGCTCAAAATAAACATGGCTCCGGAGAGAGTTCAGCTCCACTCCGAGTAGAAACACAGCCTGAGGGTAAGTCTTCCACCTATCTGTCAGCCCTACCTGTATGTAGACCATAGGAAGGTCTGCCTTCCATGTAGCCTCATGTACCATAACAGTGCAGAAGGTACCAGTTCCTTGCCATCGAGGACCTTATGAATTAGTTAGAGGAGATCAAAGTAATTCACATCAAACAGTGGCAAACAGTGTAAGGCAATAGGACTCTGCTGATACACACTCAGATTTTATTGATTCTTTAAGACCTGGCTCAGATGCCTTGTAGACTCTTTCCCTGTGATCTCACCTATCTGATATTGTACCTCTGTAATTCTAAGGAAAGTAGGCAGCACAATCATTTCTTCAAGGAGTTTGATTAGAAGAAAGAGACTAATGTAGATGGAACCTGATTCTCTTGAGGGTATTTCAGGGATGGAAAGTGGCTATAACATGTTTTGGCAAAAGACAAATTAATGGAAAGAGATTTGTACTTCATCTGGAGGTATTCAGCCTGTGGCGGGAGAAGTGCAAGTGTTGAAGTCAGCCCTCAGAAAATATTTTACATACTTAGCTGAACAAACCAACTTAAAATTTTTTCCATTTATTATGCCACTGTGCAGGTGAAATGAAAGAATTTCTTAGTGCCTTTTTAGGATCATATTTGCTTATGTGTATCCAATGAATATATTGAAAGTTATTTCAAGGGAATCGGGGGATTGTTTTGTTTTCCTTCCCCTTTAATAACTTAGAGGAAAGTTTCCTGTAGCAGCAGAAGTGTGACAAATCCCACCTGTCAGGCTGCACAAAAAAATGCTCTTAACATTAAGTGAATAACCATGATTCATGACTAAATAAAGCAAACAACTGTCAGAATAACCACATTCAGGTTTCTCTACTTTGGTAACAAAACTGTCAAGCTGTGGTACTGTTATTTAAGAAACATTGTTTGTTTTACATTTTGCCAGGTTTTTTTTTTTTCCTGTTCCTTAAATCTAATGGATTCTGTTACAGAAACACCGGCACCAGAGAAATTGTTTTTAAATATAGAATGTCTACCAAAGTGTGGGCATAGGCAACCTCTGGAATTTGTGTATAAATTGGGGCTGGAACTTGTCACAAGTTCATCAGTCAGATGAAAAGAATGTAATAAAGAGGTACGGGAGCTGTTGTAGGAGTTAGAGCTGGACTGTCTTCCGGTCACATACATCCCATGGAGGGCGTCGTAATAATCTTCTCACTGGTCTGCTTGAGTCCACTTGTTAGAATCAGAAAGTGTGCAGCTCCTGGCTCGACCACTCACTGACTTTCTGTCATGTGGGAGCAGGTCTTAGCCTCTCAACCTCATCTGTAAATAGGGATGATAATAGTGTCCCTCTCATGTGGGTTAGTGCAAAGATTAAATAAGACATAATTTAAATACAGGTAAAGCACTTTAACCTGGACTCATTGTAAGCATTCAATAAATGGTAGCTATTTTAAAAATCATTATTCTTTAGTCTTATTTGCTTACTGTTTTTCTTCCATGCATACATTTACATGTCCTTTCTAAACACACATCTGATCGTATCATGTCATGTTCCTGCTCATAATTTTTCAGTAATTACCTAACTCCTCCAAGAGATGAGGCAGGCTCCACGGCAGCACATGAGAAGCTCCTCACTATCCAGCTGTGCCCTCCTCCTCAGCATTCTCCCTCCCACATTCATTCAGCATTCGCTTGAACCACATTATACCGTCTTCTCACATATCCTCCCCATTGACTGCAGTAATTTTTCCCTTGGTATCTGAGGAAGCTGTTCCTTCTGGCTCTCCAGAAGTCTTCCCCTTGCCTACACACCCCCCTTTCAAAGCAGAGTTGTGTATTCTCTTTGTGTTTTCGTTAGTCATTATGAAATCTGTAGGCACTTGTGACTTTTGCAACTATTTATATGTCTGAGTTCCCTCTAGACTGGGAATTCTTTGTGGGCTGGGACTCCGTCCATCACCACATCTCCAGTGTTGGGCAGAAGAAGGCTCTTTCTTTTTTTAAAGTTTTTTACTTTAATTCCAGTATAACTAGCATACAGTATTATATTAGTTTCAGGTGTACAATAGAGCAATTCAACAATTCTATACATTACTCAGTGCTCATCAGGATAAGTATACTCTTTAATCCCCTGAAGACTCTCTTTTTGTGATGGCTGCTTTTATGTGCTGCAGTCCTGCTGAAAAACTAGGATTTTATAAACCACAAAAAAAATTCCGCAATGTTTATTTTTTCCTTTGAATACGTTTGAGATACTTCACAGATAATTTTTGGTTATAATTTGAGTCTAAAAAGGGAAATGCATTTACTTATATACTATCCTAAAACCACTTCAATCAAATCAGTTGTTTTCTCAGTTTTTATTGTTTTTAAAAACATGGCCATTATGACGTTATTGCTGAGAATGGTGATTGAGGAGTGCAGTAAATTTCATTCATATCTTGCTGTCTCAAAATTTTCTTTCTAGTTCAGCTCCCTGGCCCAGCACCTAACATCCGAGCATATGCAGCTTCACCTACTTCCATCACTGTCACCTGGGAAACACCATTGTCTGGCAATGGGGAAATTCAGAATTACAAATTGTACTACATGGAAAAAGGGACTGATAAAGAACAGGTAAAAGATGAAGACTTTTTTGGTAAGATTTATTTATTTTAGAGAGAGAGAGAAAGAATAAGCAGGAGGAGCAGAGGAAGAAGGAGAGAGAGAATCTTAAGCAGGCTCCATACCCAGCGTGGATCCTGACACAGGCCTCCATCCCAGGACCCTGAGATCACAACCTGAGCCAAAACCAAGAGTCAGATGCTTAACCGACTGTGCCACCTAGGCGCCCCAAAGCCATTTTCAATCGATTGATTAGAATAGTAGAGTTGAAATATAGTTCCAAAACTCAATACTTGCTTGTCTAGAAATCTCAGAATAAAAAAGTTGTATATAGGAAATGAAAAGTCAGCAGACTCTATTTCTTTGTACCAAGTTATATTCTGTAGTTTTTATCAGGAGGGGTCACTAAACATCAAGCAGTATTTTTCTGTTAAATGCCAGTGTTTCTGATTAATCTCCTTTGATTGTTAAGTAGTATTTTGTAAAAGGGATAAAAATCTGCATTGTATCACATGCAAACTTTGTGTAGTTAATTCTTTATTTTGCAGCATTTTTTTTGGCTTGAGTTGTATACATGTAAATTGTTTTATTTTATTCCAGGATGTTGATGTTTCAAGTCACTTCCATACCATTAATGGGTTGAAAAAATACACAGAGTATAGTTTCCGAGTGGTGGCTTACAACAAACATGGTCCTGGAGTCTCCACACAAGATGTTGCTGTTCGAACGTTGTCAGATGGTGAGTCTTTCTTCCTTTGGAACACATACCATGCTTGGGGGCCCTGGTAAGTTCATGGGCTTTGATATCAAGAAGGTTTAGTTCAAATCCCAGTTCTACCCCTTTCCTGGACTTTAGTTCTTTAACATGTCTGAGCATGCTTCTTTTTATGCATAAAATGTAGATAATACCAATTTCATTGGGTTTAAAAGATTTACTGAGAGAGGGTAGAACTTGTAGTGCCTGGTACTGAATAGTTTCTCATGTTTTTATTTTTAGGAGGGGCTTTTGTATAAATAAATGTTGTTTGTTCATAACACAAACCATTCCAGGGCTGATGGAAGGCTGACTTTGTTCCATTTAGCAATCATATTTGTACACCACATAGCTCTTTTTAATTCCTCAGTATTTTGTGACAGTTTCATTTCTTACCTGTGACTGAATTTCTAAGCTAAGTTATATTCATGTAACCATGACCTAGAGCAATATTTTTCAAAGCTTGCCAAGGGGATTGAGTAAGTCAAGACTGGCATTTTTAATTTGAATTTTTATTTTTTTTACAATTTTTTAAATTAAATTAATTAACATATAGTATTAGTTTCAGAGGTGGAGTTCAGTGATTCATCAGTCTTATATATCACCTAGTGCTCATTACATCACGTGCCCTCCTTAATACCCATCATCTAGTTACTCCATCCCCCTGCCTCCCTCCCCTCCAGCAACCCTCAGTTTGTTTCCTATGATAAGAGTCTCTTATGGTTTGTCTCCCTCTCTGATTTCATCTTGTTTTACTTTCCCTCCCTTCCCCTTTGCTCCTCTGTTTTGTTTCTTAAATTCCACATGTGAGTGAAATCATATGATAATTGTCTTTCTCTGGTTGGCTTATTTCACTTCACATAATACCCTCTGGTTCCATCCATGTCATTGCAAATGGCAAGATTTCATTTTATTGATGGCTGAGTAATATTCCAGTGTGTGTGTGTGTGTGTGTGTGTGTGTGTGTGTGTATCACATCTTCTTTATATATATATCACATCTTTATATATATATATATGTATGTATGTATCACATCTTTATCCATTCATCTGTCGATAGACATCTTTCCATAGTATGGCTATTGTGGACATTGCTGCTATAAACACTGGGGTGCAGGTGCCCCTTTGGATCACTACATTTGTATCTTTAAGACCAGCATGTTTTAAAAAATATTATTATAATAGAACAGAAAATAACTGTGTTTATTGCAGTTAATAAGTATATATATATATAGTTTCCTAAAAGTCATAATATTTTTCAAGAATTTAGGCCTGTTTGTAGAATTTTCCTCAGTTTGGGTATGTCTAACAGGGAAGTTCTATAAAAAAATAAATAAACTGGCCTGACTTCTTAAAAAATATTAGTCTCATGAAAGAAAACCAGCGGGGGGGGGCAATAAAAAAAGTAAAAGGACTATTCAGAGAAAAAATGGGGAATTATCATTCTAGAATCTAAGTTAAAGAAAAAGACACATGAAATAATGTAAAACGTGTATTATCTTTGGCTTCTAGATCTGGGAGTAAAATTAGCTATCAAGGACAGTATTACTTAATGTTTGGTAGATGTACTGTTATGCAATTTTAAATATTAGATATGTTATTAGTTATGGTACATAATTTTTAAAAATTTTTTTGACATTTAAAAAATCTTAATTCCAATATAGTTACCATACAGTGTTATATTAGTTTCAGGTGCACAGTATAGTGATTTAGTACTTCCGTACATTGCTCAGTGCTCATCATGATAAGTGTACTCTTAATCCCCATCACCTATTTCACCCATCCCCCACATCTCCCCTCTGGCAACCACCAGTTTGTTCTTAATATTTAAGAGTCAGTGGGTTTTTTTTTGTTTGTTTGTCTCTTTCTTTGTTCATTTGTTTCTCAATTTAACACGTGAGTGAAATCATATAGTATTTGTCTTTCTCTGATTTATTTCACTTAGCATTGTACTCTCTAGATTCATCCATGTTGTTGCAGATAGCAAGATTTCATTCTTTTTTATGGTTGAGTAACATTCCATTGTGTGTGTGGGAGGGTGGTGTGTATACATACTACATCTTTATCCATTGATCTATCTGTAGACACTTGGGATGCTTCCATGGTTTGGCTATTATAAATAATGCTGCAGTAAACATAGGGGTGCATATATCTTTTTGAATTAATGTTTTCTTATTCTTTGGGTAAATACCCAGTAGTGAAATTACTAGATCATATGGTAGTTCTATTTTTAACTTTTTGAGGAACCTCCATGCTGTTTTCCCCAGTGGCTACACCAGTTTGCATTCTCATCAAGAGTGCACAGGTATTCTTTTCTCCACATCCTTTTTTTTTTTTTTAAGATTTTATTTATTTATTTGAGAGAGAATGAGAGATAGAAAGCACGAGAGGGAAGAGGGTCAGAGGGAGAAGCAGACTCCCTGCTGAGCAGGGAGGCCGATGTGGGACTCGATCCCGGGACTCCAGGATCATGACCTGAGCCGAAGGCAGTCGCTTAACCAACTGAGCCACCCAGGCGCCCTTTTCTCCACATCCTTGTCAACAGTTGTTTCTTATGGTTTTCATTTTAGCCATTCTGACAGGTGTGAGGTGGTATCTCATTGTGGTTTTGATTTGTATTTCCCTCATGATTAGTGGTATTGAGCATCTTTTCATGTGTCTGTTGGCCATCTGTATGTCTTTAGAGAAATGTCTGTTAATGTCTTCTGCCCATTTTTTAAATGGGTTATTTGTTTTTTTGGTGTTGAGTTGTATAAATTCTTTATATATTTTGGATACTAAACCTTCATCAGATATGTCATTTGCAAATATCTTTTCCCATTCAGTAGGTTGCCTTTTAGTTTTGTTGAATGTTTCCTTTGTTGTACAGAAGTTTTTATTTTGATGTAGTCCCAATATTTTCACTTTTGTTTCCGCTGCCTCAGGAGACGTGTCTAGAAAAACGTTCTGCATGGAGCACTGGGTGTTATACACAAACAACGAGTCATGGAACGCTACAACAAAAACTAATGATGTACTGTGTGGTGACTAACATAACATAATAAAAGTATTGCTATGACCGATGTCAGAAATTATTGCCTTTGCTCTCTTCTAAGTTTTTTATGGCTTCGGGTCTCACATTTAGGTCTTTAATCTTTTGGGTTTATTTTTGTATTGGTGTAAGAAAGTGGTCCAGTTTCGTTCTTTTGCATGTTGCTCTCCAGTTTTCCCAAAACCATTTGGGAAGTTGAAGACTGTTTTTTTCCCATTGTATATTCTTGCCTCCTTTGTTGAAGATTAATTGACCATATAATTGTGGGTTTATTTTTGGGCTCTCTGTTCTGTTCTGTTGATCTATGTGTCTATTTCTGTGCCAATACCATGCTGTTTTGATTACTCCAGCTTTGTAGTATATCTTGAAGTCTGGGACTGTGATACCGGCAGTTTTGTTCTTTTTCAAGATTGCTTTGGCTCTTCAGTATATTTTATGGCTCCACACAAATTTTAGGATTATTTGTTCTAATTCCATGAAAAATGATGTCAGTATTTTGATAGGTATTGCATTAAATCTGTAGCTTACTTAGGGTTATATGGACATTTTAACAATATTTGTTCTTCCAATCCATGATCATGGAATGTCTTTCCATTTGTTTGTTTCATCTTCATTTTCTCTCATTAGTGTTTTATAGTTTCAAGAGTACAGGTCTTTCACCTCCTTGGTTAAGTTTATTCCTATGTATTTTATTGTTTTTGCTACAGTTGTAAATGGGATTGTTTTCTTAATTTATCTTTCTGCTACTTACTAATATATAGAAATGCAGCTGATTTCTAAATAATATTTTGTGTTAAGATTAAATTTTCTGAATGTGGTTGTTTATTATAGTTTTGTTGGAGAACATTCTTGTTTTAGGAGATATGTACTATAGTATTCAGGAATGAAGTATGATGATGACTTCAGCTATTTCACAGATGATTCCGAAATAGTATGTAGATGTATAAATATGTATGTCTAAATATAGTGAGGGAAATAAAAGCAGGTGTGCCAGGACATCAACAATTTGTGAATCCAGGAAGAGAATATGTAGAAGTCATTGTCTTATTCTTGCCACTCTTTTCTGTGTCCTTGACATTTTTCAGGATAAAAAGTTGGGAAAAATAAATATAAACTGTAGTTTGGTTAGCCAACTACATAAGGCATTTGGCCAACTTTTGAGAAAAGTTGAGGGAAAAAATGTTTCATGTAAGTTTTTAAATCTACACATGAACCAGTTTTAATTGTAGTAAGTGGTTTGGCATGCTGACTACAGTGCCTGTCATGGGAACTGAATGTGTCTTAGCATGGTGGTTAGGGGCAGCTCTGTGGAGTAAGACAAATCTTGGTTCCTACATTAGCTGAAACACATAGCTCAGTCAGGTTCACTGCCCTGAACCTCCTTTGTAGTTTTTTCATCTGTAAAATGGGTTAGACTCTGGACTCTGAGAAACACACTGAGGGTTCCAGAAGGAGGGGGTGGGGGATGGGCTAGCCTGGTGATGGGTACTGAGGAGGGCACGTACTGAATGGAACACTGGGTGTTATATGCAAACAATGAATCATGGAACACTACATCAAAACCTAATGATGAATGGTGATTAACATAATAAAATTTTAAAAAATCTATTATGAAATTGTTTTACAAACATTTTAAAAAAATAAATAAAATAAAATGGGAATAGTTATAGAAACTCCTTTGTGGAATTGTAAGGATTAAGGACCTGCCATGTAGGAGCATGCAGCAATCTTAGCCATGATGATGAAGACGATGAACACACCAGCAGCAGCCTCTGTCGGCTGCCTCTGCAGCTAAGTCAGAGGCTCTTAACAAGGAGATGATTGGAACCATTCATAGACTTTTTTTTTCAAAACACAGTTGCATAAGTCCCACTCCACAACTTCCATTCCTGAATCTCTGGGCTGAAGCCTGATGTTCTTTGTTAGCACAAGATAGAACATTGAGCAAGACATAGTCTCTGTCCTCCAGAAGCATATAGTGCAGTGGGCACTTAGTCATATATCTGGTCACCAAATGTCAGAGAAAGGGAGAGAGAAGTTTCCATGGATGGACTAGGAGAAAAGAGTTAAAGTCAACATTTTGTGAGTGGAGAGGAAATTAATCAGGTTTACTTAAATTCTTTTTGCTTGCTATAGTTACTGCAAAGAGGGATGCTGGAAGGTGTGTGGATCATAAAATTTGAGATAGCCTTGTCTTGTGTTCTCATGTGTGAGGAACTAAAGTTATGCAGCTGTTTGTTTAACCAATAGTCCCAAACTTCTCATACTGAAATGAGTGTTCCCTGCTATAAAAGTTGCCTTGGGAAGCCAGATGGTCCCTTTACCGAAGCTGTCATTGTAAATATCTCTTTATTCTCCTTGTGAATTGTCTTCAAAACCAGTTTAGGAACCCCACAGGAATACAGAGCTCACTGATTTATGTACCTTGTATTTTGGACTCATAACAGCATTACCTAATACATATACTTGCCATATTCATTAGATTTGTTTCCAGAAAATTTGTGTCTCTTCCCCAAGATAAAGATATGCCATCAACAAGAATATTCAAAAGAGTATGTTGAAGGTTCAATGAGATACCACCTCACACCAGTCAGAATGACTAAAATTAACAAGTCAGGAAACGACAGATGTTGGCGAGGGTGGGGAGAAAGGGGAACCCTCCTACACTGTTGGTGGGAATGCAAGCTGGTGCAGCCACTCTGGAAAACAGTATGGAGGTTCCTCAAACAGTTGGAAATAGAGCTACCATATGATCCAGCAATTGCACTACTGGGTATTTACCCCAAAGATACAAATGTAGGGATCCGAAGGGGTACGTGCACCCCAATGTTTATAGCAGCAATGTCCACAATAGCCAAACTGTGGAAAGAGCCAAGATGTCCATCGACAGATGAACGGATAAAGAAGATGTGGTATATATACACAATGGAATATTATGCAGCCATCAAAAGGAATGAGATCTTGCCATTTGCATCGACGTGGATGGAACTGGAGGGTGTTATGCTGAGTGAAATAAGTCAATCAGAGAAAGACATGTATCATATGACCTCACTGATAATGAGGAATTCGTAATCTCAGGAAACAAACTGAGGGTTGCTGGAGTGGTGGGGGGTGGGAGGGAGGGGGTGGCTGGGTGAGAGACATTGGGGAGGGTATGTGCTATGGTGAGTGCTGTGAATTGTGCAAGACTGTTGAATCACAGATCTGTACCTCCGAAACAAATAATGCAATATATGTTAAGGAAAAAAAAAAGAAGATAGCAGGAGGGGAAGAATGAAGGGGGCGGAAATCAGAGGGGGAGACAAACCATGAGAGATGATGGACTCTGAAAAACAAACAGGGTTCTAGAGGGGAGGGGGTGGGGGGATGGGTTAGCCTGGTGATGGGTATTAAAGAGGGCACGTTCTACATGGAGCTCTGGGTATTATGCACAAACAATGAATCATGGAACACTACATTAAAAACTAATGATGTAATGTATGGTGATTAACATAACAATAAAAATTTAAAAAAAAAAAAAGACCTCACACAAACACACACAAAAAGAATATGTTGAAGGTTCAGAATGTACCTGGGGTCTAGAAAAGTTTAGAGTCACTGTCATGTCCTTGAAATAAGTATCTGACTTCCCAAAGGTGCAACCTGACTTGGGTATGGATGCTTTATAAGAATGTGTCTCATTTTTTTAAGTGAATCAACTGTGGCCACACCTTATCCACGTACTGCTATCAACATGAGGGCATTGGCAGCTAGGTTTAGACCTTTCAGTTGCATAATTGTGTTTGAGATGCTCATTTGTGTAAAGTCTGGCCAGGAATATCACATGATGGAGTGGTATGTGGGTGATTGAAAAAATTTTTTCTTTTTTTTTTTGCCTGTCCAGTTCCCAGTGCTGCTCCTCAGAATCTGTCCTTAGAAGTAAGAAATTCAAAGGTAAACTTTATATTGCTATTCATTTTTACTGGCATACTAATAAGTCTCAGAAGGACTTATAAGAGAGGGAGATTCTATATCAAAAGAATTGTACTCAAGCAGAGAAATAAGGTGTCATAGATATTACACCTGCCAGTAAAGCTGGACTTAGAAACCGACTCCGTGTTTTCTGTTTAATTTTATTGCCTTTCTCTGATGCCAAGATTACGTTAGTCTTTCTGCAGATACATTGTAGTTTGCAAATCCTGACATAATAGATCTTAACAGTTCAGAACATTGGTGATAAGGTGGAAAGAGGTAAGTTGTTTATGATACCGTGGCCCCTTAGTACTGTGAAGTGAAGGTAGACATCCGTCAGAACGGTGCATAGGCTCAGACTCCCTCCTGGCCACGTCCACTGTACACTGAAGGCCATGTGTGCCTCTCCAAGGCCCAAAGCCGCTTCTGGGCTACATTGACAACTGAGACACTCAGTCCTTTCAAAAAGCACCATGGGAATCCTTGTCCTTTAATTAAAAACCAGTTATTAATTAATGATTCCCTTCTCGGAGAGTTTTAGGCAGAATTGTCTAATTTCAGCTGTTCCACAGTGGAGATAGCAGAGAACCTTACACCTAACCATAGTTTACTTCCTAATCTATGTGCCTTTGACCTTATATTTTCCTTCTGAAAGCTTTTCTGAGACTTTTGCCTAAATGTCTAAATACCCAGGAGAATAAGGGCCCAGAGCATACTGCCTGCAAATATAATCTTCCCATTTAATCACTGAGGATTTTAAAATTAAAAATAATTTTGAGTGATCCCTAAGTAAAACTCTGTCTTTGCACCCTGCTGCCTTATGTCAGTGAATTCAGGATAGTAACTTATAAAACAGGACCAAGCTTTTGATATATTCAGTCTTTTCCCTATAATCTTGTCTTTCCCAGAGTATTGTGATTCACTGGCAGCCACCTCCTCCAGCCACACAAAATGGTCAGATTACTGGCTACAAGATTCGCTACCGAAAGGCCTCCCGAAAGAGTGATGTCACTGAGACCTTGGTAACTGGGACACAGTTGTCTCAACTGATTGAAGGTAAGCTGCCTTGCGTGTGGGTGAAAACTAGGAGATGGCATCTTTCTCAGGCATTGAGTTATGCTCGTCTAATGACTACTCTGAGTGGTTGACTTAAAGTGAAAACAGTCCAAAAGAATTCGTAACGGTTCAGTCTACTTCTGACTACATAAAAGTTAATGGAACACAATCTAATAGGTTCTGTCATCTCTGGCTGTTGAGTTTTATTTCTTTACTTGTGGTTTTGTGTTTTCTCCACATTTTCTTTTTTGAATGTATATATACAGCTCTTCCTCAACTTACGATGGGGTTATGTCCCAATAAACCCATCAAAATTTGAAAATATCCTAACTCAGAAATACATTTAACACACCTAACCTGCCAAAATCATAGCTTAGCCTAGCCTACCTTAAATGTGTTCAGAACACTTACATCAGCCTACAGCTGGACAAAACCATTTAACACAAAGCCTATTTTATAACAAATTATTAGATACCTCATGTATTTTATTGAATACTATACTGAGATTGAAAAACAGAATGTTCTAAGTGTATAAGGAGTTTACCCTCGTGATCCCAAGGCTGACTGGGAGCTGCCACTGCCCCTGCCCAACATCACAAGAGAGGATTGTGCCTCCTATCTCTAGCCTGGGAAAAAATCACAATTCAGAATTTGAAGTGCGGTCTCTACTGCATGCATATTGCTTTTGTATCACTGTAAAGTCAAAAAATATTAAGTTGAACCACCCTAAGTCTGTATTGGTTTTTTGCAATCTCAAAACAAGGCAAAACAAAGCTATATAGGCCAAATATCTACTGTAAATGTCTACAGAGGTCTACAAAATGACTTTTATAACACTGACACCTCGTGTATGTGGCCTGAAACATTTGTGAATAGCTATAGCAGTGCAGTAATCTTTCTTGCTACATGATAAAGTTTTAGAGAATTCTGTCCGGGATAGCTCCTTTTGTATAGTTTTCCCTTTATGTGCAGCAGAGCAAGTGGCATATTAGGTAACAATGGGCCCTACTGCATCTCTAATATGGGCTTCCTCTATAGATGACAGAATAGCCCCCTCTTCCTTCGCCCAGTAGGGGGAGTAGACTTGGCTCTGCAAGGGCCAGTTGGCTTTGCAGGAGAAGCATGGGAAGAAGATGAAGTGCTTTTTGCTCTTTGGATATTGGGACTGTACTTATAAAGAATAAAGATAGATGCCCCTAAGAAACCATTTTGGTGGTTCCTAGCAGAGCTGGTAGAAGAAAACTGCAAGAATTGGAGATATTGACATCATTATCTAAGCCCTGAGAATGAATTTCATCACCCTTGGGGAGCTCTCAGCTTCCCTTACATTGCCCCCTCCTTGGTAGAGAAGCTTGACATCAGCCACTTTCCTATGCCTCCAGGGGTCAAGTTCTTGATAGAACCAAGATCTGGGGTCAAAAAGTGTAGTGGGATGAGTTTCTAAGAATTAGGTGAGTCACTGACAGTGAAAACTTGTACTCTGGTAATCCAGCAAGCTTTTCTCCTTACTTTTCACCTCAAAGATGGGACTGACTTGTTTCAAAATAGGTGAATGTTTGTCTCCAAGGGTAGCTTTCAGTCTTTGAGTTTCTTCACATGAACCCCACAGCTCTAAGCTGCGGCGAGTACACATGGTTGCAGTGGTGTTGCTGAGACATCTCACTAAAGGAGCATTACAGTGCAATTGGTCTCGTGTGTTCTTAAAAACCAGTTGCCGTGAGAGACTCTGGACTCCGGGAAACAAACTGAGGGTTACAGAAGGGAGACGGGTGGGGGATGGGGTAGCCGGGTAATGGGTGTTAAGGAGGGCATGTGTGGTGATGAGCACTGGGTGTTATACACAACTAATGAATCGTTGAACACTACATCAAAAACTAATGATGTGTACTATATGTTGGCTAATTGAAAATTAAAAAAAAAAAACAGTTGCTGATTTGACTCCAAATACAGATAACATTTCCCATGCATAACAGTACCTGTATACCAGGTACTGTTCTTGTTGCTAATAATGTAAAAACAATATAGTCCTGGACCATGAGGAGGCTGTTCATTTTCTCAATGAAACGTTTGATGTGTAAGCAAAATAATCATCTTCATGATAGAAATAGCTTTTTCTTTATGGAGAAAATCATTGCATTTCAAAATCATATTTAGATTCATTTGTTTAACAGACTTTATTGAACTTGTACTAGTGTGTGCTGGTACTAGGTATACAGTGGTGAGCACAAATGGACATCTTTGCTCTCTTGAAGCATTAACTTGAAGCTTGATAAGCATCAGAGAGCAATATGAATTACCAGGATCCTGTCCTGAACCACAAATTACATGACTCCGTGTTAGCCAGAAATAATTGTTGTTTCTTCATTCTACACCACTTATGGAACTTTACACATTCTGCCATATCTTTATAATATGAATTGTGGGCCCTAGTTGAGTCTATGAACTCTGTAGGTAACCTGGGAGGAAAGGAACTCTTAGCCTTTTTACACATGCTTCTCTTGCTCACATGTGTGTGCACACACTCCCCCCCCCCCCACCTCTTCCTTGCTGTCTTACATTCTAACTCTCCCCAGAGGGGAGGGAATGATAATTTGGTTGAATTCTTTCAGGATCTCAGTTGAGCCATGTCTGCCAGTAGTCCATGTTATTTGTCTGTTAACAGTACAAACACATGCACAGCCTTCTCTGGCACTTTCTGCTTCAGTGTAGGCAAGGAGGTGTCGGGTAAACTGACTTGGGCCCAGCCATGTGGCTTCTCCTTCTGCCTTGCTTGTTGCTTTCTTGTGGGCAGACAGCTTCAGGATGGGCCTGCTGAGAACAGAACCTCCCATCTCTTCTCTCACCACGTGACAGGATTCATTAACGGAACCATCCTGCATCCTGGCCACGTTCTCTCTCTCTCTGTGGTTCTCTCCTTAGACCTTCTGTACAATGCTGCTGGCTAGAGATCCCAATATTTCAATATGGGGAGGTTTGGATCATTTCTCATAACCTTGTAAGATGTAATGCAATATCTAGTATGTAAGTGCTCTAAAGATGTATAAACGTGAAGTGTACACTGAAAAATAGTTAAGATGGTAAATTTTGTTATGTGTTTTAACATAAAAAAATGGATGCATGAATTATCTGAATAGCTGACCATATTATTGGCTGTTGTTCTACTTTGTAGGGTAGACTTTTACATGTGGATTTTTGTTGCCTTCAGTACATTGGTAAATTTATTACTCATAGTCATTATGAAAAATTGCATAAAAGAAAGGCTTTATTCCTCTTATTGTATATACTTATAGGTAGGTAGGCTGTTGTGAAATAGATCTGTAGGCCGTATTCATTTGTAGGCCTACTCTTGCTACTGGGTGGCTCAGAGAACAGAGGTGAGGTAACCCAGCAGGAATTACATCTTTTAATTCCTTTCCGTCTTGGGTGTCCTTCTGAGACCAACTGACTTTGTTCCGTTGTCATGACTCTTTCATTATCCTTGACCACTTTTTGACCTTAGCTTCCTTAGTAACAAAATGAAGGGATTACATTAAATGATCTCTGAGGGGCCTTCAAGCTCTTAAAAAAAAAGGATCTGTAACCTCCTGGGAACTCTGGTCACTGGTTTCCCTCTTGAATGTGTGGGCTTCAGCCTCTGCTGGAGATGTGGGAGCTCGGCTGTGCTGTGGAGATGTATTGCTTGTGCCCTCTAACTTTAATGGAAACTTCATCAAGATAGTAGCTGTGTACTGATTTGGTGGATGATATACTCAATGAGAAGTTGTTAATCTTTTGTTTTCCAGACTCTTATTTCAGCTTGTCTTTTTTTTTTTTTTTTTTTTTTTTTTGTCGTTTGGGTCTCAGGTCTTGATCGGGGGACTGAGTACAATTTCCGAGTGGCTGCTCTAACAGTCAACGGCACAGGCCCGGCTACTGACTGGCTGTCTGCTGAAACTTTTGAAAGTGACTTAGATGGTAAGAACAACAATCTACAGGATTGGGAGAAGCTAGGTACTGACTGACTGTAATCAAATTAGTGAAACTGGAAACCCACAAATTTGGGGGCGTTTATGGCTTAAGTCTGTGCACTTTACCGTATTACACGGCTGTCATTACTGTAATGCAGCGAGTCTCCTAGAGAGCTGCCCCCGCCCCCGCCCCCACCCTCACCCCCACCCCAGTGGCTTTTATGACCTGTCCCTTTCAGCAGGACCAGAACAAATAAAAATGTACAGGTGCTTTAAGTCTAGTTTTTTATCAAGGCCACTGAATAGATGAATGATCTGAAATTTAACACTGAGCCACATCAATCCACCTTTTTCAGCTACAGCTTTCCTTTTCCCTTAGTCCTGGACACCTTGCCCTTTTTCTACCTCTTTATTCAGTGAGTACCTTTATACAGCTGTGTATATGCCTTTATGAGACACAGGTGCTACACTTGGGAGACAAAAGATCTGGGTCCTTATTCTCATTCTTGGTTTGCTAATTTTGAAATTTAGATAGCAAGTTATGCTTTGAAGTAACGGATTTGAAAGATATACTATAAATTGCTACCTTTTTTAAGCCTCTTAGTCTCCCACCATTTAAATCAATATGTGATTCTAAAGTTTCCTTTTTTCTGACTTATATTACTCAGGGGAGTAAATAATAGATACAATTGCTGTAATGTGATACTTGATCATCTGTTGACAACAGGCTTCTAATTAGTTGGTCTTACGCCTTTCTCATTCCACCTAGGTAAGTCTGGGACTCAGATGTGAGACCAAGAGGAATGAATAACTATTGAAAGGCAATTTGTTTCCCTCCATTGGGTAGAGGTTCTTAGATCTCTTTGTCTTCCCTTCCAAATTAATACTGCATTGTCTTATATTTCAGGCTGTTTGGATTTTGCTTTCTTCTTAGAATATAGTAAAACTATGAGCCATACTTCACTATACATACAGATTCTCTGTGAATTCTTGGGCATAATGGAAAAATCTTAGCCCCAAATAATTTGGCAGGAGGCTAAACACTATGCCCCAAGGATGGTAAATATTCTAAAGTCTTGCTTTTCTACTTTCCTTCCCAGAAACTCGTGTTCCTGAAGTGCCTAGTTCTCTTCACGTCCGGCCACTGGTCACTAGTATTGTAGTAAGCTGGACTCCTCCAGAGAATCAGAACATTGTGGTCAGAGGTTATGCCATTGGTTATGGCATTGGCAGCCCTCATGCCCAGACCATCAAAGTGGACTATAAACAGCGCTATTACACCATCGAAAATCTGGGTATGTATGCTAAGTAGAAGAAGTAATTGCATATGGGATTTCTTTCTTTTGACATTTGATTGTATGATAATTTTATTTTTACAGAAAACTTTAAAATATAGTACAAAGAGGGGTGCCTGGGTGGCTCAGTTGGTTAAGCGTCTGACTCTTGATTTTGGCTCAGGTCATGATCTCAGGTCGGGCTCTGTGCTGGGCACAGAGCCTGCTTAAGATTCTTTCTCTCCCCTCTTTCTCTGCCCCTCCCCCACCCCACTCACACTCTCTCTCCCTCTCAAAAAAAAAAAGTACAGAGAATTTCTATATATTCTTCACTAAGAGTCCCCAAGAGTTAACATTTCACCACATGTGCTTTATCATTCTCTGTCTTCCTGTACATATATATTTTTTCACCGAACCATTTGAGAGTAAGTTACAGATGGGATGCCCCTCCACCCTCTGATACTTTAATGTGCTTTTCCTAAAAATGAGGAATTTTCTAATATAACTACAGTACAGTTATCAAAGTCAACAAATTAACACTCAGACAATATCTCTAGACTTTATTTATATTTTACTAGTTGCTCCATTAACGTCTTTATAACAAAAGAAAAACATTGTTTTCTGGTCCAGGATCACTTGTTGCATTTAGTTATCATGTCTCATTAGTTTTCTCTTGATACAGAACAGTTCCTTGTTTTTTTCTTGAATTTTATGACTTTGACATTTTTGATAAGTATAGACCATTTATATTTTATAGAATGTCTCTTAGTTTAGACTTGCCTAATATTTCCTCAGTACTCTCAGCTTATGCATTTTTGGAAGGAATAGCATACATACATTGTGTTCTTGTCAGTACATCGTATCAGGAGGCACATGAAAGTCTGGTGCTAGTGACGTTAACTTTAATCACTTGGTTCAGAGGGTATCTGCTACATTCCCTAAAGTTATTGTTTTCTCCTTCAGAATTAATAAATACTTTGTGGGGGAAATACTTTGAGTCTTTGTAAACATCTTATTTCTCGTCAAACTTTCATTCACTAGTTTTAGCGTCTTTAGTAACAGTTATTACTGTGGTGTTTCCCAAGTGAATTTCTAATTCTATTATTTCTTCTACATTTATCAGCATTCTTTGATAAAGAAGAGCTTTCCTTCTCTTCCTTAGTGAAAGAATGGCGAATGGGAGTCTATGACTGATTCCTCTGTTTGACATCTTCCATCTTTCTTTGAGCACTTTCTTCCTTTTGGACACAGTAAGATATAGTAGGCTTATCTGATATTTTCCTACCCTTGGCCCTTGAATCAGTCATTTCTCCAAGGAATGCTGGTTTATTTTATGGAAAATGACATTTAGAAACCAATATCTGAACACTATACACACTCCTTGTTATCAGGGTAGAAAATCCTCATGCATCTATAAAAAAGGCTACTAAGACTATAAGTGAGTTCAGCAAAGTCACAGGATACAAATTTAATATACAAAAATAGTTATATTCCCATGTACTAACAATAAGCAGTTGGAAGTTGAAATTAAGTCGTACCTACATAGCATCAAAAAATATGAAATACTTAGAGATAAACTTTAAAAATATGTACAAGGTCTATACACTGGAAATTAGAAAATTATTGCTGAGAGAAATTAAAGATGACTTAAATAAGTAGAGGTATCATGTTTATGAATCGGATAATATTATTAAAATGACAGTTCTCCCCGGTGCAATTCTAAGTAAAATCCTGACAGACTTTTTTATAGAAATTGATAAACTTAATTCTAAAAATCAAAGGAACTAGAATAACCAAACAGTTTTGAAAAAGAGAAATCAGATCTTTTCAACAATTCTTCAGATGTCTTCTAAAGACCCACATTACCTGATTCCAGGACTTACATAAGGCTACTGTAGTTGAGACATTGTGGTGGTATTGGTGCAAAGGTAGGTGTTATAGATCAATAGAACAGAATGGAGTCCAGAAATAGATCTATATATATGTGGTCAATTGATTTTTGACAAACACAATAAGATAATTTAGTGGGGAAAGTGTAGTCTTTTCAGCAAAAGGTGTGGGAAGAATTGGATATCTGTATGAGAAAGAAAGGGAACTTTCCTTGACCTTTATTTCACATCATACACAAAAACAGAGCTAAATGCAAGAACTAAAACCATAAAACTTCTAGAAGAAGACAGGAAAAAACCTTCATAGTTTTGAGGTAGACAAGTGCTGTGTGTGCTGCCATCTCAACATTTCCCCACACCCTGGAGGAATCCCACAGAAACGTTTTTCAAATCTTCTTTCCTTTCTCTGCACTTAAGATCATGCACCGTCACCCTTGACTTTTTTTTTTAAGATTTTATTTATTTATTTGACAGAGAGAGACACAGAGAGGGAACACAAGCAGGGAGAGTGGGAGATGGAGAAGCAGGCTCCCCGCCGAGTAGGGAGCCCGATGTGGGGCTCGATCCCAGGACCCTGAGATCATGACCCGAGCCGAAGGCAGACACTTAACCGACCGAGCCACCCAGGTGCCCTGAATTTTTTAAATTCTGGAGAATGTTTTCCTAAGTGTTTTCACTTGTTTCCTTCCTTCAGATCCCAGCTCTCACTATGTGATAACCCTGAAAGCCTTTAACAACGTGGGTGAGGGCATCCCCCTGTATGAGAGCGCTGTGACCAGACCTCACACAGGTAAGCCATCCTGTCCGCCTCTGTCTTCAGCATTTTTTCCAGCAGCTTATGTGGAATGTTGGCATGATGTCTGTCCCATAGGTATCAGTGAAAGGGAAAGTATATGCCAGCGTGGGCTGCAGGCTTCATATAGGAAAAGAGGCTTTCAACACGGAAATTTCCATTAATTTCTGTTTTGCTTTTTAGAAAATGCTAACAATCTAGTCATTCATATAAATAATTCCATGTAGAATGTAGCACATATTTTTAATATGTTGGGATCTAGAAACCATAGTTTTGAGAGAGTTACAAGTGATTTGGGGGGCACCTGCGTGGGCTTAAGTATGGTTAATGGTTAAGTATCTGACTCTTGATTTTGTCTCAGGTCATGATCTCAGGGCGGTGAGATCAAGCCCTACATCAGGCTCCGCGCTGAGCATGGAGCCTGCCTAATATTTTCTCTCTTCCTCTCCCTCTGCCCCTCCACACCCCTAAAAAAAATGATTTTCATCTTTTGGTCATGGAGTTATAACCAAAATGAGTGAAAAAAATGAACAGGTCTCCGTATCTCTGGAGGAATTAGATAGGTTACTAATGGTCTCAATAAATGTGTATGATCAGTGAATCCAGCATTTTCTTTACTAGTCACCTGAGTTGATTGGGAAAGTATTCTTCTATTTGCTTTTCATTTGCTTTTTATATAAAGAGTATAAAGTCAGTTGTACTATCCATTTGATCAACTGTACATTTATTGCAAACGAGACCAAAATATTGTTTTTTGTAATAAAGAAATATTCATATAATGTAAAATTTCTGTAGATAAAACATCTAATATAGGGCTGAATGAGAAAGTTTATTGAAATAAATATATTAGACTTGTAAATTTTTCTAAAGGGTCCTGAAAACCCAAGAATTTATTATTTGCAGAAATGCTCTTTCCCCATTTGTTTTCCAGAGCTGTGTATCTCTATTGCCTGCTGTATTTTCTGGATACTTTGTGTAATAATGCAAATTTCACATTATTCTTTTTAAGAAGATCATCTCTGCCCCCTTTTTTCTTTAATGCTTTTACTTAATAAGACCAGCATCATCACTACATGTTTGGTAGTTCTGTCCTGTCTTCTCCTGTGTGCTTATAATTTATAAGTTCTTTTGCAAAGGGCTTTGGTATTCCAGAAAGGAAAAAAAAGTAAGATGAAAAAGAATATTTAAATAAGTGGTTTGCTACTTTCTTAAATTAGCCTATAATAGAAAAAACTGTTTTGAAATTTTCTCTTATGTCACTTAAAAATATAGCCTTCTGGTTAGAAGTATACAAGGAAATGTTCCTAAGTCATGTAACCTTGTTATCTTTTCCAAGAGTTATTACAAATAAAAAAAATTTCTCAAAGAGGTCTAATGATTTTTGCACCTGAAGGTGCATTTTCTATAACTAATTGGTTTGTTTCCTGATCTTTGAACAAAGCCCTTGACTAATGTATGCTGTTCCTCTGTTACTTTAGTCCTCATTGTGTAGGAAATACACAAATGGAGACTATTACATTAGTTTGGCACTTATTCATAAACAAGGTTCATGCCATTTCAGGTTTTGAGTTACGGGAAGGGCTACTCTCCTTAACCAGGTGGGAAACCCATTTTAAAACCTTAACTTAAAATAAATCAATATGTATGTACTTAGAAAACCTGACCAAGAGTTGATAAAGCCCAGTGGATCCTACTGTATTGTCCTGGGCTCATGGTCCTTGGTGCATCTTCTAACCTCTGTTTTGACACTGAGCTTAGAGAAGGTGTCAGCTGCATATGGCACAGGACGTACATGAGTATAGACTTTTCTGTCAAATAAGTATTCTGATTTCTAATGTTCATAAAGGCTGTCACTTGGACCCATAAGTATGTCATTTCACGTAACTGATTGGGATTCATTAGGTGGGTTATTCTCTGATTCTACTGGAGAAAGCACAGCAGATATTCCCTCATGGTGTCAGCCTACCTTTTCCTCAGGAAGAGTAATGCCCTTGAGTTCCTTTGCTTTATTTGGATGTGAGCCATTTTGCTTTTAGACCCAGGACATCAGCAGATCTGAACTGGACCCTGTGTGGATATCAGATAACCCTAAAACCAAGGCCAGGCTTAGTTGCCATTGGCTGACATTCAGGACTCAGGCTTGAGAATAGGACCCTCACATGTTCATTGACCTGCATTGATAAGCCATGTCCCCAAAATTCAGTCACATTCACCGAAATACCAAAACAGATCATGAGCTTTGTGTTGCTTGTTCTGAAATTACACCCTTGATTTTAAAAGTACTTTGTATCTTCTCACAATCCTTTTTGGAAAGGAGATAGAATTTTCAAGTAATTTAAAGAAATTCAAGTATGAATATGTTAATATAATCATTGGATTATCAATTGTTAATATACCTAGAGAATACAATAGAGAATATAGTTAATTATTTCCCTAGACATTTTCCTGCAAATTTTTTCTGAAAGAACACAAGTGGAAATATTCTTTTTAATGAATGGTGGTTATCTTTTAACTCCGGATTCTCTTTCTCTTTCTCCATTTCTCACCTTTCATTCCATTATATTACCCTGCATTTTCCTTTTCTTTTATTTTTGTTTATGTTAAAATGCCACTTCCCTTTTTTAATTACTTTTTACCCAGACACTTCTGAAGTTGATTTATTTGTTATTAATGCTCCATACACTCCAGTGCCAGATCCCACTCCCATGATGCCACCTGTGGGAGTTCAGGCTTCCATTCTGAGTCATGACACCATAAGGATCACATGGGCGGACAACTCACTGCCCAAACACCAGAAGATTACAGATTCCCGGTACTACACAGTCCGATGGAAAACCAACATCCCAGCAAACACCAAGTACAAGGTACTGGCACATTTGCTCTAGGTGAGAAAATTTAGCTCTTAATATTTCCTAATTCTAAAGTTCTTGATTCTTATGCTTCCAGAATGCAAATGCAACAACTTTAAGTTACTTGGTGACTGGTTTAAAAGCAAATACACTGTATGAATTCTCTGTGATGGTGACCAAAGGTCGAAGATCAAGCACATGGAGTATGACAGCCCATGGGACCACCTTTGAATTTGGTATGTGTTGTCTGAATCTTTGTAAGACGTGAAAGCCAGTGGAAGTCCAGCTAATGCTGGGCCACATTCCAAGTCATGAGACTTCTCATCACCTGCTTCTACTACCCAAGGAAAGAATCAAGGGCATGAATTAACCCACTTATAGAACGTAGTGAGCAGCACAGCTGGAGTTCAGTGTTTGCTTTTTCAGCTGATGAATTAGGTTTCCTTCGTCACTGAACAAGAACATTAGCAAATAATGGGATTATAGAATGCAAAGTATACTAGATTTTAGGAATCAAGGGACTTGAGTTCCATCTCAGGTCAACCAAATACTGACTGTGTAAGTCATAAGTAAGTCATCCAGCCTATCATTTCTTCCATCTGCAGAAGAGGGGTGATAATAATATCTGCTTTTCCTACCTTATAGGGTTATTGTAAGGTAAAATGAGCAGATGAGAAAGCACTGTGTAGATGTAGAGGATTACTGTTATTAATCCTGCTTTATTGCTAAATTGAGATAGAAAAAATGAAGTGACTTGCTCTTCACCAAGCCTCTGCCAATGCCATGCTTGCTAGAGCCTCAGAACTTTACCAGGGAACCTGAAAGCTGCCCCAGCAGCCTTCTTACAACCAGTTAGTATCTGGTAAAATCCCATTGGGGCAGCCTAAGGGATTTTGTCTGTAAGTAAACATGAAAGATAAAAGACACCTAGCAAATTAAGGGGAAAGCAGGCTTGTATCCAAGTTTGAGATTTTGTTTGCCTTTTGCTCATTTGTAGGTCTGCCCTCTACCTCTTGTACTTTTCTAGCATGGGGATATGTGTAACCATTGGGAGCCTCTGTCCCTTCCAGCCTTCTATGGCTTTTTTCTCCTGTATATAAATAATGAAAAAATGGCGCTAATCAAGTCTCTCCAGACTGGGCTTGGCCCTGATGTCTTTTTGTCTCCTGCACAGTTGGTTGGACTTCCTACAGAGAAAAGGGGTTGGATCTGGAGAGCTTAGAAATAACAGTGCATAAAAGTTTAAATAGACCTTGAGTTTGCTTTCTTTGCTAGTTTTAAGAATATCTTTTTGCTTCATTCCAATCCATTAGTTAATAAATAATATTATGTATTTTCTTAGGATGTCTTCATTTCACCAGGCTTCCTTCCATTGTATGCTAGGAAGATTCCAGTATTTTAGGAAGAGAAGAGTAAATTTAAGGATGTACTTAATTTGCTCATTTCTATACTAGTACATTAAAAGTTATTAGCCATAACATGGAAATAAAAGAAATGCAGTGTTGTTTTTATTGTTGGTGTTGTTTCATAACAGCTTTGCATTTCAGAGCAATAATCTCAAATAGTTGACAGTGCAAACTTAAAATGAAAACAGCAATTTGTAACTCATTTATTCTTTGAGGGAATAGGGGGTTTCAAACATTATGTTTTGTTTGGAGAGCCAACTATAAGTGAAAGAGAAAATTATTTTACACTTGAAAATATTCTAACAAAATAATCCAAATTTGGGGAGGGGGGAAGTCATCTTGGGCAAATTACATAACTTTTTTCATTGTCGATGCCCTGCTCTATCAAGCAGGGATAGTGGCAGCTGTCTTTCGAGTTGCCATAAATATTAAGTGAAGTACTCTTTATAAAATGCCTGGTATAATGTAGATACTTGGTAACTAACTACAGAGGTCTTTTGATTTCCTTACCTAAGAACCCTATAAATCCCTGATCTCCAGCCCAAGATACCAATTCTATATCCTCATAGTATGGTGTTTTTTCTTTGGTACTTGGCATATTCTTCTTCTTCTTTTTTTTTAAAGATTTATTTATTTATTTGACAGAGAGACAGCAAGAGGGGGAACACAAGCAGGGAGAGTGGGAGAGGGAGAAGCAGGCTTCCCGTGGAGCAGGGAGCCTGACGCGGGGGCGGGGCTCAATCCCAGGACTCTGGGACCATGACCTGAGCTGAAGACAGACGCTTAATGACTGAGCCACCCAGGCGCCCTGGCATATTCTTCTTTTTATTGGATCTGTTTACATGTAGACTATGAGTTCTTTGAAGCCAGGAGACTTTAGCTTTTTTGCCTTATACTTCTTATTGCACCTTATAAAAGGAAAGGGTTGCAGAAATAGTGAATGAAACTGGAATGGACAGGAATTATTGAAAGTGTTATTATTTTGTAGTTCCTACTTCTCCACCCAAGGATGTGACAGTTGTGAGTAAAGAGGGAAAACCTAGGACCATAATTGTAAATTGGCAACCTCCCTCAGAAGCCAATGGCAAAATTACAGGTAAGATGCCTTTGAGTGTGTATCTGTTCTCTGTTCCAGTCGTGCAGAAGCATTCCAGCCCAGTACTGTG